>NC_084588.1:15110678-15421303 GCF_033807715.1 Cololabis saira | reverse complement strand
TCCTACAGCGCTTTCAACCGGCTTTCAACGCGAGCGGCTTGAAACGGCCAGCTCAAAACGGCGCGCTGCGCAGCGCTGCGTTGCTGCGGCCAGTTAGGACAGTCCAATAGAAAATAAAGCAATGGAATTGATTTTGTCGCTGACGCTCGCATGCAGTTAGGACACGGTGTTAGGACACAGTAACTCCGCCGGCTGGAGCTTCCACCATTTTTCCGTAGCGGTGTATCGCGTCAGGCAGCCAATCAGCACAGAGCCTCATTATCATAGCCCCGCCAACTCAGAATCCCGCATATAGAAAGGAGGTTAGAGACTGGGATGATAAAGACATGGCTCAGAGACTGAATTTCTCATTTATTTAGCAAAAACAATCAAAAGCTTGTTTTTAAGACATTCAAGGCCTGTTTAAAATAGGGATTAGATGCCATAATAGGTCCCCTTTAAATGAGTCAGTTGAAAGCCTGAGTAAAAAGATGGGTCTTGAGACTCTTTTTAAAAACATCAACATTCTCTGCAGGCCTTTTTCATCCAATTACATCCCTAAATCATTAACTCTGCACCGCCGTGTTCGACAGTGTGTATGAGGTGTTTCTGCTTAAAATGCTGTGTCTAGTTTTCTCTAAACATGGTTGTGGACATCGAGGCCAAACATCTCCACTTTGGTCTCATCTGTCTACAGGGCATTGTTCCAGAAGTCTGCTGGTTTGTTCAGATGTCGTGCTTCCATGTGCTTTTGAGACAGAAAAGGTTATCTCATTGAAACCCTTAATAAACATGACTTGTTTGATCATCTTCTAATTCTGCTGTGGTGAACTTTAACATAGAACATGCTCAGTGAGGGCTGTTGGCATAGAGATGTCATAGGTTTGTTTTTTTATGTATTCTCTGAGCCTTTTAACATGGCTCAGTCTGGCCTTGGGGTACATCTGCTGATTCATCAACTCCTGAGAAGACTGGCAACGGTTTTTAATGCTTTCCATCTTTCTCAGTGGAGAACGCTGAACTTCAAATTATTTGGAAGTGGCTTAGTCCCTTCTAGATTGATGTTCCCCAGCAACTGATTCTCTCGGATTGCTGATGTTTTTCCCTATTGGAATTGTGTTAATACATATCTGACGTAATGTGTGCTTCTAGACGCCTGCACACCTGATGATTAGTTTATCAGGGGCTAAGGATTGGCAGCACCTGGCTGCAACCTACGCTCTTAAATCCTTTGGAAGCAGTAAGAGGGTACTTAGTTCTCCACACATAATTGTTCTTTTTTTGGCTTCATTTTCATTAAATAAATCATGGCATGGTGCAAAAAACAATGTTGTTGTTCATATGAGGTTGTATTGGCCTATCACTATGCCCCACTATGAGGGGGTGCTAACTTTAGCACATGACTGCAGTTCAGGAGATCATCATGTCAGACATCAACGATAAGAAAATGTCACTATTTTGGGATAGTCCCTTGAGCCGTATGTCAATGCAGCGAGCTGGCTTTCCCAGTGCTGTTGTCCTTGTGCACGTTGTTTTGTTGTTTAGTGGCTGACTGATGACTCACCGTGAACCAGACTGAGCCGGCGCGTGCTGCCTGGTCAAACGGCTATTTCAGTGTTTGACCTGCTCCGACCAGGTGGTTTTTCCATCCCTGTGTTGGCTGATGCAGCCTTTATGTTCGGAACGCCACCTCTCCTCCAGGTTTCTGACCTTCTCCCCTGTAATGCAGGAAAAATGGATTGCTTTTGATTCTGGCTGTTAAAAAAAAAATGCATCTATTAAGGAGCGGACGATGCGTCTCCAGATCATGAGCTTTGACCTTTTACAGCCAGCTCCTCGGGCTCCTCACCTGAAACCACTGAACTTTTCCAGAACGGCTGCTTGCATTCGCAAAGATAGATTTCAGGCTGGTTACATAAAAGTGTATGGTCTCAGCTCTTCTCTGTTTTGAATGCTGTTATCAAAAATCTATACCTCATCTTGAAGGTTTTTCCCATTTCCTTAAATGCTGGTGGTGGGATAAATGAGGAAGAACAGGAGACTCATGATCTCATATCTGGAAGGGAATTCAGAGTAAACTTACTTGTTTACCCTTTCACTTCTCTGGTGAAACCAGACATTCCTAATCAATGATGAGCGTCTGTCTTAGTGTCACCCAGAAGAAACCAATCCATACTTTTTTTATTTTTTACATTTAGACAGTTTCTTGAGGTCTTCATAAATTATGTGTCACCTGTTTTTATTGAAATACCTTTTATTACTTCTTCCTTTTTAATAATTATGGTTGAGGTTCCTAGACTGAAATACATTTTACAACAGCATGTCTTGGCAGTAGACGGTCAGATGAAGTGAACCTCTGACATAAAAACTCACATTCATCTTCAGCTGTTAACAGCGCACCGCATGAAAACAGACACAAACAACTGGACAGGCTCGTTCCTGCTGTCACTCAACGTAACAGGTGTATTTTTGGAGGGAAGCCACTGAGACACGGGAGGACATGCAGACTCCAGAAAGGAAGGCCCCAGCTGACACTGGAATCTTGTAGTTGTGTGGCGGCGGCGGCGCTGACCGACACCACGCCGCGCCGCAGGTCAGCTAACGCGAGCTGAGACGAGCTCTCAGCTTTCTCCTTACCAGAGATGAAACATCCGAGGCGTATTGGTCGACGGGAAATGAGCTGCACCCTGAATAAATCACACTACGTGATGCTTTTTACCACTACAAGGACTTGAGGGACAATTTCCTAGAATCCGAAATGGTGACATAACATGTTTTTCCACTAAATGAATACAATTCTGTGTATTTTTAATGATGTGAGAAAACAATAACCAGAACTGTTATCTCAGAGGCCTGAGGATGTGTAACTGTAACTTATGGCTCTGTTTAGTCAAACACTTTCTATGCCAGGAGTTCTCCAGTGTTTCGTGTATGGCCATCAGCAAAGCATCTTCAGAATCGTTCAGCTCTGTGCAGCAACAATATGGCTGTGCAAATGAGGAAATTTTGCAGAGGAACGTAATTGTTCCTGTTTTGACGTCGAAACACGACCGATATCTGGACTGCTCATCTTTTTTTCCAATCATCCTGACTGAAGCAGCATCCTCAACAAAGGCCAAGTGGTTTAATAAAAAGTTTTTATGGGTTGGTACTCATCCCTGATAACAAAATTTCACCTTCAAGCCTTGAAAAAGTACATTCTCAATGATATTTCCCATTTACAACAAATGTCAGCAATGTGTTTGGGTGAAGATACCATAGAATTATCAGAGCAGCGTTCCCCCCTTTTCCTATTTATTTGGGGGGGGGGGTAAAGCTATGCAACCTCACTTCTTAAAAAATCAGTAGCCTATCACTAGGTGTCATAAATATGTATATGCATAAATATAACAGGTCTGTAAAGATGAATAAGTTTGGGAGGTCACAGTACGGTACCTCCACATGCACCCAGCACCTCCAAACAAAGAGGACAGTTTTAGTCCAGAGCTTTTGCAAAGGTTGATATAACTTCCACATGCTTTTAAGTATAGGTATGGATGGGGATTGAACCCATGATCTTTGGTTTACGAGACCAACGCCTTACCACTTGGCCACCACACCACAATAAGTTGCTCTAAAATAGACAATAAAAACAGTTTAAGTGAGTCTGCCTGTTGCAGTGACCTAGTGATGAACACAATGTTTTTTAATAAGTCAGCGGCAACAAACAGTAGAGGCAGTCAGAGGCTAATGTGTTTAAGAATTGTCTTCCATGTAGTGCAACAGCTTTATTCACATCGGGCCCTTTCTAATCAATTTTGTAATTACTCTCAATTTACCCATAATGCTTATTAACCCGACTGTTGTAGCTCTCTTGTGCTGTGGAGGCTGCAAACAGACATGTTATGGCTCTGACAAATCTGCAGCGGTGTGCAGCGTGCCAAGTTGGTGGGATGCTCGACTTATTTCCCTGAAGTCCAACTTGTGATGAGGACAAAATCCTGCCTCCAGTCTGGGAACCGTTGCTGGAGAACATTACCGAGCCAGAGGCTCTGCTGCCTTTGCTTCAACTCGGCGAGCAGCTGTCTCTTTTATGTTAAAGAGCAGTGTAACAAATACCTCAGTGGCTGTCGCCCACCCACAAGCGCACCAAGTAAAAGCTTACCATCCTCCAACTTCCCAGAACATCATCGGCACTGGTTTATTCAGGGTACTCTGCATCCGTCTTAACCGGAATATCCATCTTCTGCACATGCTCTCCTCTAACTGCTCTGACTCTATTTTTTACGTGACACGTGATTTCCCATTTGCGGGACATGGCAGGGTCCCAACTTGGCACTGCAGCTCATTCTGTCCAACGTTGTTACTCTAAAGGGGGTCAGAGACGGGCTAATTGGAGCTTAGCTATTTTCAGTTCTGGCAGCCAGTGCTAGTTTTGGTCTTTCATCAAAAGCAGGATCTAATGTCGGCTGATGAAAGAGTTTCAAAGAGTGTTTGTGGATTAGGGGGGAAGCAAAGCCTGTTTATAGGAAACTGTGGGTCCTGCAAAGACAGGTCGGGTCGGGACTTGAAAGTCGGGTCGGGACTATGAAAGACAAGAGCTATGAAAGGAATACATGAGGTAGATGTAGCTCAGGAGGTGGTGTTACAGTCAGAAGGCTGCTACATCACCTCACATAACCTCCAGAAAACTCTGCTAAATGAACATGAACCAGCCAATGAGCCAGAACGAGATGAATATGGTGATTACAGTTCACATCCACCGTAATCAGTGGCTCAAACGTAACCACATTGTTTGGTTTGATCACAAACAGACATTAGATATAATGAAACAATAAAACATGTCAAAAACTAATTTCAAGTTAAAAAGTAGTTGTTTCTAGAAAAAATTGTTTTACTTTGGTCTGATTGCTAGACTTTTTATTGTTAATTTTAAAAATAATTAAAATGTGTGTATATTTATATATATATATATATATATATATATATATATATATATATATATATATATATATATATATATATATATTTATTCACCTTTTTTAATCTTTAACCAATTTGTGTGTTGAATTTGACCAGTTCTCATTTCCCTTCCTTTCTCTAGGAATTGGGTTGATTAGGAGACTGGGCCTGACTCCTATTATGTCTAAGATGTTCTCTTCATGATTATTTTTTATGTACTCTGTGTTTTTACAGGACATTCATCTTCCCTACTTGTTATACTGTATTGATCAGAACACTTAGATGGGATTTTTGCTGTGTGACTGTCTTCCCTCATTGCAAATATTTTAAATTGATTGACACTTTACAGGTAGAATCATCCTCCCTTTTTAATGATTATACCTTTGGATTCGATTGATGTATTTCATGCATGCACATAGTGGGTGTTCTTTTTTTCATTTTTTCCCTGTGTTTTGGTGATACATACTGACTGTACTTCGTTATGTGACCTTGTTTGAAGGTGCTCAGGTGTAGGTGTGGCGGCGCCTGATTGGACCACATAGGCCTACCAGCCTATAATAGACAAGCTTTGGTTCTTATGTTTGATGCCTTGAGAAAGGTCGATGACCGAAACGTTGGCCCAATAAAACACTAGTCTGGTGAGAAGTAGATGTGCAGGAGTTTTCTTTTTAAATTGGCTGCAGCTGTCCTCCTCCGACGCACCTTTCTGCAAATCCGGTGTGCAAAAAGTTTTCTACTTTGGATATTGTTAATTTTATAAATTTTATTCAAGAAAATATTTCTTACCCACTTTGCAGAGGTATTTTTGCTTAGAATGAGACAATCTTTCTATATTTAGCAATATTAGGTTTATTTCAAGAGGGGATGTTTTGCAGTGCAAAACAGAAGAAAAATGAATAATGCGGAGCTCCATTGTTACAGTCAAGAGGTACATTTAAGTTGAACTTCTGAAGCCTAACTTTTATTTTTCTACAACCTCCAGCTGAACGCAGGATTGACTTTATTAGGCATTTTATCATAACCCCCCCCTCTGCATTGTCTTTCTAAACCTAACCAAGTTGATTTGGTTCTTAAGGCTAACTAAATTAAATGTAATGTGTAATCCCTCGTTTTCCGCCGGGGTTACGTTCCAATGGAGGTTAAAAAGGTTCTCATTACCGCCAATGTTCAAGTCCTACCCTAAAGACTGTTTAAGAAGAACTGGACAAACCACTGAGACAATTGTGTTTTGTTAGGTTTTTATTTACAACTCAGAATTAATACAGAAGTAGTAACAGTGACGACAGCTAGCCATTGGCTGTACCACACGCCAATCAGAAGTCCACACCCCTAATCATACAAACATTTATTGCTGCATATTGTTTTTCCCTGATGTGCTGCATACAAATTCCCCCACGGTACAGTTTTCATGCATATAAAATCTAACTATGGGAACCAAAAACTGCTTTTTGGACAAGAATATGAATATGTGCTTTTGTACTGTAGAGTCTGATGTTTTAAAGTGGAAAAGAGAAGCATCCGATTCACCGTTGGCTCCAGACCCCAGCGGTATGAGTCCTGCTCAAGGTTTCTTCCCTCCCAAAGGGAGTTAAGATTTGTTTCTGACTACAGGAGTTTTTACCTGCCACTGGATATGTAATAATTGCTCTGGGGCAGTGTTGGGACTAACGCGTTATTTAGTAACGCGTTACAGTAACGCCGTTAGTTTTGGCGGTAACTAATACTCTAACGCATTACTTTTTAAATTCAGTAACTCAATTACCGTTACCAAACGGTGTGTTACTCCGTTATTTCTGGCTACAGTGAAGCTTTTTTTCCCCACACGGGGAGACCAGAGGAAACGTAGTGGGCGTGTGTGCTTTCAAAAACATGACCGGTCATGGCGAGCCAAGAGAGCAAGGCGAGTTTTGCAACGTGGAGATATTGTCATTACAGTAATCCCTCGTTTTCCGCGGGGTTGCTTTCCAAAAAGAAAAAGCAGCAGTGAAATCTGCAAGTAGCAACGTTTTTTTTTTTTTTTTTTTTTTACAATTATTATACAAGGCTTCAAATTGTGGAGATCAGCACCGCCTCGCACGTATTCCACTGCTCTTCTGATGCCGCTGCATCCCGACTCGCTCTGTAGCGTCTTTTTCTTCTAAAGCCCGCGGGTAAGGTGGGTTTTTTCGAGAGAAGAACATAGTTATGGGTTGTTGTTGTCGCTCTTTTTTCTTCTTATAAACCGACATGCCACCATCGATTATATCTGAGACTGTAATGAACGATTCATCAAAGGCTCCTGTTCTTGAGCTGCTGCTGAAGCTCATTGGCCGTTCTCAGCATTGTTGCTAAGCGACCAACGTTATTGACACAGCATTTAAAATATTTTTTTTTAAAGTAACTAAAAAGTTACTTTTCAACGCATTACTTTTTTGTCTAAGTAACTGAGTTACTAACTGAGTTACTTTTTAATATAGTAACTATAACTAGTTACTATTTTTCAGTAACTAGCACAACACTGCTCAGGGGTCATGTTCTGGGTTTCTGGAAAGCACCTAGAGACAACTTCAGATGGATGCATGGATGGATGGATGGATGGATGGATGGATGGATGGATGGATGGACCACCATGACCGTCATATCTCTTTTTTTTACCAATATGTCCTTATAAAAAAAACCTGGTTTGAATCCTGGGGATTTGAATCAGTGCTTGTGTGGATGTTTCTGGTGTTCCAGTTTCAGTCCAAAATCACATGTACTTTATGCTCAGTGGTGATTCTCCATGGAGCCTTGGAGTAACTGTTATTGGTTTCTTTTCAATATGTGTCCATCGGATGGACTGGCCACCTGTCCAGAGTCTATCCCCACCTTTCTCCTGAAGAGATCTAGGCTAGACTCCAGCAGATCCTTGTAACCCGTAATAGGAAGAAGTGAGCAAAGATGAATGATTGAATAAATAGATGAGCATATTACTCATTATTTTTACTAATCCATTCCTGGATGAGAATCTTATTTACTTTTGATTTCGCCAACTGCGGTCGTTAATAGAAGTCAGCAGCCTGGGATGTTCTGGAAATGAGAATGGGCCTCCTCTAAACAGTTTCAGGCTGCAGCTGCAGCCACTTTTGAATGTGTATGGTTACTATGGCTGCGACTGTCAACTACACACGGTCTCCATGCAACTCCGCTCCGCCGTGGAACATCACATTTACACACTTGATTAGCATTCGGATGAGCGCAGCTACATGTTCGGCCCACTCTGTGTTTTTTTGCTGTGAATAAATGAGATTTCAAGTGACACTCATTTCTGCCCGTAGAGGAAAGTACGTCCTGAGTAACACATAATGCGGTTGTATTATTACATTAGAGGAAAATGTAGACGTCTGCTTCTCGAAAAGGCATCACAGTAGTCAGTCATTACCTCTGGCAGCATTACTTGTGAGCATTACATCAGCTTATAATGTTTGATTTTATTTAAATGTTATGCATGTTTTTGCATTTGTTGTCTCTCTTTTGTTGCTGCCTCTAATTCACAGCAGACTGGAGATAAATTTAGCCCATGAAGCTGTTGTGGGAAATAAATTAAGACTTTCTGTTCCAGCTCTGAGATGAAATTGATGTCTCCTCACACATGGATCTGAATATGAATCCATCCTCTCCAGAGAGTGACCATGATGTCAAGGTTCCTCTGGCTGATCCATCCGCTCCCCGTTCACATGCCAGCTGTTGGATCACATCCTGAATGTGCCTCGGTAATCCACTGCTCTGTATCTCCTCTTTCTCCTTGGATTGATGCATTTATGTAATGTTCTCTATGGCCATATAGTAAGTGAAAAGGGGAGCATAAAGCATGTAAGCGAGGAGATTGGATGAATTAAGAGCTCTTCACCTCAATCCACTCTTTCACCCAGAACCTTCCCTGCTTCACCGTCGTCACGCTGAAACAAACTAATTCAATAACTGTGTCCTCTCAGGCTCGTGGAGGACTCTCTCTGCCGTCCTCGGCAGCGATGAGGGCAAACAGAAGATATCCAGGTGAATGCAGGTGAACTTGGATTTTTATTCAACTGATGAAAAACAAAACGCATTTATTCGCAAAGCTCATGAAAGCGTACTTAAGTCAAAAGAAGTGATAAAGACCTCAAAGGTTTTTTAAATGATAAAACACTTGAGTTTTGATGTCTAGGCTTTGATCTAATAAATCCCCACTTTTGTGAAGTGGGTGATGAAAATGCTCAACAGAAACTGACAGGTGGAGCTGGGATTTTGAATAATACTTCATTAATCCCTTAAGGGAAATGATATTGTTGTAGTTTAAATTAAAACATACCGGAGGTGAATAAATATCAGATGGCAGGTGAGGTTGAACCCCCAGAGGTCATCATGACGCATTAACATCCGTCTGTTGCCTGATAACTAGGGCTGTTCGATTTTGCCCAAAAATAAAATCTCGATTTTTTTCTCTGAAAATCCGATTTTCGATTACGATTACGATTATTTTGTGAATTGACAAAAGGCAAAGAAATGATTTCAAATAAGCTGTTTTTTTATTGAACATTTGCCCCATTGGGCTTTAAGTTCAAACTTTGCTCTTATTAAACCAAAAATTAATGAATAAAGTGCAAAACTGGTAAAAAAGGTATTGAGAGGTATTTCCATCAATCATTAATATGGTATCAATCATTAATATGTGTGCAGACAAGGTAAAAAAAAAAAAAAAGTGAAAAATCGATTTTACGATTTTCACGTTTTAACATCGTTCTAATTACATAATCGCGATTACGATTTAAAATCGATTAATCGAACAGCCTTACTGATAACATTGGTGATGATGTCACACGCAGCATCAGCAGGTGACGCAGCTAAACTCCCTTCAACGCTGCTCATCATCCAGCAGGACATCTCAGCCGCATCTGTGTAACTGACATCTGCACAGCTTGAAAAGGACAATGGGAAATGAAAAGTGTCCCCACGGCGGCAGCAGTTTTGGCGTGAGTGACCGTTTCAGCGAGAGTCAGGAGACTTCAGGGCACCATCTACTCACAGGATAAACTCAGGACTTAATCATGAACACCTGTACACCTGTACGCTCGTGCAATTATGGGTAATGGACCAGCAGTCCATTATGTGTTATCATTGCAGCTTAATGTCCAGCAGATGTATGGCAGGAGCTCCAGTTAATGTTCACATCAAACATCAGGACGGTGAACAACGTGACCTCGGTGACTGAGTGTTTGCACCAGATGGCAGGTTGAACCCGACGCACCAGATGGTTCATCACGCTGCTGCATCTCGACAGTCACCAGTGGAAACTGATCGGTGAACAGCCAGCAGAGCCAGTTGGTAAAATCAAACTCTTGCTAAAGATACTCAGGAGAAGAGCGAAATGATATGTGTGATTTTTATGAGTTTTAGATGTCTCCTTGCATCAACACACCTGATTCAAATTAATGGTCGTCACCAGCTTGCCATCAAGGTCTTGGTGACACAGCTACTTTTATCACGGTGTGCTGAAGCAGGGAAATATCTAAAACCTGCAGGACTCCGGCCCTCGAGGACCGACTTTGGACACCCCTGGTCTAGACGATGTGTTCCTGGTCTGCTATGGGAAACCTCTCATACATCCACTTTGCTTCCAAATTGGTGACTTTCACACCCTTGAGGCATTTATTTTTTATTTATTTTGTGGTTAGTGTTGTCGCCTCACCTTTAAGCCCCAGATATACAGTACTTGCTGTTGGTGCTTGCGTTCACGTCCGTTTGCGTGCACCACCAACTGCAACGTCACTTGCGTAGTACGCAAGGAGAGCGTGTCATACCGGCGGTAGCCGATAGGGGGCAGTAAGCAGAGCAACAGTTGGAAAAGTGATTAAATATTTAGTAGTAGCGGTAGTAGCAGCAGTAGTAGCAGTAGCAGATTAGAACAACGAACAAATTAACATGACGACATTGGATGAAGAGGAGATTTTAACATTGCTTTGGTTGCTATCTCAGCAAAGGAAAGGCAGAGCAAACTCTGCCTGGCGGGTTGATAATCCAGCTCCCTCCCACAATCCTAAAACCTGTGTCAAGTTTATTATTCATTGTAAATTCCCACTCTAAATCATCCACTCTAAATAGATGGATGGACAGGAGGGACGGGACGGGATAGGATGGGATAGGATGAGACCAGACGGGACAGGACCTGATTAGAGATTTCTGCTGTAAACCCACACAATAACATCTGCTTCTGTGGCGGGCCCAAGTCCGAACCCACGTTTTGGTGCTCCCTGTGAGACCCACAGACACAGTATATCAGCTGGTATCTGGGTCTACAAGAGCAGCTCCTGTAGACCCAGATACCTATAGTCCTATAGCTCATGGATCGTATCAGTAAAATGTAATTTTATTTTTTTCCATCCAAATCATCATGCAAAACAAGATTAAAGGAGTCTCCTTTTAAGAAATGAGACTCTCTAGCGCCACCCTTCACCGCGACGGCCGTTGGGGGTACTGCAGCCAACAGTGAAGCCGGCACGGGAGAACGGGGAGAACGCACATGCAGCGTCATGTGACGTCACATCCGCAGCCCAGCGCGGGAAATTCGGGACTGAATTGCAGCACATTTTGCAGCACACAGCCTGTTCAAGGCAAAGGAGAGATACACTAGAGGGCTCATTCTTTTGGGTTTGGAACGCTTCATCTGACATTATTACTAGAAAACTTAAAATGTATACGCATTTTTTTCATAAATCCTACCACAATCCGGCCTCAAGCTCCTTTAACTGAAATAAATTGAGAAGCAGAAATTTTACTACTTTGCTGTTTTGTCCTCAGGCATTTTCCTGCTTCCAGAGCAGGAACCCTCTTCTTCTTCCTGCGTCATACCTTTGTAAGGAATGTCTCTTTTGTTCCCTTTTTTGTTCTTTGCAACCAACATATACAACATATAACTGTGTCTGTACTGTTGTGCAGCACTATTTTCCTCTGGGAGATGAAGCCTCTCAAAGAAAGAGACCTTCCCCACAGCTGAGCTAATGCAACATACCTTCATAATGACTGTGTGTGTGTGTGTGTGTGTGTGTGTGTGTGTGTGTGTGTGTGTGTGTGTGTGTGTGTGTGTGTGTGTGTGTGTGTGTGTGTGTTAAAGCTCAATATAACCTTACAGAGTCCTGTTATTATATCTCATCCCTTAGTGTCTCTGGTCCCAGCTCTTTCTCTTCGTCTTGGATGTCTTTCTCCATCAGCCAGACTAAATGGCGCTTCAGAGAAGGATAAACCACATTTTGCTCATTAGAGTTTTGGATGAGATGAATCACCTGGTTCTCAAACGTGTGCGTGTGTGTGTGTGAGTGAGTGAGCGAGAGAACTTTCCTTCTTAAGGACGAACGTGAGAAGATTTGGAAAAAGTTGACACAAATCCATAGAGCTCTGCATCAAAGCCAAATCCAATTCCAAGCAGTCTCCTCTTTAAGGCTCCCTAAATGAAAAAGCACTCAGGGTTTTTCGGATTGGTTGAGGATGGAAGCGCAGACCTCCCTTCTCATTCGTTGATAACTATGTGAAGTAATTGTCAATGTCTAATTGTGGCTCATTGTTTCCAGAGAGATAAATGCAGCTGAAATAATAGAACAAAAAAAACCCAGCCTTTTCAACCATCCCCCCTGTTTTCCAGTGGATGGGTCATGTGTTGTGTAGTGGTGGTGGTGATCGGGGGCATAACGGAGTTTCCAGTCTTACATGCAGATACGGACAAATTTGTTGCTAGCCCCACTTATCTCACCGAAACAGTACTGCACATTTGTAACTAAAAACAACAAATTAAAAAGCATTTCCCTCATGTATATTCATGCCTGCAGAACGTGAACGAGGAGTAACATCTGGTTTCAAAGCTGACAACAGTGTCTAAGTTGGAAAAATGACAACTAGGGTCTCGATCCTAAGGTGAGTCAATGTCAACTCACCTCTGTGTTAAAATGTCCACATTTTCAGCAGATATAAACATCTACAGCCTTCTTTTGTCCATTAAGTTTCACATACGTCAGCCTGGGGTGGGCAGGTCCGCGGCGGGGCGCTCCTTTGGTCCTGGAGGGCCGCTTTCGTGGGGGCGGGTGAACCTGCCCGCGTCGGCGGCCGGGGCAGCTCTGTCTCTCCGGGCAGGCTGGCCCCTCACCGGGTGTGGGTCTCCTGGCCGCATGTCCGGCCCGGCCCGGGTGGTCGGGGTTCGCCTGGGTCCCGGTCCACCGCCGTGGGATTCCTGGCTGCCTTTTCCCGTGGTCGTGGGGGCCCCGCCCACGGGCGGTGGGTTTCCTCCCGCCCTCTTCTCGCCCTCTGTGGGGTTGCTGGTGGCCTGGGTTCCAGGTTCTTCCTTGTCGGCCTCTGGTCTCTCGGGTGGCGGGGTTGCGCCCCCCCCCTCCTCAGACATATACACACATACACACACACACACACACACACACACACACACACACACACACACACACACACACACACACACACATATATATAGACATACAGTATAGAGCAACTACAGGAGGAGGATGGAAGACCAACTGCAGCAGGACGACGTCAGCGGGGTCTGGAGGAGCCTGAACACCATCTCAGGATGTAGCAACTCCAGACCTGCGCTGGACAGGGATCAGGAGTGGGTGAATGCCCTGAACAGGTTTTTCAACAGGTTTGAACAACCAGCCACCCAGCCCTGCTGCAACTTCCCCCGACTGGAGCCTCTTCTGCTCCAAGGACTCTCATCTCAACCCCGCCCCCTGCTACTCCCCCTCCACAACCCCCCAGCCCACTCTCAACTCCACCAAACCCACCAACCCCCCTCCCTGCAACCCCGCCCAGCCACTCACCAGCCCCCCGCCCAGCATGGTGCTCTCCACAGCCCAGGTGGAGAGAGGACTGGCCAGGCTCAAGGTGAAGAAGGCGACGGGTCCAGATGGCATCACCTCCAGGCTGCTCAAGTCCTGCACCAGGCAATTGTGCAGGATCGTGGAGCACATGTACAACCAGAGCCTGAGGCTGCACAGGGTACCACAGCTGTGGAAGACGTCCTGCGTGGTATCGGTGCCCAAGTCATCTCGACCCAGCGACTTCAATCACTACCATCCGGTGGCCCTGACATCGCACCTGGCAAAGACCCGGGAGAGGCTGGTCCTCCACCACCTGGGCCCCCTGTTGAGCTCCTCCGCCGACCTGCTGCAGTTCGCCTACCGGCCGAGCATCGGGGTTGAGAACGCCGTCATCTTCCTGATGCAGAGGTCCATGGCCCACCTGGAGCGGGCTGGAAGCACTGTGAGGATCATGTTTTATGATTTCTCCAGTGCCTTCAACACCATCCAGCCAGAACTGCTGAGGGACAAATTGCACCATGCTGGAGTCTGCCAGCCCCTGACATCATGGGTCCTGGACTTCCTCACAAACAGGCCACAGTTTGTGAGGACAGGAGGCCGTGTGTCTGACACGGTGGTCTGCAGCACAGGAGCACCACAGGGGACCGTCCTGGCTCCCCTCCTCTTCACCGTCTACACGGCCGACTTCACCCACCATACATCAACTGGTCTGTTCTAGCGAGCTCGTAACAGTCATTTGTGTCTTATTTAAACCAAGAAACAGGCGCTAATCAAATAGCGGTTGCTTGTAATTAAATTGTATCCACTGTTAATAAGCTGCATCTGTAGCTCAGGGTATTTGTGGGCCATTTATGGAAGGAAACTTACATGAAAGAAAATTCATCTTTTCTTTCCATAAAACTGAGCTCTATTTTTGGTGGGTGATTTAGTCTGGCTTCAGGACAGCTTCTTCAGCGCCGAGCAGGAATACCAGAGGTAACCATGGTTCTACTTTTTATTCTTCTGGGGACTTTGCTCGTTAAGGAAACAGAGTGGGCAAAAATAGATTAACAAATGTCATTCCATCCTTCTCTGTCTGTCTGTCCGTCTTATAAGGCAACCTGCTCTGCTGGGTTTTATTTATATATATCTTAATAAGTATGGTGACAGCTGATAATAATTTTGGTGACTCACTCAGCTCAGTCTGTGGGTTTGCTGCAGAACATACAGCCTTCCTATTGTCCAAAAACTGCAGTATGTAAATCAACAGAGGACTTCCTGATTACTTTTTTTGCTTTAATTTTCATTTTCCTTCAGTGGCTAAATTATATCAAGCACTGCAGAAGAAGATTTATGAAAACTCATTCCAATATTTCTCGGGGAAACATTGTTAAACAGTTTGATGTAACCGATGTAACAGTTTTGATTTAACCACATATTTGTTGAAAAAGTGAAGATCCTCTGTCCATGCTTACTCCCCAAACAATCATTGTTTCACCTGCACTGCTTTTGTGCTAAATCATCATTACGATCCCCTGACGTATTCCATTTTTAAATATTTAATTTTATTTAGCTCCTTACCCTAAAGTTAAAGCAACACGTGAAAGATTTTTTTTCCTTTTTGTTTAGGGTTAGGGTTACAGCTAGGGTTAGGTCACTAGGTTATGTTACAGCGCCAGTGTGGTCCAGGACTGTTAATTATTGTAATGTCCTCCCCACAGGTAGGGATGCATGTGGGTTTGTTTACCAACTGGAGCTTTGTATAAACTAACAACAAAAAAAAGTCTACGAAGCAAACAGACTACCCAAGAGGCATTTCAGTTTACAAGTCCCAGCTTTCGATGTAGCAAAGCAGTTAGCTGTAGTGTGGCCTTCACGCTCCACCTCACCAAATAAACATGCATCCTCTGAAAATGTTCAGCGTGTTGCAGTCAAAGTACACAAAAATTCTGGACACATCTCACCCTTCTTCTCCTCTCCTTTTCCCTTCCTCTCTTCTCCATCCATTTATATTTATTATAAATATCTCATAGCTATCGTTTTTGTCCATCGTTCTTGTAGTTTCTTGTGCCGGCCCCCCTTTTTTCTCTTTTGTGCATGTTTGCAGGCCGGAGCCTCGGGAGCTGCGTTCTGGCCTGTGGTCCTGTCCCCCCCCCCCCCCCCCCTTGACACAACTCTACACATCGTCCTAAAACAGCAAAAGCTGAACAAGACATGCACATCAATTAGCTGTTATGCTAACAGCTAAACTACTCAGTGAAATTTACTCTACTTTAGGTTTTACAAAACATAGAAACGTAGGCAAGAAAACCGGGTCACAATATGAAGCTTTTTAAGCAAGCTACAGCCGACTGAGAAAAAACTGCCCTCTGACATCACATTAGTTAGAGTGTGATTCAGATGTTTTTGTTTTTACCTAATACTTGACCTAAGTATAAATCCTGGGCATTGCTCACCCTCTATCAACCCCGAGAAGGCCCTGCACTGAGCTTAAGCCTCTTTCTTGAGGCTTGAGGTGGAGGAGTGAGCAGGCTGCTTCTTTTCAACTGACAGGATGGGGCTTCTCTGGCTGTACGTGGCGCGCGGAAGGACAACGTTATTCCAGCCTCCCCACCCCATCGGGCGCCCTGCCTTGCCAGAGGGGGCATGTATAGCCCAGGACTGTGTGCATGTTTTTGTGAGGGTAGCTACCATTAGTTACTCAAGGGAACACGGGGAGAACATGCAAACTCTAAGCAGAAAGGCCCTTTCGCCAACCCCGCCGTCTGACGCTTGCCAAAACATGGGAAGACAAAATTACAGATGGACATCTTTATTGGCATGTCAAAACAAGAAAATGGCGCTACCTGTTGTACATCAATGAGTGAAAGATTGACTCATATCTGGTCTCCTGTGCATTCACGCTTTCATTTTCTCTTCCACACATCCTCTAACCTTGTCCCTTTTGGTTTCTTTGGTTTCTCTGTCATAATGAACATGATGAGAAGAGTTAGCCAACCAGGAGAGTTGACCTGTGTTTTATTCCAGGCCTGATTTGGAAAACTTAACGTATAATAAGAAGAAGCTGCTTGGGATGCACATCTTCCTTTTTTTGATTCACGTGTAATGTTTACCTTTTGTTTTGGATTATACAGAAACGCCTGACACCATGAGCTAAAGCACTTTTACAGACAGAACGTCAGATTATTGCTGTTCCCTATCCATTCTCCCACTTATGTGAGGATTAGCAGCAGCTACAAGTATGAATCAAATATAATAAAATCCAAACATTTGAAAGTAAAAATTCCCGCGGTTCTTATCTGATCACGTTTTTACAGAGAAAAAGGAAATCCTGAATATTTTCTGTAAAACTTTAAGATAGTGGGAAGCATAAGTCAACGGTGGTTTAATCTTCCAATAGCTCTCACTTTGCCTCCGTTCTGTCTTCATCCTTCACTCTGACTCAGTAACCTTGATCTTGTGATGATTCGCACACTCACATCCCTTCAAACAACAGCTGTCTGTCAGAGCTCAAAAATTGGATTTTGTTCACGTTGCTTTCAGGCCAGATCTGATTTACTGGTACTCGGACGTGCATCGTAATTAACATTGGGCTGTCAGGAGATAATTCATTAAAAACCTCCCAGTGTCAGAAACAGGGGGAAAGAAAACAAGACCAAGAAGTGCAAGGGTTGAATAAATGCAGCAACAGGAAGACGAGGAGGGGACGAGGGTGTCTTCTTGAGGGCGGTTTTTATTTTCAGGCATAAATGCTTCTAATAATAGCAAATCTAAAATATGTGTTTTTATCAAAATGATGCATGTTCTTTATCTCAACCACTGCATTTGTCAGGTCATTGCAGTGCCATGGCAACCATCCATCCACATTACCTTTTCTATGAGGGATGCAGTTTAGCAGTCATCAGTTTTCACTCGGCAGCATGGTGGCTTAGTGGTTAGCACTGTTGCCTCACAGCAAGAAGGTTTCTGGTTCGACTCCCGGTGGGAGTCTTTCTGTGTGGAGTTAGCATTTTCTCCCCGTGCTTGTGTGGGTTCCTTCCAGGTACTCTGGCTTCCTCCCACAGTCCAAAAACATGCATGCTAGGTAAATTGATGATCTGTCTGTATATGTGGCCCTGTAATAGACTGGTGACCTGACTTGTAATGAGCTGGGATAGACTCCAGCAGATCCCTGCAAAGGTATAAAATAAATATATATTTATATAAAAAAATTCTATATGTTATATATATATAGTATTAACCATTAATATGTATGCAGCCAAAAAAAGCCTGTTGTTTAAAAAGAGATTTGCTAAAACATACTAAAGTTACATAATGAAGTGCGTGAAGGATTTAACAATTACAGTTCTTTTTGTTGTAGAACTCCCTTTCATAAGTGACCAAACATAGTTGAACAGCTGCTCTGATATGCACACTAAAATGGTTGCTATTTCTTAGTGTTTAATTGTATGTTTTTTTCAGCAATTGTATTTCAGGGCAAAGTCTGCAGGCCATTTCTATTTTCATTGTCTTTTTAAAACTCAAATATGGTTGTGGATTGAGTCTATGATAAGAACAAACACAGGGTTTTTAGAGTTGTGGTATGTGTGCCTGGTTATCCTGTTTCATATCAACCATCCATGTCATTACCTGGTGAAAACACAACTACGTCTGCAGAGGCCGGCACCACAAACCTCTCAGGCAGGAGGTCGCAGCGGATGGTTTGGCATACAAACTGACTGATTTAAGAATTCTGTTCACATGTTGTTTCCTAGCAACAGTCAGTATGGTTCTTTTGACCATGACCGTGGTCTTTCTCCTAACTTGAGAGTCCTCCAACACTTTAGCACTTAACGCTAATAACAGAGTCCAACTCATAGCAACTTAGAGACTCAAATCTCTTTTAAATTCTTTACATTTTTTTCTTCATTGCATAAACTTTTTATTTATATAGCCCACAGTGCAACCAATGAAACAGTCAGGCGTACGGAGACGTTTATAGGGCTATGAAGATATACATGTGTGAATAAATAATAAAGATGAAGGACATTTAGGCCCCGTTTACACGTAGCAAAAACGATGGTGTTTTCATGCATTTTGGCCATTCGTTTACACGAAAACGAAGCTCAAAGTCACCAAAAACTATCAGGTTGCATTTCTGAAAACTCCGGCCAAAGTGGAGATTTTCAAAAACTCTGTCTTCACATTTGCTTGTAAACAAAGGGAAACGGACATTTAGGCTTCAGAACGTGACATTATGCGGCAGAAACGTCACCAGCGTCATGTGTGCGACCTGCGTTTACAATTTGTTTGGCCACCGTCAATATTTTCTTGTATTTTACTTTACTTATTCTAACGTCACACTTAAAAGTAACTCCACTTCTCTGTCACTCCAAACGAAAGACTCTCGTTCCATCTTGGAAGTAACTGGAAGTTACACGTGTCATTTGTTGACGTTTTTTTCCAGGATTCTGATTGGCTAGCATGACTTTATGCTTCTTGTTACGCTGCCCCCTGTAGGTTTGGCTGCTCATAGCACCTTAACAGCGTATTTATGCGGGTTCGTGTAAATTATGTTATTTTTCAAAACACAGAGGGGGAAATATCCAACCTGATCTCACAAAAATCCGTGAAATGCCCACGACCTCTCACCACTATTTTTCGTGGAACCAACGGTACCAATGGTATAATTCCGTGTGAGCACCACGGATATTGGATCCGTTGTCGTGATATATACACGGATTATTACATTATTATTATTATTACTAAGTTATGAGTTTTTGACGCGCAAGTTACTGTTTGTTACTGTCAGTTTGTAAAAGAATGTTTCTAACGCCGTTTTAACAGTGTTTTAATGGTGTTTTGATGATTTTTAACAGTATTTTGACGGCGAGTATTTAACCGTGTTTTCTAGTATTTAACGTAAATTCGAGTATTTAACCATGTTGTTTGCTGTCGCCATGATGACGGAGGTCGCGTAAGTGATGTGAAATTATTATTTTTAGCAAAAACCACAAGCGTTTCCTACTTCTAACCAATCATAAGTGGTGCATTAACCTGTACAGCTTTATGCTAATCAGCGCTATATTTGTAGTCTCATTGGTTTGGTTAACCCTAACGTATAAAAACGTTTTAAAAAACATATATCAATTGAATATATCTATTATGTAGTGCATCTGAATTAGTAACTACATTTTATAGAGATGATGTATGTTAAGGAATTGTAAGTATGTTTGTTTATTTAGGATAGTTTATTTAACGTCATGTAACTGACTGATGTATTCACAGTGATTCAATATAAGTTGTATATGTACCTGTGTACGGTTTATTTTAATATTTACCGTTCAAAAGCACAATATATTTAACGGTTTACTTCCACGTCCATAGCAACAGTAATCAATGACCACACATCCGCGATCCATACATTGAAATGTTAAATAAAGTTTATAAATGAATTAAAAAAAAAACACATCCGCAATCGGGGGACTCGTCACGTGATCAGTATCTCCCCTCGTCACTCTATGACGTAGAGGGGATGCCCAGGAAATTCCCTGTGTTTGAATGGGAGAATGGTTAAAACAATTAATTTAAATATCGCCTGTCTCCACTTCCTGGTTCAAAATCAATTAAAAATGATATCTTGTGGCTGGACGACGCTCTGGTTAATGTCTGGTTAGGTTAGGCATCACTTGTGATTGGTTAGAAGTAGGAAACACAATACTCGCCGTCAAAACACTGTTAAAATCATCAAAACACCATTAAAACACAGCGTTAAAAACATTCTTTTACAAACTGACAGTAACAAACAGTAACTTGCGCGTCAAAAACTCATAACTTAACCACTATGATAAAGAATAATATACACATACTGTAGGTAAAAGCAGATAAAATCCTCTTCTCAAACAGTTAATAAACATAATATAATCATCCCAATATCATGTTGTTTTCATTCCTTGGTGGTTGGTAGGTTGCACCCCCTTGGGGGTTGTAACAATGTACTGTATGTATTGGTGAAATGAACTCTAATATAATGCAAATCTACATTAATGACTGACATTTGGGAAGAGCAAAAAGCTAAAGGTGTCCAGAGGTAGCATCAACATCCCTGGTCTCAAAGGAATCCTGGGATGGGCCATCACACTGGAAATGTGTACTGAGGTCAGATAAATAGTATTCCAGGGGTAGTTTGTTGCTTTTTGACCGTGATTTTCTGAACTTTTGACTATATTGATCTATAGACGACATGACTGAGAGGGTATATTTCCTATGCTTTTAACATCCTCTCAGGTGGAGTTTTTACTGTCTCCATAGGTGAAATTGATTCTCCATAGTACTTTATGTTAAGGCCACTGCCTATGAATTTTGTTTTCTCTCCCCTGTCCCATATCACTTTTATGCTGGTGATAACTGATTATAATCTGATATTATTCCTCCCTTGACTGTGTTTGCAGTTTTGTTTCCCCTGATAGTGTAATGTAGGTTTAGCCGTTGCTCTGCCTTGAAATCTGGATTAAATATGTGATATTGCTTTGTTCTAATGGCGGTTAACTTGGAAATAAATGCAGTTTTGTTTACAGACTAAACTACTTTGATCCGGGGCACATACTGGTTATTTCAGCCAAAGACAAAAATGGCATCTAGACCGTTATGAGCAACAAGTTAAAAAGCCAGCGTCCTCGACTTTTTTTTTTTTTTTAAGTGACTTCTATGAATATTTAAAAAAAAAAATGCTGCAAAACCACTTTCTGCACAAGTTAGAGGAGAAAATACAGGCACTAGTCTGCTGCAATCCCGATCTCCCCCAAATAGATATACCCTTACGTTGGCCTTCTTAGAATTCCTGTTAATAGCCCAGCAATGTTTTCCATGCTATCATTTATTTTAGTCTTTGATCGTGTTTTAGTATTGATAGGGATTAGGGTTGATGGGATTATTGGGCAGGTGGGATTGTTTGTTTCTTTTAAACTGTTAAGCACTTTGTGCTACATTTTATTTTAAGAAAAGTGCTATATAAAGTTTGATTTGCCTGGATCACTTTCAAATAACAAACAACCAAGATGTGTTTGCTTTAAACAGGTTGTTTAAGTGCTCTACATGCTTAAATTTGGGTTATTAAAGAAGAAAAAGGTACAACAAAGGCGTCAGTTTACTGTGACCATTGTAATTTTTATTTGTTACACAAAATGGAAATACTCCTTGTAAACGCCTGCTGTGTTCTTCATCTGAGCACTTAGCAAACCTTAAAGGGGACCTATTATGAAAAACACCTTTTTTCTTGCTTTAACATATATAAAGTGGTCTCCCCTCAGCCTGCCAGCACAGAGAAGGAGGAAAGCAACCAAATTCTGCAGTGTCTGTACAGCCGCCCGGATGAGCCATCCAGTGTGATGTGGCTTCTACGAGCCGTTCAGATTCGTGACGTCACGACAGGAGCGATGCGTGAAACCACGCCCACAACTAACTCCGCCGGCCGGAGCTTCCGCCATTTTTCCGTAGCGGTGTATCGCGTCATCACGTCAGGCAGCCAATCAGCACAGAGCCTCATTATCATAGCCCCGCCCACTCAGAATCCTGCATAGATAATGAGGTTAGAAACTGGGATGATAAAGACATGGCTCAGAGGCTGAATTTCTAATTTATTTAGCAAAAACAATCCAAAGCTTGTTTTTAAGACATTCAAGGCCTGTTTAAAATAGGTATTAGATGCGATAATAGGTCCCCTTTAAAGAGCCCAGGTAGTTTTGTACAGTCCGTCCTCCCGGTGGTTAATAGCTGCTCTGTTAAAAAAGAGCATTTTCCTATTGATCCACATGTAGAGATGTATTGGTGCTGGCTGTGCAGATGTGCTGTTTGTCCCTCTGCACACTCAGCCCTGTTGTCTGAACTCTGTGTCCTGCTGCACAGTTGAATGGTTTCAACCAGAAAAGGCCTCAGTGATCTGCCAGTACACATTAACTCACCGTGTGATGGTTTATGTACATTCTTAAGCATGAGGTTCACTAGCCTCAGAAGTAATGGTGAAACAATGCTTTCTTTTTTTGAAGCAGTGACAGTCTGCAGCTAAGAGATTTTATTTTTTGAACCCCCAGTCAAGACCAGCAACCGTGTCACTCTTCTTGTGTCTTAAACATAGAGAACTAACTTAGTGTTTACAGGTGATACCTCCTGGTTAAAGTGATTAAGAGCAGACTTTCAAGGCTGCTTTTCCTCGGCTCTGACTGGCTGGTGACCACTGCCATGATTCTGAATGAGCTCGAAAAACTGAAAAGTCGTACCTGTATCTTGCCACAGGATGATGACATTGAGGACGTAAGGCGGGAGCCGAGGAAGGGGAGTAATGTTATTCTGATGAAAGTTCGTAGCTGTGACAAAAGCATACCGTAAATCTGTGAATTCTTTTTTTTTTTTTTATTTAATGCAAATTAGGTAACAAAACAAATGTGCAAAACAAAAACGCATATAGGTACAGGACAAGATGGGACACTAGAAAACCAACGAAACAGTACAAAAGAACTAAGTCAATTTTTTTGCTTAGATTTCTTCTATGTGGCAGTGTATGCGGCTATGTGCGTGCGTGTATGAGTGCGTTTATGTATGTATGCAAGTGTGTGGTGTGTATGAGTATGATGGTTTTCTACAATTATGGTTTTTTTTCTACAATTATGGGGAGAGAATGCAGCCAAAAAATAAATAAAGCTTAATAAATAGGATAAATAATTTAAAAAAGGGTTTAAAAGGGGGAGTCATTAACGCAGGAAGAAATGAGAGTGAAAGGGATGGGGGGAGTGCGTCAGGGCGGGACCGGTCTGGGCGGCAGAGCTAGTTTTTTTTTTTGTTTTGTCTTTTGTTTCCTTTTCCCCTTTCATTTGCTTTTTAATTTAGTATGTTTCATATTCTCACATTTTCCTCTTTTCCTTTTATAAGTTCTCATTTTCCCCCTCCCCTTCCTTCAAACTGTCCCTAACTTTGGACCGCCATCAGACCCATAAGAAGGTGGCCGGCCCGATGGAAGTCAACTCTGCTGTAGAGCAGCTATTCAGGATGGAGATGGGTCAGCTGACTTATTAATGTATAGCCGTCCCAACCGCCAGTCCCATCCGCCAGTCCCACTCCCCCAAACCCCACAGCCCCCAGGCCACAACCCGGTACAGTTCCAGCACTCGAATGGTGTAAATAAATAAATAGTGGGCTATGTATGAGTAGGATCAGATCATACACATAAATACATATATTTAATAATAAATAAAGTAAAATGTAATTAAATAAGTAATGTAGAATATGTAAATGTAAATAAGTAATGTAGAATATAATAGATACATGTATCTATCGTCATCGACATCACAATCCTCTTTGAACATACAAAGCAGTAATAATCTATACAAAAATACACATCGTTCAGAAAAGAAAAGGAAAGTAAAAATGTTTTCCCCCTTTCCCCCCTTTTTTTGAATGTAACACCGAACCGTTTTGAATGTAATTTATGTGATCTGTACAAAAATACACATATTCATTCAGTAAAGAAAATAAGTAACAATAATTTTTTCCCTTTTTTCTCTGCTTTCTTCCCTTTTTTATTGAATGTAATGTTTGTGTGTTAATGAATTTGTTTGGTTCTCAAAAAAATAAAAACAAAAAATAAAAATAGGGTGATTGGTTCTAGGGCAAACAGAAATGGAAATTCAAAGTAAATAATATTTTTTTTAAATGAAGACACATGACAAATCAGGTGTGTATAAAGTTGATGAGTGGCGACCATATGTAGAGGGGTTTTATTGCTGAGTGTTGGGTGTGATAATCCATGGTGATATGGTCAATGAGTTTTATGATACATGTTTCAGATCAGAATCCCATTTTAAACATTTTCTGTCCTGTGTCGTGTGTCTTGTGAAGTATTTTGTATTGTATTAACTGTAGGTTTGCGTTTTTGGGTCATGAGATAGATGTTTTGACAGATTTGATTCCAGAAGTTGCCATCAGGAGCAATTGATAGGTCCTGTTCCCATTTTATTGTCGGTATGGAGAGTGTTTTGTCTGAATGTGAGATAATTCTGTATATTTTGGAGAGAAGCTTTTGTTAATTTAATGTTAATTAAATCTGAGCATAATGGCGGAAGATTCAGTTTGATGATTTGTATGTCAAATGAAATGCCACTAGTGTGTTAAGTGTGAAGAATTCTGTCTTATATCTTGGCTGGAGGAGCATATTCCCATCACCAAACATCTACCAAGATCACAGAGAAATAGATGACAGGCCGAGTGGGAAGAGTAAAGGAGGGACTGCAGTGCTTGTTAATGAGAGATGGCGTAATCTTGGACATGTTCCTGGAAAGGAACGTCCCTGTACCGGGATATTGTAGGCTGAGAGTTTCTGTTCACGTGCGTTTCTTGCATGTGACTTTACGTAGTTGTTCTCGGCTACAACACATTGCATTGCATTTTGGTCCATTCATCTGGTAATCTGTCCCTGTTCAGGTTGTGGGGGCAGCAGCTAATCCAGTGGAGTACAGAAGCATGAACCTGGTTTGAAACATCTCTGCTGCATCACAAGTCTGCGCTGCGGGTTTCCTTCCAGTCGGACGCGCCGGGAACACCTGGCTAGGGAGGCGTGAACCACCTCAGATGGCTTCTCTCAACGTGAAGTCGCAGTGACTCTAGTTGGAGCCTTGCCCACATGACCTGAACTCACCATATCTCCAAGGGAGAGCCCAACCATCCTGCAGGAGCACCTGTCATTAGCTAACCCCCCTCCCCACCCCACACACACTTTCAGGACCACAAGTGATGACAGAAACAGAAAAGTAGATTGAGCAGTAAGGAGAGGAGAGGGTTCCTCGTTTTTGACTCAGCTCTCTCTTGACAACACCAGACTAACAGAGTCCACAATACTAAAGACACCCCCCCACCATAAAAAACACATTAAGAAAGGAGGACTGGTCCCTAGCACCCAGTTTATGATCTTTAATACATCAAATAGATGTTGTCAGGGTCAAATAAAACTCACCGCAGAGCTTGTCACTGTGCTGCCAACTTCCTCCGCCGTCACACGTTTGATGACTTACTCACATTTTTTCTTTCTTTTTCCCCCTTCCTTCCTCTTCTCAAGGTGAAGCATATAAGAGTCAGCCCTTATACTTTTGTACTATTTTGGAGGTCGCCTCTTTTGAAATAACCCAAGAATGACAGCAATGAAGCTGTGAAGAACTGCAGCAGTCTTTAGTTCACCTTCTCTGTTGTTTTCAAAGCAGTAGATGTAGGTTTCTATAAATAAGTCATTGGTTCATTTTGTTTATATAAGTCTTTTTTTTTTTTTTTTCGTTGGTTGATAAGTTCCAGTCACATCCAAAAGTTAGTTCTGCTATCAAAAAACACAGACGCGGCAAGCCGTAAACACATGTACTACATATGAGGAAAAACTGAACAAAATAAAAGTATGTACCTGCTAAAAATGAAAAAAAAAGTGTCTGGCAGCCAGTTTGCTGAGAAAACCTCTTTAAATCATTCAGATACGTTTTTCTTAATATCATTCAGACTGAATGATATTATTCTTCTACGGGAATGAATGGGCCGGAGATGGCAGGAATTACAGTAGCTTAGAAGCTTCTGACTTTTGATCATGAGCCAGGATTTTTATTTGAAGCGGGACAGTGTTTGATTTATCGTCTTCCGTCAGATGGTGTCTGAATCTTAGAGTCTGGAGCAGATCTGGCTTCTCCTACTTTTAAGAAAAGTCTCACACAGTTTTTGTCAAAAATTCCAACTTGTCCAACGACACCATTCAGCTTTTTTACAGCATTTAGCTTCCCTGCTTATGCTAGTGCCCCCGCATCCCGACCTCGGATAAGCGGATGAAGGTGGATGAATGGATGCTACTTACTACCGTCCAGAAGCGGCTCTCCTCCGCTGATGGGTAAAGGACAAGTTACAGGTTTACAAAACGACTCACACCTTCATATCCACAACTTTATTTTACGTATTTGTGTTTTATGAAAGAACAGACTAAGCCGAGTCTTGTTTTCATACAACAAAAACTTTTATCAACATTTGATATCAAATGGAGGGAAAGAAACCCCCAAATAGTTCAACTTTATTTTGTTTAGCATCTCTTGATCAATAGAATCTAATCGAAAATATATTATTTTCTTTTTAATGAAAGTCGAGTGCACAGAATAAACCTGACTGTCTGTATTCGAAGACTGCCTTGCAAAGTTTCATTGTGATGCCGTAAATCCAAGGACAAGAGAAATCATTTTGTTGAAACCTTTTCTTTTACACACGAGAGGCACAAAGACCCGTCAACTGTCGAATTCTCATCAGAGCATCTTGTGTGAGTCACACATACTGCCTTCTGGACTTTTTACACAAATATATCATTGTAGTACTTCTTACTCTGTAGTTTCTGTGTTTTTAGTTGTGTATTAGATCAATCCCTCTCATAAGTAAAGTATCCAGGTTTGTTTGAAGGTGAAGAAGGACATTTTGTACCTTTTTGACACGTTAACAGCTCCCTGGTATAAAAACATTAAAATACCATAAAAATACAACATTTCCTTTTTCAGCCACGTCTTAGCAGGTCCATTCTTTTTTTTACACGTAGAAACATGTTTGTGGTGTTTTATTTTGAAAATACTCAATATACTCCTTGTTGACATGGTCTGACCACATTCGGGCGCCAAAATCAACTCAATCGGTATTTCTAGATCAGTTCAGTCAGTCAGCTTTTGCAATGAAGACTTCAGATGATCATCAAATCATAAAATCCTCGAGTTTTAGCATCTAGACTCAGAAATATTCAACCGGCACTTATGAGGCAAACTTAACTGTATATAAGAAGAACTGGACAACACACCTGTCACATCATCCCTAGCTGTTTTCTGAGTGCTTTTGAAGCCTCATTTCCCTCTTTTCACATCTTGCCAATGCGTGTAACGACATGAACTGTGTAGACTGAAACACGCCGACTGCACAGGGCTGGATAGCGGTTTGCTTTAATATGGTAATATCTTTTCATCATAATTTTATACAAACAAAACATGACAATATAGTTTGATTCTCTTCTGCTTCCGGCTCTGCAGGAGACCGGAGCCACTGTCCTTGTTTTTTTTACCCTTATTTATCTATTTTATTCCTACCTATTACCTTTTTATCTTAAGCTTTCAGTTTTTTCTTCGCTATGTATCCCATGGATACGGCAGACTTTCAGACAAGACCCAGCTCTCCTGTTTATTCTAGAGAGGAGTTGCTGGCTCTCAGGAAGAGCACACACGGACAAAGGCACAACACCCCAGCAGAGCTGCGGAGGAGATACCCAGGCTGCAAGGCCGGGGCTAAGCTAAAGGCTAGGCTAGCTGACAACTGGAGGCATTATAAACCATTGCTTGCCTCCGTGATTATGGGGAACATTAACTCGCTGCCGAATAAGATGGACAAGCTGTCCGCTCTGGGAATCCAACGGATTTATCAGGAGTGTAGCTTTTTCAGCCTGATGGAGACATGGCTAACCGATAGAATACCGGATGCTAACGTGGACCTGCGGGGATTTACAGCAGTAAAAGCCGACAGGGACACAAAGGCATGTGGGAAAACTGAAGGTGGGGTACTCATCATCTACGTCAACAACCGTTGGTGTAGCCCCGGCCACAGTCAAGTCAGTGTTGTGTTGCCCTAACTTGGAGCTGTTAGCTGTTAGCCTGCGGCCATATTATTTTCCCCGGGAGTTCAGTCACGTGATCTCCCTATGTGTTTACATCCCTCCGAGGGCGGAAGCAGCCGCTGCCTATGAAAGGATACACAGTGTCACAGCACGGCTGCAGATGCAACATCCGGAGGCCTTCATAATAATATCTGGAGACTTTAATCATGTTACCCTGGACTCCACCCTGGCTTCTTTACACCAGGCAACTGCCCCACCAGGAAGAACAGGACAATTGACTTACTGTATACCAACGTGAAGGAGGCATACAGAGTCACTGCCCTGCCCCCACTGGGCAGGTCAGACCACAACCTGGTGTACATACAGCCCCAGTACACCCCCCTGGACCAAAGGCAGGCTGTCTCCACTCACTCCATCAGGAGATGGACTCCTGAAGCAGAGGAGGCCCTGAGAGAGTACTGCTGGGTGCACATGATGATGAGGACATAGAGGGGATGACTCACTCAGTACGTGCACATGCAGCGATTCAAGGTGGTTGGAGATCTGATCAGATAATGACATGCAGAAGATTGGATCAACTTGTCTGATTACACATGCTGTTCTGAGATCAGACTGAATCAGATTGAATAAACCACTGTAACCAGAGCATGGCTGACTCCGTGACGCTAGGTGGCGCTGTACCCGAGGTAACCATGGTAACCATTTCAACAAAGAGCCACTTCCGGTTGACCTCCGCTTAACAACGAGGAAAGGAAAAGTGCATTCTAAGGGCCAATCCCAATTCTCCTTCACTCGCCCTTCTTTTCTCCACTCGCACTTCTTTTCTTCCCTAACCCCTAAAAAAGAAGGGGGAGATTTTAGGGCACTTGAGATCTAGGGCACTTGGCCCAGCCTGTCCCATTTCTCCTACTACCCCTCGTTTTCATCCCTAACCTGATCAGGAAACAGAGAGCCAAAAGCTGTTTTAATTTCAGCTGTAGCGCTGTTAATATGGCACTTTATTAAGTTTTAATATTTTTTCAGGTATAAAGGTAACCTTAAGATCCGCAACCGGGGCTCAGTTTATCCAAATAACGCCTGTTAAGAAATTTGACCCGATGTTTTCGGAGATGAGAAGAGCCGCCGCCCCCGGGGAGCAGCCTCAGCTCACAGCCCGAGAAGAGACGTGTCCGCCCGGTCAAACTGCTGCGTCAGCCCCGGGAGAGAAACTCTCTCTGGGACGCTGCTCTGTTGAGAATCACGCCGGCTGAAATAAATCATTTAGGAAGATGTTGGTTTAATAGATGAAATCTAACAGTTGTAGCTACGCCTGTTAAGAAATTTGCTCCGAAATTTAGAGATTTCTGTCTGCCAGCTCCGGAGTTTATGCCGCGTTCCATTTACCTCTGAAATCGGAAGTGGGAACTGGGAATGGCAGCCATCTTGGAATGGTAACTCGGGGGTGGTGAAGACTCTCCCACTTTCCCAGTGGGAAACCCCACTTTGAGCGGCGTTCCAGTTGAAAATTCCGACTGGGGACTGGGAAATCCCCACTTCCGAGGATAAATGGAACGCGGCATTAGGTCCGCGTTAAATAGACGCAGCCTACGGCGTAGGGTACGGCGTATTTTGTTTTTTTTTATGCCACAGTTTGCAGATTGATTGTTGATGCGTGGGCTAACGTGTCTGCTGGGATTATTTTGCGAGCTTTTGCAAAAGCGTGCATTTCCGAGGCACCGCACGGCACGGAACGTGACTCTGACAGCGAGGAATTCGGACTGGCACAGCTGATTTAGCGGAGCTCTTTAATGCAGAAACAGAGGAGACTTAATGGGTTTGATTAATGTAAAAACTGAAATAAAGTAGCCTACAATCAAAGTTTTGCTCCCGCTGTATTTTTAAATACGCACACTCCTGTGCTTGTGTGTGTGTGTGTGTGTGTGTGTGTGTGTGTGTGTGTGTGTGTGTGTGTGTGTGTGTGTGTGTGTGTGTGTGTGTGTGTGTGTTCTTGTGTGTGTGCCGTTTCGGTCGGTGCGCCGTGTGTGTTTTAAATACAGAAATATGACACATAAGACTGAGGCTATGCCTTTTCACACGGCGCCCGTATGGTCGCGAAAATACAGTATTTATATATGAAATGTCAGAATAGGAAATATTTTGACGACACCCCTGAAGCAGTCACACGACACCCCAGGGAGCTACTACTGCTACTGAGCAGCATTGCGTCGTCTGCTTTCACTTCCGGGTGAATCCCCTCCCCCGGGGGAAAACCCCACCCGGGGGAAATTCTCGAGCATGCGCAGACTGTAATATCCATGTCTCCGTACACATGGCATTAACAAGGCGGTTGCGACTGGCTTATCTAGGTGCTGCAAGCGGGTTGATGAATCCAGTCTGATCAGATTACTTGACTGACTTAAGGTGTTCACATGCAGTTTAAAAGTCAGTACGATGTGTGCAAATGATCTCCAACCAGTTTGAATCGCTGCATGTGCACGTACTGACTGTCTCACAGATTATCTCAACTTCTGTGCAGATGTGGTCGCCCCCACCAAGACGGTTCGGTGTTAGCCAAACAACAAACTACGGGTACCACAGGGAGCCAAGGCTGTCCTCAACAAGAAGATGGCGGCCTTCAGGACCAAAAACAAAGAGGAGATGAAAGCAGCACAGAGGGAGGTGAACCGCTGCCTGAAGGAGGCTAAAGACTGCTACAGGAGGAAGGTGTCAGAACCATCACAGGACACAAAGCAAGGACCAGCTCAGAGGGGGGAGGTGTGGAGAGAGCCAATGGTCTCTGTACTCTGACTTCTGCTACAACTCTGCCTGTCACATCCAGAAGTTCGCAGATGACAGGGCCATCATGGGGTGTATCAGAGATGATGAAGAGGAGGAGTACAGGAGCCTGGTGAGGAACTTTGTTGTCTGGTGCCACACAAACAACCTGCAGCTCAACACCTCAAAGACTAAGGAACTGGTCATCGACTTCGGGAGGGACAGACCCAGTCCTAGACCAGTTCTGTTAGGAGCGGAGGAGGTGGAGGTCGTGCAGACCTATAAATATCTTGGGCTGTGGATGGACAACAAGCTGGACTATACAAGCAACACAAGGCAGCTGTACAAGAAGGCCCAGAGCAATATGTACTTCCTGAGGAGGTTGAGATCATCATCTGCAATAAGCTCCTGGGGATGTTCTACCAGTCTGTGGTCGCCAGCGTCCTGTCCTATGCTGTGGTGTGCCGGGGAGGGAGCACTTCAAAGGCAGTCTTCCCTAGGTTGGAGAAGCTGATCAGGCGCGCCGGCTCCGTGGGTGGTACGAAGCTGGACCCTCTGGAGACAGTGGCAGAGAGGAGAACACTGCACAAACTCCTGGCTATCTTGGACAACACCAGCCACCCTCTGCACACTGTCATCAGCAGCCAGAGAAGCCGGTTCAGTGAGAGGCTGCTCCTCCCCAAGTGCAGGACCAACAGACTGAGGAACTCCTTTGTCCCCCGTGCCATCAAATTGTTCAACTCCTCACTGGGGGGAAGGAGGGCCAAGAAGAACTGAAGAACAGAGGGACTGTGGGGGGGGGGGTCAGTCAGTGTGCAATAATTGTGCAATAACTTTGGCACTGCACTTTTTATTAAAACATTTTTTTTACCTTTTATTTTTATTTCAATCTTTATTTATTTATTTATTTTTTTATCTTTTTATCTTTATATGGGTGTTTGGCTTTTGGGGTGTTTGATTTGTAAATGACAGTGCTGTGTGAGTGAGATGGAGATGTCAATTTCCCCAAGAGAACCTCCCAAAGGGATAAATAATGAATCTGATTCTGATCATTTGTATGCTGTTAAACCCATCTGCCTGACAGAACAGACTCTCTTACAAAGTTTAACTCTGATGCCGTCAATCAAAGCACAAAAGGAACCTTTTGTTCAAAGCTTTGGATTTGATATTAGTGAGTCAGTAAAATGCAGTAAAATGTAAAATTCTAGTTAGAGTATTTCGTGTGAGTTTCATTTTCCGTGACAACTCGTATTTCCCAGTCTGCTTTTTAAACTCCTCATTCAGCTTTAATTGTCGGCTGATGCTCTCGTGCTTTGTTCCAGATTATGCTGGTAACTTGTACTTGCATCATAGATTTGACGACTTTATGAGCTTCTTTAACAGTAAAATCATGAAAATTAGAGAAGAAATCAACCAGTCGGTTGTGGGCGTTTCTTCAGCTTTAGCAACTTCCCTAGGCTCTGACTTGACTCTAGATTGTTTCGATCCTATAGACCTCCCTGAGCTGACTTCACTCGTTAATAGAGCTAAGTCAACCACATGTATGTTAGACCCCATCCCGACTCGACTATTCAAAAATGTTCTTTCTCTTATTGGCATGACAATACTGGACCAGATCAATGTATCCCTAAGTTTAGGATATGTACCACAGGTTTTCAAAGTTGCAGTAATTAAACCTTTACTTAAAAAACCTTCTCTTGACCCAGACACCTTAGCTAATTATTGACCAATTTCCAACCTTCCATTTGTATCTAAAATTCTGGAAAAGGTAGTTGCAAATCAGTTATGTGACTATTTGTATAGAAATGATCTGTTTTTCAGTCACGGTTCAGAATGCGCAGAGACAGCACTGGTTCGAGTCACGAATGACCTTCTTATGGGCTCAGATAAGGGATTAGTGTCCATACTGGTTCTACTGGACCTCAGTGCTGCTTTTGACACTGCAGATCAGCATTTTACTGCACAGGTTAGAGCATGTTGTTGGGATTAAAGGGACAGCTCTACGTTTGTTTAAATCATATCTATCTGACAGGTTCCAGTTTGTTCATGTACATGAGGTTTCTTCAGAACAGTTGAGGGTCTGTTATGGTGTTCCGCAGGGTTCAGTGCTAGGGCCAATCTTGTTCAGTCTATACATGCAGCCATTGGGAAGTATAATCCAGAATCACGGCATACACTTTCATTGCTATGCTGATGATACGCAGCTCTATTTGTCTATGAAGTCTGATGAAACAGAACCGTTAGTTAAACTTCAGGCATGTCTTAGGGACATCAAGGATTCGATGTCCGGAAATGTTTTGCTTCTAAATTCAGATAAAACAGAGGTTATCATTCTTGGTCCAGAGCATCTTAGGAAGGGATTAGATGGTGTTGCGATGGCTTCCAGTGCAACTGTGAGAAACCTTGGTGTTGTTTTCGATCAGGATTTGTCGTTTAAACCGTATATTAATCAGGTTTGTAAAATTGCATTTTTCCATTTCCATAATATCGCAAAGATTAGGAAAATCCTCTCGCAGAGTGATGCAGAAAAACTAGTTCATGCGTTTGTATCTTCTAGACTACATACAGACTACTGTAATGTGTTATTAGCAGGATGTCTTCTAATTCGCTGAATCGGCTCCAGCTGATCCAAAATCCAGCAGCCCGAGTGCTGACAGGAATCAGCAAGAGAGACCACGTTTCTCCAGTGTTAGCTTTACTCCATAGGCTCCCTATAAAATTCAGAATCCAATTCAAAATTTTATTACTTGCGTATAAAGCCCAAAACGGCTTAGCTCCGCGATATTACTGATAGTACCTTATGTTCCTAACAGAGCTGTAGTTCCTAGAGTATCCAACTGTAGATTTGGAGGGTGGGTGTTCTGCTATCAGGCACTGTTACTATGGAACCAACTTCCAATCTTGGTTAAGGAGGCTGACACCACCTCCACCTTTAAAACTAAACTTAAAACGTTTATGTTTAGTAAAGCCTATAGTTAGTGTTCAGTAAACCTCTAGTTAGTGTTAGTAAACCTCTAGTTAGTATAAACTCTAGTGTGTTAGAGTCAGTAGTCATAGTTGCAGCTATAGAACAAGACTATAATAGTCTCAAACATAACTTCGTGGTAGATATGCTGTTATAGGCACCAACATGATCCGCTGAGCGGTGCCCATCACCCTTCTTTCTTCCCCCTACTCGGACACGTCCTGTGGACATACGAAATTCCAGTTTGTCTGATTTCAATTTTACAAGAAAAGATGGGTCAAAAGCTGAGAATGAGATAATTTAGTGTCTGTATCCACGGGCAACCATCAGAGACTTTTGGGTTATCAGTTTAGTATTTTTTTCATGTTTCTTTTTGGTCATTAATCTTTATGCCGCATTAATTTATTGTCTTTTTTAAAAAAAAAAATAAAGAGAAAAGAAGGGAAAAAAATGTCCGGTGTATTTTCTGCTTCATTCCTCCAGAACCCCATTTGGCTCTGAATTATTAAAACGGGCAGTGCTTTAGGAGAGAGACGGAGTGAATCTACCACATTTTGGAGAAAACTCACCCTTTTAAGTCTGCAAGCGGATGAACTCTCAACCTAAGAGATTCTGAAAGTGTAGCTGAGCATTCATGCAGAAGGTTACACCGGTCGACCTCGGCCTCTTCCCGTTTACTGGGCCGAGTCCAGCCGCCCTCACACAAGCGCTCAGATACCATTTTAAACTCTGATTACTGCCCTCTACTTTGCAGCATTCTTTGGCTTCCTGTGAACAGCAGTGCTCAGATGTAGAGGATTAACCTGTCTTTGTCCTGAGGGTTCACCTCTCGGCTGGCCTCAGAGGAGAAGAAGAAGAAGCAGAGGAGCAGCCGTGCAGATCCCTGGTTCACTCTTCTGAAAACATTCACCATGGAGACGGATGTGGATCAGGAAACCTTTCAGGTTCATTGGAATGGGTCCCTACATGATAAATAAAGGACTTCTGAGCCTTTAAAAGCAGCTCAGATTGCAGCTCTGAGAGCAGATGAGTGTTATTGATCAGTGTTGAAGCAGCCATGACGCTGATCTCATTTGTTCCCTGCTTCCAGTAGAAACAACTTTTTATTTTCCCCCACGATGAACGATGAATATAGTCAGAAAGTGAGTCTGGCCACACTCCTTCACTTGGAGAAATATCTCTCCAGTACTTTCTCATCCACGGCCATTTCCACTGGTACAGAACGTACCAAACCAATCACAACGGGGGAAAAGTGGTCTTCAACATCTGCAATCAACAAAGTTCTTGCTGATAACAGCTGTGCAGACATTTCAGATGTCTTTATCTGACACCAGTGTATTTCTCATTCTGCTTACGCCACATTACTGACTTCTCTGAGTGGTTGTTTGTCTCTACAAGGGCATCCAGAGGCGGTTTCCTCTGCCTGTTGGTACCGCCTCCTGGAGATCAAAGTTGACTCCGGAGGAACCAGAATAATTATTTGTGTTGACAAGGAACAGAATTAAAATGGCAGAGCTACGGATCAGAGGAATGGCCTGATGTGACAATCTGTATTATATGATGTTTCTCTTAAGTTGTACCTGAACTGTGTGGTTCAGCCCACCAGACGGTGTTTAAGGCATTTCTCCAAGTCTGTTCTTAGGTCTGTTTTTCTGCGAATTGAACTCCTTACTTACCAATGTTTTTTTATCAAATAAAAAGGGAAAATACTGACCTTTTTTTTATTCCAGCAACGTGCTGCAGTGTACGTTGTTGTGTACGTTGTTGTGATGTTCTTGTATTATGTTGTTGTGAAGTTCATGTGTACTATGTGAAGTCATTGTGTACATTGTTGTGACGATCATGTGTACACTGTGAAGTTCAATTCAATCGAATTCAATTTTATTTATATAGCGTCTATTACAAAACTCCCCTAGTGGGAGAAAAAGGAAAAGTGGGGGAAGTTCTCGTGTACGTTGATGTGATGTGCACGTTCTTCTGAAGAAGTTTTCAGTAAACTGCCTTAGAAGCAATTTTCATTTAATGGCAGCAAAAAGCACTATTTATAATGAAATAATTAGTCGGAGGGATGGTTTTTAATTTAAGGCGGACTGATCAACCTTCCGAGGACACTGTATCTTCTGTTATAGTGCTTTTAGTTCCAGGCGGACGGACCGGCTACTGATAAGTTACACTTTTATCTTTTTATTCTTTTGGCTTTTAACCCAGTTTTGTGATGTTGACTTTCTCATTCAAAATTGCAAATTTGTTTTCTCTTTCTACCTTATTCTTCTATTGTTTTATTTATCTTAATTCTCTTGGTGTTGGCCAACTTTGTTGTTTTAAAGTGCTTTATGAATGAAACTGAGTAGAGTTGAGCTGTAAATGAAAGTACAGTGAACAGAGAAGTAATTATTGTAATATTGAGTAACTGTGCAGTTTTCTGTCAGTCCTGTTCTCATTCGGGTCTAGGTCTAACTCGAGGTCTGAACATGGAATCACAGCAAGTGTCCGTTGCTCGTTTACCACAAATCGCCAGGAAAGGCAACTCATTTGTATGTCATTAAAAAACGACGTTAACATTTTTATACTGAATTTGGGACAATTTGCTTTTCCACAAACCTTCAGTCAAGTTTAACACAACTGAGCCTGAGATGTGACAGTTTGTGCTTTTTTTACTTGCTATCACAGCAAAAATCCATACACTTAAACAGTCATGACCTTCAGGAGTCAGGTCTCTCGTCCTGTCAGGTTGTGTTCGAGTCAAAGACAAAACCATTATGTGGCTTTTAACGTTGTGTTTAGTGGGTCTTCATATCTGTGAATCAGCCTAAATCTCTGCACAGATGTTGCCTTTGACTAATTTCATCAGAATTCTTTGTCACATGACGTGTGATCATAAAAACAGGATTGTATTCGGGTCCAGGGACAGTTTCCAAATGAGTGACTGCAGATTGTTGTCACGGTTTGTCACTTCCTGCTTTATTTTGAAGCCCATGGCTGCGTCCGAAATTGCACACTTCCACCCTATTGAGTAGCAAAAACAGTATGTGAGATTTTTTAGTGCGTCCGAAACATTAGTACATACTCAATAGTAGGGCTGTTCGATTTTGCCCAAAAATAAAATCTCGATTTTTTTCTCTGAAAATCCGATTTTCGATTACGATTACGATTATTTTGTGAATTGACAAAAGGCAAAGAAATGATTTCAAATATGCTGTTTTTTTATTGAACATTTGCCCCATTGGGCTTTAAGTGCAAACTTTGCTCTTATTAAACCAAAAATTAATGAATAAAGTGCAAAACTCTGTAAAATAAGTTGAAAAAAAGTTTTTAAAAATATATTAAAATATAAAGTTTTATCTCTGAAAAAAAAAGCAAATCAGCACTTGCAAACATACAGTAAGTTATATTTCCAATTAAATAAAACAAGACATTTTCTAATTAAACTAAACTGGGTCTTTCAATGCTAAATAATAATGCAACCCATGAAGGAGGTAGAGGTGTGTAATGTCAGTCATTACATTTGCTATTCACATTTGCACGTTTTTTGCAAGGAACACGAGCCGGTCTACCGCATCTGGCTTGAGGGATGCCCGGTGGCATGTTACAACGCCCCCTCCTACACTAAAGAGCCTCTCCCATGGGGCACTTGTCGCAGGTATTAGGAGGTATTTCCATCAATCATTAATATGGTATCAATCATTAATATATGTGCAGACAAGGTAAAAAAATAAAAAAGTGAAAAATCGATTTTACGATTTTCACGTTTTAACATCGTTCTAATTACATAATCGCGATTACGATTTAAAATCGATTAATCGAACAGCCCTACTCAATAGTATGCGCTATCCATACTCATTCCGGAGAAATGTACTAGTGTGGATTGATGGACACTAGCCGAGCAGAATCTTCCCACAATGCAATGCAGCGGTGTTTGGTTGCTAAGTGATACGTATATGTCGTGACGTGACGTGTGCGCTCTGAGTAGTACGTCCGAATTAATGCATACTACTGATATTTACTCAAAAGTGTGCCGAACTTAAGTATACTTTTTAGTATATACTGTTTAGTATAGCATTTCGGACGCACAGTAGCTAAGCAGAAACTTCCCACAATGCAATGCAGCTGTGTTTGGTTGCTAAGTGCTGCGCAGATACGTATATGTCATAAGTATAATAGTAAGTATAACAATATTATTATATGATATTACTCACTCACTCACTCACTCATCTTCTCCCGCTTTATCCGTTACCGGGTCGCGGGGGCAGCAGCCTCAGCAGGGATGCCCAGACTTCCCTCACCCCAGACACTTCCTCCAGCTCTTCCGGGGGGAGTCCGAGGCGTTCCCAGGCCAGCCGAGAGACATAGTCTCTCCAGCGTGTCCTGGGTCTTCCCCGGGGTCTCCTCCCGGTGGGACATGCCTGGAACACCTCCCTAGAGAGGCGTCCAGGAGACATCCGGTACAGATGCCCAAGCCACCTCAGCTGACTCCTCTCAATGTGGAGGAGTAGCGGCTCGACTCCGAGCTCCTCCCGGGTGACCGAACTCCTCACCCTATCTCTAAGGGAGCGTCCAGCCACCCTGCGGAGGAAACTCATCTCGGCCGCTTGTATCCGCGATCTTGTCCTTTCGGTCACTACCCAAAGTTCATGACCATAGGTGAGGGTAGGGGCGTAGATTGACCGGTAAATCGAGATCTTCGCCTTTCGACTCAGCTCCTTCTTCACCACGACGGTCCAGTACATCGACCGAATATTAATATTATAATATTCGTATATAATAATATTATATAATGTCATCTTGTTTCGGCCAGGATAAACGGGAAAGAGCGGAGCGGTGCTGCTACTGCTGCTGTGACACGAAGTGCCGTGTGCGCTCTGAGTAGTACGTCCGAATTAATGCATACTACTGATATTTACTCAAAAGTGTGCCGAACTTAAAGGGCACCTATTATGAAAAACATGTTTTTTCTTGCTTTAACATATATAAAGTGGTCTCCCCTCAGCGGAGGAAAGCAACCAAATTCTGCAGTGTCTGTACAGCCGTCCGGGTGAGCCATCCAGTGTGAAACCATGCCCACAACTAACTCCGCCGGCCGGAGCATCCGCCATTTTTTCGTAGGGGTGTATCCAGAGCTGGATTAAATAAATGGACTACACTAGGCAGACTGTGATTTTTGGGCCCCCCTCCATCGATGTTATTTATGAATTGAAATCTTAAACTTACCAAAGTTACTAATAAAAGTTAATTCACATTTTACATTTTACTGGGGCGTGCAAAATTTTGGGGTTTTTCGGGTCGGATCAGGTGTCTATATGCGCAATTTTAACTCTCCAATTATCAAAATACTGGATACCTTCCCCTGCCTCATCATCATCTGGGCTTGCCTCGACGCGGGCCCCACGGCTGCTTGAGACCCGGTCGGATCGGTGATTTTTGTAACAAATTTATCAAACGAGCCTTTCAGAGAGGCATTAAACTCTTCCATTTTCTTTAGTTTTTTCTTTTTTCATCCCCTGATGGAAATTTCCTGAATCTGTCTCGTTCTCTCGACATTGTGTGACAGTTTGTTCCAACTCCACCCGTCTGGGTCAGAGCAGCTTGTGTCTGCGCTTGGTCTGATCAGTTGTATTGAACAACAGACACGCGCATCATTGCACATATATTTATTGATATGCACAGACTAGTACACATTTAGGTCTGTAATGGAACGTGACTGTTGATATTTATAAGGGAAAAAACGAAAAAATTAAAAAATAAATAAATAAATTGGGGGAAAAAAAAACGGCCCATAGCGCGAGGCCCTGTGCGTATGTATGCGTATATATATATGTATGCATACTAAATATAGTAATAATGCACATATATATATATGCCTTAGGTTTTTAACGGCATGGTATCAACCATTAATATGTGTGCAGACAAAAAAAAAATAAATAAATAAATTTGTCCCTCTGTCTGGGCCCCTCCCCTGTCAATCGGTTTCTCATTATCATAGCCGCCCGCCCACTCAGAATCCCACATAGAGAATGTGGTTAGACACTGAGAAGATAAAGACATGGCTCAGAGGCTGAATTTCTAATTTATTTAGCAAAAACAATCAAAAGCAAAACAATTAAAGGTCCCCTTTAAGTTCTGGTTTGACTTTCCTGTTTCCCATCTGCCCTGATCGTCTGCACCTGTGTCTCGTTAACCCTTGTGTATATCTAGTCTTGTCTTTCCCCTGCTCCCTGCTGGTCTGTACTCTTTCATCCCTCCATGTTTTCCACGTCAGTTTTTTTGTCACTTCCATGTTTTTGTTTTTTTCTCGATCCTGCTCAGCAGTGCCTTTTGTTTGTTTAAGTGAATAAATCAATTTTGAGAACTCCTGCTCTCCTGCATCTGGGTCCAAATCCAACCACTCCACCTTCCTGACAATTGTCACATAAGTGTTAAGGACCACTTTTCAGTCTCAAATGAGGACAAGTTTAAAAAAACAAACAAACTTTAAGCTGTGTAAAGTAAACTTTAAGGTAACATATACGTGAGCAGAGCAAGACAGAGAAATGCAGACAAACTGGCTGGATGATGCAGAAAGAGGACCCCAACTTCACTAAACTTCTCTCAAATGTAAGTGGCTTTGGATAAAAGCGTCTGCTAAATGACAGTAGTATTACTAGTAGCAGTAGTGAACGGTAATCCCTTTCAACTAACGACAAAACGTATGCAGCAGCACAAATAATCCCTGTGATTTATAAAGGGAGAGGGTGATAAAACCACAGGCTGACATGTTTACTCCCCTCAATGATATTCTTTGAAAGATGGGTATTTCTTTTATTAAATCTGTAATAAACAACATTCTGCAGCCTGATATTTGAAATATATCTCACTACAGAGCTCTGCACCACGCAAATATGTTGATGAGAGAACAGCTCGCGGCGGGGCACATAGTTTGGCCTCCACATGAACAACACCAAGAAAATGGGTCTGAGGTTGAAGGGAGAACGTTTATCAAGAACGCAGCAACCGTACTCAACCCAGAACATGTACTGCATAACCACCACTCTTTGGGTCGCTCTCTCACAGAGGCTGGACCCACAGCTGGTTTAGGGGAATCCTACTGGCTTTAAAGGGATTGTGACATGAAAAACACATTTTTCTAGATTTTTTGTGTTTTGTTGGGTGTCTTGACATCAATTACACCCAAAAAACAACGAACTTTTAACATTCAGTGTATTGTGTGCTTTCTGGGATTTTCCGCATAACTGTGCAAAAACGGCGCACCTGGTTTGGTGGCGGATCGTTACGTAACGATCCGCTAAATCACCGCCCCCTCCACCCAGCTCCCTGTCTCCTCTCCTCTCCAGCGCACCATAAAGGCTGATTTATGGTTCCGCGTTACACCGACGCAGAGCCTACGGCGTAGGGTTACGCGGCGACGCGCACCGTACGCTGAACCCTACGGCGTAGGCTCTGCGTCGGTTTAACGCGGAACCATAAATGAGGCTTAACACGCCTCTTTTGTTCTAATCACCGGAGGAAAACTGCTAAGAAGACCCGTGGCCACTGACTGGACTTAAGATAAGGGGACAGTGCTGCTTGCATGCCTTTATTTTTATGATTGTTTGCTGTGGTTCGCCCTCCTGCTTTTCCATGCATGCTTCGCCTGTCGCTCCGACGCCGCTGTGAGCGTATGGCTGGAGGAGGAGGAGGTTTGGAGGAGGAGCGGAGCAATGATTGACAGGAAAGGGGGGAAAGGAAGCATTTTTCACGGCGCAAAAAAACACTGTAATAAAAAGCCAGGAAAAGATTACTAGAGTGAAGTTTTTCTTGTTACACTCTTTTAGACACATTTGAGGGATGTTGCCCAAGACTTTTAATAGTGTTAAAAGCATGTTAAAAATGATGTCACAATACCTTTAAAATTAAAGTTACTGAATAAGGACAAAACTGATCCATTATTATTTAATTTAAAAAAGAACAATCTCTGCATGAGCTGATTATTGCAGGATTTATTTTCTAAAATACATTTGAATTTTGAATTTTATATTTCCTTTTCACTCGGAGCTACATCGTTTTAGAGGCCATTTCATTGAACCTAATTAAAACAGCAGTCTGAAAAAGAAAAAAAGAAAAAGGACATCAAAAATTGAATGGAAAAGGTAAATGAATAATCTAAAATGTCTTCAGATTGATTTTATTTTTAGTTTAAAAAAAAAGACTTGGGCTCAAAGAAAACCCCAGAACCATACCATACACTAATTACTGAATTCACATTTTTACAATCATTTGAAATTTGATCCCTGAAAAAAAAATTGGTCAATATTGAGAATGTTTCAAAAATAAATTAAACTGTTATTTTAGTTTAGAAGAACTACTTTTTATTAACAAAACACATCAAAATGACAGTACAAACACTGTTTTTTTATTTTTAAATCAGATTGGGAACCAGAAACGTCTCCTATTCATTTCAGTGGGAAACATTTCTCTGCGGAGCGGTTTAATTAAGGCTCGGATTCATCCAAGAGTGTTTACATCCTCTGGCAAGTAAAGTAATTAGAGCCAGACTAGCTCTGAAGTGTGGGACCTTTTTCTATTCTTAATAGTTTACATGTACAAAACTGTCTCCAGGGTGAATCTGATTAAGCCCAAATCAAAGAGGGAAACCTTTTAAAAAGAGCTCGCCAATAAAACCTTGATTTATTTCTGTTAAGACCAAGAGTTTATATTCTGTCAGTGACAATACAGCAGTGAGAAAGACTTTTTTTCACACCTGTCGAAACGCCCTTTAACGTTTTTCACAGTTTCTTTGTCCATGCTCCATTTTTGTAGCCGTGTACATCTGTCTGTTCCAAATGTTGTTTTTGGTGTCAAAAATAGCGGAATCGACAGGCCATTGGATGCAAATTGATATAAAAAAAATTAATAATATTTTCTTTATTTCATTCATGCGTGAAACTGATGACGACTGAATTTAACAATTGACTCAATACTGCCCCCATGACTAGCTACGGTGGTATTGCTTCAGTTAGTTTGTATTCATATGCACCGAGATGACGTGCAAAAGGACACGCAGTGTACGGTGGGCTCTATCTGCCTCCGTATCCATTTTTTTCTGCTCTGATGCCAGGGTCCCATTCAGTCAGTCCTATCAAATGACTCCAGTAGTCACTGTTATTTACCAACTTTAGCTCCTACTTCATGAGAACGAAACATCCCAATCCGAGGAGCGGCAAGAGTGGGTGCAACTTGTTGTATGTAAATGTGTGCACAATGATTTTACAAAGAAAAAACATCTGAGAGCAAATTCATGTCACCAGTATAAAAATCAAGGGTATGAATAATAAACCCGTGAATTTCTAAAGTGATGACGGATCTCAGCGGTGCTCTGATACACATCTGGAGGAAAGCTTGACTGCCCAAATGCATCAACCTGTGGAGGCCGTGACTCAGCAGTTCAAAGGGTTTGTAGAAGAGATTTTTACCACGTATGAGCAGTTGAGTTTCAGTTAAAAAACTCATTTATGTATAATTGTAGAAAGAACAAGATATGTCTTTAACCCTTGTCTTCTAGCCATTTTGAGCTTCTTTGGTTTTGATGTTACAGTATTGTGGCAATGCTCGTGCTACGGGGGTCACCAGACAGGACAGCAGAGACAGGGTTACGTGCAGGAAACGTTTTATTCTCTTTCAGACACACGTGCACCAGCACCTTCAGCAGCTCTCCTTCCTCTCAGCAGAGCTCTGCTCTGCTTCATTCCTCTCCCATCTCCAGGGCCCGCACACTACTGAAATACACAGAGAGTGATTAGACACACCTGTGCACCATCAGCTGTTCCAGCAGCGTCACCTGTGCGCCACTCCCCCGCACTCCCTCTCTCCCCTGCAGACCACGCCCCAATCCTGAACCCTGCCACAGGTATATATCCCATTAAAGGAGCATGAGGCTCCTTTTAAGAAATGAGACTCTCTAGCGCCACCCTTCGCCACGACGGCCGTCGGGGGTACTGCAGCCAACAGTAAAGCCGGCACGGGAGAACGGGGAGAACGCGCATGCAGCGTCATGTGACGTCACATCCGCAGGACAGCGCGGGAAATTCGGGTCCAGAATTGCAGCACATCTTGCAGCACACAGCCTGTTCAAGGCAAAGGACAGATACGCTAGAGGGCTCATTCTTTTTGGTTTGGAACGCTTCATCTGACATTATTACTAGAAAACTTAAAATGTATATGAGTTTTTTTCATAAATCCTGCCTCAATCCTGCCTCAAGCTCCTTTAAATGAATCTTTATCATGGTATATTTGATATCTTTTTTTTCTGTACAGTTTCCCTTATCGGACCTTATAGTTAGTTTCCTGTCAAGGTTTATAGTTTTTGTTTTGTGGTTTTCTTTCCTTCTTCTGTTTGGGTTGACATCCAAAGTCCCGTGCAGAATATAGAATAATACCTTCATATTCTCGTAACTTGGAGCCTACTTAGACGTTAGGCAGCGAAGAAGACTGTCCGTTACGGCTGCTTCTATTAACCCCAGCTGTTTCTTGTTTTCCCTGACACTCTGATTACCAATGCTTGGAGGGGATTGGCATAAGTCCATATACCTTCATCTCTGCCTTGCCCATTGGTTGCAGCCCATCCAATCGCTGCTCCAGAGCCATAGCCCCAGGAAATAAAAGGCTCCTGTCAACCTTCATTAGGGAGGCAATGGGTTGCTCAGCTCCAGCCAGCCTCAAACCTATGACCATATCATTAGAGTTCTGACAATGTGGGTAGTATTAATAGTTAGATGTATTAGATAGTGCTTTGTTAACTTCTCTTTATTTGTGACTATAATACCATGGTTTTTGTTTAACAGCCCCTTTGGCTTTGTCTTTTGTTAAGATAGTTAGATAGCTTTTAGCCCGGAGTTGGGATAGTTAGGATTTTTTTTCTAGGTAAATGCCTTTCATAACATTAGGCTGTTGCGTTTGTACTTTATGGTGCTGCTCCCCTTTTCGTATTCAGAAGACCAGTTTTTTTTCCCTTCAGGATCATTGAGTAACTGGTTTGTTTTTAGATGGTGACTTTTGATGTGATCTCAAGCCCCAACTCTGTTTAAATACATGACCCACTGTGCCTTTTTCTCTGCCTTTATAATAAACTCATCTGATTCAAATTTCACAACTTCACAAATTCCCTTTGTTGCGACTCCCTAACCCTGGCAGAGCTGGGGCGTAACACTGGCCCAAAGGCGGCCCACATCTGCACCTTTTTTGGGCCACATTTGAACTTGACTGATGGCACCGACTCAGGGTCACTGTGCCTCCCCCTTTTCTTTTTTTGAAGTCCAAGTCAGGTTTCAAGTCTACAAGTCCAAGTCAGGCTGAGAGTCTGTTTTAGTTTGAGGGATGGGCCGATTGACATCTTGCAGCTGGTCCAGTTCTGGCCAGATGGCGGTCGGGAGCTGCACAATTCAGCCTGATGCTTTGCCATCATGGCACCTGGGAAATAAGTGCGTTTCTTACACCTAATCATCTTCTGCTCTTCATTTTCAATGAAACATTTTGCACGTCACTATAAAAGGCAGAATAAATAATTCATTGTTAAGCAATAAAACAATCCCCAAAACTGAAAAGGGGGGTTTATAATTAAAGTACTACATGGATGCAATGTGCTGCTCTGTCCTTTTTTTTTTTTGTGAGTCCACGTCCACTTCCTGTCACTGTGGATTAGTGCTGCCCTGCTGCATTGCCTGGAGTGGAGCGGTTTGGATTATTTAAGCTCAGTCTGTCTTGTGATTTATGAGCGAGATGATGTGGCAGCTGAGGAGCTGAAACAACTTCTGTGTTAGAAAACACACATAAAACCGTGTACCAGTTCACTGCAGAACTGTACTTGATGTTTATGGCCACAGAAAGAGAAAAGAGAGAACAAAAATGGCAGTGGCAGTAAACTGGGTCAGATCCAGAAAATGATGTGATGCTGAATAAGTGTTCTTCAACCAGATAAGAAGAGCCTCCGACTGATCTCAGTAATTACCTTTGAATTATAGTTTACTGCGATTTAGTTTGCCGATTATTCCTTTGAATTGAGTTCATGAATAATAATATAAACAAGTTCCTTCCTGTACATTACACACATTACACTCAGGCTACACCACACATTTTCAAATCATCATTTCAGCTCATTATTTGGGGTGGAGACACAGAGTAGAACAACAATTGTGAACAAGAACTGGAAAAACCCTCAGTGACATCACTATTTTTATATAAATATACATATTATGATCCAATCTGTCCACCCATCCTCTTTATAATACCATTAAAACACCATTTGAAACTGGAGGAGCCGGCTACTGCCAACATACTAGTGCCCATCCTTCAGTTAGCCCAGGTAGCAAACTTCCACCAGTAAACTTTACTTTAAATGTTTTTTTCGGTCTAGTTAGGGTTTTTGCAATATTTTTGGATGGTGTTATATCTTATGTCCATTTAAGCCTTTATGGTTTGTTATTGTCTCTGTTGTTCTTTAACTCAGGTTTTCTTCAAACACACAAAACTCCTCTGATCTACCAGGAAGAAATTACTTGTTATGCACAACAATTGTCTTAAAAGACTCAGAATTACCAACCAAGCCATTAGGGTTAGAAGCCCTCTGTACTTTTTGTTTTTTGCAGACCTTATCATGTTTGTCGGTCTTTACTTTGCAAGACTTTGAAAACAGAATGAATAGGCTCCGAAAACCTCTGAATAGGGTATCAAACAGTCTTAGAAGCATGGAAATTAATTTTTTGAGAAGTGATTTATGAAACGGGGTGAAGGGTGGTGTAGAACAGCTACATCAGAGAGGTCAGAGGCAGCTGATTGCAGCTTATCTCCGTGAGGCTAACTGTGTGTGACTCTCATTAATTCTCTTATACTCTGCCTCTGATAAGACACTGTCCTCAGTGAGCTGCATAAATTGTGTTTCGTTAAGCAGCGAGCTGAGCTGTGAATCAAGCGCAAAGCCTCCTGTCCTGATTGTTTCCCACCTTAGTACAGTTAAAAGAATCGGCAGAGATTTCATCTTCTCTGTAGACATTCAAGGCAAAATAATGAGACGTCTTTATGGGTTTTCATCCGTACAACAGCATCCTGCTGCTCTGCAGGAAAGAAAAGGGACACGTTTCAGTCTTTGAGTTACTGAAGTATTTGTTTCTCCTCATGCAGCTTTTGTAGTTAAGGTCAATGTGATACCGACAATGTGTTTGAAATTAACCTAAATTATTTGTTCTAAGTGCAATATTTAAAATAGATTCTGGCCAGCTGCCACACAAAAATACAGATCAAACTCAGAAAAGTAATGCGTGTTGTCGCAGGATGGAGACACACATTTTGATGTATAACACACCTGGGTGCACGTTACGGTTCGTGCCATATTAATTGCCGAAGGAATGGCATAAATTGCGCCAAAATTACACAATTAATTCAAAATAGCAGACTTCCTGTTTGGTTTTGGCCATTGCGCCAAGAGACTTTTCTTTAAGTTGTGTACTGATACAGGTGTGTACCGATTTTCGTTCATGTACGTCAAACCGTATTGTGGGGCTTGAGGCACAAAGTTTTCAAGGGGGCGCTGTTGAGCCATTTTGCCACGCCCATTAATGCAAACCATTAAATATAAAAATTTTTGCCAGGTCTGACTTGCATGCAAAATTTGGTGACTTTTTGGGCACGTTTAGGGGGGCAAAAAGGCCCTCCTTTTGTCAGAAGAAAGAAAAAAGAAAGAAAAATTCCTACAGATACAATAGGGCCTTCGCACTGTAAGTGCTCGGGCGCTAATTAAAGCAATTGTTTTCTCAGGTGGATATTTGTCAAAACTTCTTGCATCACGAACTAGAGCCCTCATGTACTCATAACTCAATTTTAAGACAAGTTTTCCCACCATGTCTTCACTGGCACTGCGTTACATTTGAAAGATTACATTTGCTGGCAGAGGGATGACATAACGTCATCCATCCATCCATCATCTGCTGCTTATCAGGGTTCAGGGCATAGATGTAGCAACGCTGGGCTCAGTGCCAGACCCCGCTCTCCCCGTTCCAGGAGGAAAACAAGGTTTTCCCTGCAGCGGAGAAACATAAAGCTCTTTTATACCCCGTGTTGTAACTACCAAATCTATCGACAGCCCTTTTTACATTAACTGACACAACAGGTACGGGAGGCAGACAGACAGGAGCGGGATGAACAAATGTCGTGTTGGGGAATATGTTTTGTGACATGCAACAGGACCTGCTCTCTTGTGGAACTGGATTGGATATGCACATGCTCCTGGACCACGGCACAGCCCTGCAAACCATTAACTTCCTGCAGCATGGGACTATTCTGCACTCCTGCCCTTACCCAGCTTCCACTCAGATGACGGCAGACCTCATCCTGCCGATGTAAGGATAAAAATAAAATCATACACACCCACAGGTGTTACCTAATGTTAGGGAATAACGTATGAGGTGCCGTGAGGGACATCATTCTGAATTAGAGTTCATAAACACATATGAAATCAAACTCTTTTACACACTATACTGAAATTCTCTCACACTCACTTGTGAAATCTCTCATACACACAGGTGAAATGCTCTTATACATACTGTACAACTGGAAATGTATCCACTCACATATACAACTGAAATGTGCTCACAGATACTACTGAAATGCTCTTACACATACTAGGGAAATCTGCTCGTTTTCGTACAGTTGAAGATGTTTCCCTCATACACACAGGTGAAATCCTTTAACAAACAACTGAAAATTTCAGTTGAAACAGAGGTTTTTGTTTCAGAACTCAGGCACAGCAGTTTGACAGTTTTAACAAGGGTGTGATACTTCCAAATCCATCATGGGATGTGGTTTGCAGGCAAGGTCCAAAATTAAGATTATACAAGCATGGACATGTCCTCAGTGCCTTTGAATTCCAGAAAGCTTTGGGACAACCAAACAGTAGTGGAACGCATCAGGGAGGGCTTTGGTGACCACCTTCCAGAAAATGCCAGGTAAAGCCAATTTTTTTGTTCAAATATCCCCACAGTCCATTCCTGCTGACAATGGCACAACAAAATGTGAAAGCAGAATTATTATGAACTTTGTAAAAGTACTTTTTTGTGTAACATGTACATTATTAATTCACAATGTTCTTTGTAGCTTTCAGTTTCTGATGGCTTGTGGCAATAAGTGAGTACAGGGTCAAGAACTGAATGGGATGCTAATCCATAAAGTTTATAAAACCAAAACCCTATATGTACGGCTATCAAAAACCCTTTTATTTATTTTTTTTCTTTCATGATGCCTATTTTTAATATTTTTGTTTTATTCGTATTTCAACATGTAAATTAAGAATACTTGTTTTCTTTTTAATTCTTTTTAAGAATGACTCAGAGGAAGAAAATGAACCCAATCACATCACACAAAGCATTAGAACCACCAGTGATGATGATTGCGTTGAAATTGAAGTTCCACAAATCCACACAAGCATGAAAAGTCAATGCACCACAAGCCCTGCTGCTACATTAAGCAGTCTCTCTAAAAAATCCCGATGAAGATGGCAACCCTGGCACTTTCAGGAATTATGAGGATATCAGTAGTGTAAAAAGCCAGGGAGTAGACCAGGGTGATTGCTTTCTGGCACAAGTGGTGGTATTGGAAATCGCCTTGTAAGAACTGTTAACAGCCTTGCCACCAGTAGTCATGACTACTCTTCATATTTAACACTTTAACCCTGTCAATGATTCCTGATGAGTCTTCAGATGATGATGAGTTAAACCAGGCTATCATTGCCAGTATGGAGACTCCAATGTGAGTAGTGTACACAGAATGTGAGATTAAGAGATCACTATTAGGATATTGTTCATCAATATGAACTGTTTTTTATTTCTAGATAATTAGGGCCCGAGCACTTGCAGTGCGAAGGCCCTATTGTATCTGTAGGAATTTTTCTTTCTTTCTTTCTTTCTTTCTTCTGACGAAAGGAGGGCCTTTTTGCCCCCCTAAACGTCCCCAAAAAGTCACCAAATTTTGCACCCAAGCCAGGCCTGGTGAAAAATTTGATATTTAATGGTTTGCATTAATGGGCGTGGCAAAATGGCTCAACAGCGCCCCCTGGAAAACTTTGTGCCTCAAGCCCCACGATACGGTTTGACGTACATGCACGAAAATCGGTACACGCCTGTATCATGACGTAACTTAAAGAAAAGTCTCTTGGCGTCATGCCCGAAACCGAACAGGATGTCGGCCATTTTGAATTATTCGTGTCATTTTGGCGAAATTTATGCCATTCCTTCGGCAGTTAATACGGCCCGAACCGTAACGAGCACCCAGGTGTGTTATACATCAAAATGTGCGTCTCCATCCTCCGACACCACGCATTACTTTTCTCTCTCAAAAGCATTACCGTGGCGACGCTAGACGCCAAAAAGCGCGCCCACCCTTCATCTGATTGGTTCGGACAGAAAAAACTTTGAGCCTCAAGCCCCATAATACGGTTTGACGTACATGAACGAAAGTCGGTACACACTTGTATCATGTTGCAACTTACAGAAAAGTCTCTTGGCACCATGGTCGAAACCGAACAGGAAGTCGGCCATTTTGAACATTCTGAATGAATCACGTAATTTTGGAGCAATATATGCCATTCCTTCGAGAATTAATACGGCCCGAACCGTATCATGAACCCAGATGTGTTATACATCAAAATGTGCGTCTCTATCCTGCGACTACGCGCATTACTTTTCTCTTTCAAAAGTGTTACCGTGGCGACGCTAGACGCCAAAAAGCGCGCCACCCTTCATTTGATTGGTCCATATTTGATAGTTCCCCAAAAGTCACCAAATTTTGCATGCAAGGCAGGCCTGGCGATAAATTTATATTTCATGGTTTGTATTAATGGGCGTGGCAAAATGGCTCAACAGCGCCCCCTTGAAAACTTTGTGCCTCAAGCCCCACGATACGGTTTGACGTACATGCACCAAAATCGGTACACACCTGTATCATGGCGCAACTTAAAGAAAAGTCTCTTGGCGCCATGGCCGAAACCGAACAGGAAGTCGGCCATTTTGAAATCTGATTGGTCCATATTTGATAGTTCTCCAAAAGTCACCAAATTTTGCATGCAAGCCAGGCCTGGCGATACATTTGATATTTCATGGTTTGCATTAATGGGCGTGGCCTAACGGCTCAACAGCGCCCCCTAGAAAACTTTTCTCTGCCATAACTTTTGAATGGTTTGACATAGGAAGTTGTGGGTGGTGTCATGGGACTCTGTAATGAGTCCTTAAGCTTCGTTGGCCTTAATTAGCCCCGCCCCTTCTTCTGATTGGTTGTCCCGATTTTCTGCTATAACTTTGGAATGGTTTGACACAGAGAGTCGTGGGTGGTGTCATCAGATTCTTTATGGAGTCCTTGACCTTCATTGGCCTGAATTAGCCCCGCCCCTTCTTCTGATTGGTTGTCCCGTTTTTCTGCTATAACTTTTGAATGGGTTGACATAAGAAGTCGTGGGTTGTGTCATGGGACTCTGTAATGAGTTCTTAAGCTTCGTTGGCCTGAATTAGACCCGCCCCTTCTTCTGATTGGTTGTCCATATTTTCTGACTATAACTTTTGAATGGTTTGACATATTTGAAATATGCTGGTAATGTGTCAGCCAACCACAAAAATCTCTGGAATTTTGGTGGAATCATTTATTTTTTGTCCTTGCCCGGTGCAAATGACATAAATAAAGTGCGTGGTTTGGTTGTGAAAAAATAAAAGTAATGTTACGTGAACAATAAATCAAACGCTCCCTTCCATGCAGTGTGTGTGTCTAGGAAGTAAAGACTGGAACATGCTATTCACAAAAGAACAAATAGTGGGGTTTTACTAATATTTATATCTTACAAATATTTTAAAAATTACGAAAAAACAATTCGGGACTCAGATTACATCGCTATGTTGGTATCTCCTAAGTCAGTCAGTCAGAAAATGGCCAAGCTGATTCGTGGCTCAGCGGTAATGTCACCGTCTTTCGTGTGGGAGATCGTGGGATCGATCCCAGCTCAATGCAAAGATTATTGTCATCAATTTGTGTGTTTTTTTTTTACATCAACATGTGCGTCTCCTTCCTGCGACGACGCGCATTACTTTTCTCATTCAAAAGCGTTAACGTGGCAACACTCGACGCCAAAAAGTGCGCCCCCTTCATCTGATTGGTCCATATTTGATAGTTCTCCAAAAGTCACCAAATTTTGCACCAAGCCAGGCCTGGGGATAAATTTGATATTTCATGGTTTGCATGAATGGGCGTGGCCTAATGGCTCAACAGCGCCCCCTAGAATACTTTTTTCTGCTATAACTTTTGAATGGTTTGACATAGAGAGTCGTGGGTGGTGTCATCGGACTCGGTATTGAGTCCTTGACCATAATTGGTGCAAATTAGCCCCGCCCCTTCTTCTGATTGGTTGTCCCTTTTTTCTGCTATAACTTTTTAATGGTTTGACATAGGAAGTCGTGGGTGGTGTCATGGGACTCTGTAATGAGTCCTTAAGCTTCGTTAGCCTTAATTAGCCCCGCCCCTTCTTCTGATTGGTTGTCCCGATTTTCTGCTATAACTTTGGAATGGTTTGACATAGAGAGTCGTGGGTGGTGTCATCAGATTCTGTATGGAGTCCTTGACCTTCATTGGCCTGAATTAGCCCCACCCCTTCTTCTGATTGGTTGTCCCTTTTTTCTGCTATAACTTTTGAATGGTTTGACATAGGGAGTCGTGGGTGGTGTCGTTTCTGATATGCTTATGGGGGGCGGTGGCCGTGAGTGCGAGGGCCCGTTCATCGCTGCTTGCAGCTTTAATTATTATTATTATCTATATTTACAAGACATCAGTTATGTGTTCATATGATATCAGTTCTCAAGTCATATTATTGTCTCTTATAATTATTTTTTTTCTCCTTTGTAGTACAAAACATATCCCTATTCAAGGGATACTGCTGTAACTTTCAACCAAGATTAACACACAGCAGAAGTGCAAATTCAATGTAAATCGCTCTGCTGTCTGGGAGGGAGCTGTGCGGGGATTCGGAAGGGGTATCTTACAGCCCCAACTCAATGATCTGGGTTAAATTCTCAGACGACATGGAGAAAAATGACGGCGTAGATTTAGTTGGGCCAAAAAGGGAATTCCTAAGGCCGCTGATGGAGACCATAATAATGTTTTTTTTTATCTTTCTGTCTCTCCTTCCACATTTATATATATATATTCCTAAATTGTTGGCAAAACAAACTTTGCTTTGAAATGTAAGGAGACATTAGGCGGCTGCTATTTGTAGAGACCTTATCTTTTAGTTTAATTCAAATGACATGTACATAATTCTCTGCTCCTCATGGTGCTAGGTGTCTCAAAGTATAAAGCTTGAGGAACTTGAAAAGTTACAGGCCCCCGGCTTGACCAGAAATTAGAAGTCACCCAGATAGTTTTCGTACCCTGTTCTACAAACGACTGCTGACCAGATGGATGATCTCTTCAGAATTAGTCTGTCCCCAGACTGGAGCAACAGGAGAGCTTCTGAGGAAATGGTGGTTACATTCTGGAGAGACTATCTCAGGATGCTGAAGGTAAGTGAGTTTGTTGTGTATATTTTTCATAACACTAAATCCTTTGGTGTAATTTCTCTGGAGAAGTCTGCGATTTTTGTTGTACCAACATCCTCTTTATAATGCTTTCTTTTGTGTGCAGAAGAAGAAGGGCCATCCAAAATGCAGAAGATATTGGCTTTTGCTACTGGAGCCTCTGTTGTACCGCCCTTTGGCTTTTCCCCAGCTCCTTCTGTGCAGTTGTTGCATAAAGATGATGATGACTGTTTCTCCTCAATGTTTCCTATGGCAAACACATGTATTAACTGCATACATTTGCCACTACATACATCATACCGCCTGTTCAGAGAGAAGTTTGACTTTGCTGTAGGAAACACCTAAGGGTTTGGAAGGGCATAAACAGGCCTACACTGGATATACATTTGTTTCCCTGTATTTCTGTTTGTAATAGACTGTTTGTTTTTTTCAATACATTTTAAGTGCCAAGTTTTTGAGTTTTGGAATTTGTGCTTTCCCTTACTGTTTGCAATAATAAGAGCTGAGAAAATAAAGTTGATTTTAAATTGTTTTAACATGACAATAACAAAGTCAGTTATTCATTGTAGAAAATGCAAAAGTCAAGAAAAAATATCTATACCACGGTCCCATCATTTTCAAGAGGATTTACTTGCCTAAAAAGGTTAATTCTGGTCTCATTAATAATGGCATCAATGTCAGGAATTACAACATTATTATTGGTTTGAAGTTCAGGTAATGGTCCGTGTTCATCAATGCCGTAATAGCTAAGGTCAAATATGTCATTCATAACTGGATGGATTCTTACACTGTTAATGACACCTATAAGCCATAGTTGAAGAGGTTTCTGGCCAACTTCTGTAGAGAGACCATGATTCTTCCACTGATTAATGAACTCTGTCAATGCCCGTTCAATTCTTGACAAAAAAACATAATGCAAGTAAAACAGATGTTGCTCATTCAATGAGTCCAATATACCCTGTTCCTCCATGAAATTGAATATGTTAATGAAATGTCGGGATACAACTCTATTGAGTTGAGTCCATCGTCTCTCAGTCCTTTGGTTGTGAACTGAAACACCTGTAATAACACTGTTTAATCAAATCTTTTATCAAAAACATCAATCAATCAATCTTTACTTGTATAGCACTTTTAAAACAACCATTGTTGATCAAGGTGCTGTACAGTTGAAATCAAATACAAATATGGATTACCAGAAATAATCATAAAACACATAGAGACTTAGAACAATAAAACTATTCCAGGAAAAAATCCAATGAAAAAGAAATAAAAGTATAAAACAAATAAATAAATGCTATTATGAGCCAACTTCAATTCTGAATAGGTGCGTCTTTAGTTTGGATTGAATTGAGGCCAGTCAGTGAGGGACCGTACCTCAAGGGGCAGTGTGTTTAGGAGTTTAGGACCAGCTACTGACCAGCTACCACCCCACTTTTACACACTCGTCAGGGGAACCTCTAACAAAAGTTGGCGTGCTGAACGCAAATTTCTGCTGGGTTAACGGAAAATTAAGCCATTGTAGAGATATGAGGGAACTAGGCCATTCATAGCAAACTAAAAACAAACAAGAGCTTAAAATGAATTCTAAATCCAAAGCCATTGTGAAGAATGGAGGACAGGTGTGATGTAGTCGTGCTTTGTATTTGTCAACAGGTGAGCAGCAGCATTTTGAACGAGCTGCAAATAACCCAGTAAACTTTGGTTGATACCAAAATAAAGGGCGATACAATAATCAAGCCGGGGACTAATGGAAGCATGCACACCTTTCTCAAGGTCGCTCAAAACAGTTTGACTTTTGCTATGAGTCAAAGTTGCCAGAAGCTCACCCTGAAAACAGAGTTGATCTACTTGTCAAATTTTAAAGTGTTGTTGAAAGCCCAGACTACCTGGTTGAAGAGAGGGGCAATTTAATGTACTTTATTTATACAGCCCTTTACAACAACCTTTCGGTATACCAAAGTGCTTTACAACAAGTAATAAATAAAAATGAGGATATAGGAACAATTAAAAACAATGAAAGAACAGTGAAAAACAATAAAATACAACAAAATCTAATAAGATAAAAGTTATCACACTACTAGCTGTTAATAGCCATCTTAAATAGATAGATGTTTAGCCTATATTTGAAGATGCTGAGGTCAGAAATAAGCTGCATCTTGGCAGGAGCTTATTCTAGAGCCTGGTGGTGGAAACGGAAAAACCTTGGTCACCTTAGTGTTTGTTTTTGACCTTGGGACTTCCAGTAAAAGTTGATTTGTTGACCTCAGAGCTCTACCAGGGTTACGGACCGTTAAAAGCTCAGATAAATACAAGGGTGTACGAGGCCGTTAAGAACTTTAAAAATGGACATCAAAAGTTTAAAATCAAATCCATAAAGGACAGGAAGCCAATGAAGGGAGTTAAGTTGAGGAGCGATGTGGGCTGATTTGTTTATCAAACCTCAGATGACAAAGTCAAAGTTCCATCCCAGATTTATGACCAGGGGTGCACACAAGCCGGGACTCCAGGGATAGTCTACTGCATGTTTTAGATGTTTCCCTGTCTCAACACAACCCTGATAGACAAAGCTGTGTCACCAACAGAGTTGTGTAAACCTTGATGACATGTTGATGACGACCAGTGATTAGAATTAGATCAGGTGTGTTGAAGACAGGGAAACATCTAAAACATGCAGTAGACTAGCCCTCGAGTCCCGGCTTGTGTGCACCCCTGTTTATGACAGTTGAACAGAGCTTTGGAGTCAAGGTGCCGAGGCCAGCCGTCACAGTATCCCCAAACACAACATGCAAGGTGCATCAAGACCTGGGATAAATGAGGAAACTGTGCCACTTGAGGGTTTGGAAGGAGCAAATACAATACATTCAGTTTTACTCTGATTTAAAGAGAGGAAGTGGTAGGGCATTTAATGATCTTAGCTTGATTGCCAAATAGATTCACAGATCATTTGCATACAGAGGAAAAGAAACATTATGGTGGGAAATGATTGACCCAAATTTGAACATGTATAATGAAAATAGGACAGGGGCCAAAATGGATTCCTGTGGCACAACAGAAGTTAAATGGCCTGACGATAAGGAGAGGTCATTAATCATAATGGACCAACTCCTGTTTGTTAGATAGGATCTGAACTCCCGCAGCACAAGACCCTGCAGGCCAACTGGCTGATCCAGAGGTTTCAAGAGGAACACAGGTCAACAGTGTCGAAGCACTGGTTTATTAGCATCCAGGGACACGAGGGACCTTCAATAGAGCAACTGGGTGAGCACAACTTTTTCTAAGACCTTGGATGAAAAGGTAAATCACAAATCAATTCACAAATACTTCACGTCGAAAATTACATGAACTTGTGAAAAAATGCAATTAGGAGAATATTCCTCCTTTCATAAACACACCTCTTCCCATTGCAAGAAATTAAAGGGTTAAACCTTTCAGGGACTCCTAAATATCATGTGACGGCATTTCAACATATCAGGAATGAAATTCCACTTCAACACTATTAATAGGACACTGCTGAGCACTTTTGCTTTTTAGAAGTACAAAACAGTCTTAATGGCAGCTTGCTTTCTTGAATCCCATCCATTCTTTAGTTTGGTGTGTGTGTGTGTGTGTGTGTGTGTGTGTGTGTGTGTGTGTGTGTGTGTGTGTGTGTGTGTGTGTGTGTGTGTGTGTGTGTGTGTGTGTGTGTGTGTGTGTGTGTGTGTGTGTGGATCCCACCTGTTCCTTCATTCTGCCAAATCCTTCACCCTCCAGCTTCTCCTCTCAGCCTTTTTCGGCCTCCTCTGGGGCTCTGAGGGTGAGTTGACCTGAGAGACAGATGAACAGATCACGAGCGGATCTGATCTCAACCTCTTAGACAACTCTTTGTGCTTCAGATCTTCAACTGGCTGGCGTCTACTCCAGCTAAGACCGGCGGGGCTAGCGAGGGTCTGAGGGACGGAGTACTTTTCTGTTTTTACCAACGTTATCCAGTCAGATTTTAAACAGAAGATCCAGCTAAGAAAAAAAATAAATACATTTCCAAAGCAGGATGATAACCAAAAGTCCAATCCAAACCAAAAAGAATGAGCCCTCTAGCGTATCTCTCCGTTGCCTTGAACAGGCTGTGTGCTGCAAAATGTGCTGCAATTCCGGGCCGGAATTTCCCGCACTGTCCTGCGGATGTGACGTCACATGACGCTGCATGCACGTTCTCCCCGTTCTCCCGTGCCGGCTTCACTGTTGGCTGCAGTACCCCCAACGGCCGTCGTGGTGAAGGGTGGCGCTAGAGAGTCTCATTTCTTAAAAGGAGCCTCAAGCTCCTTTAACACAGAATCTTGTAAAGACAACTTTCAGGAAAAAGATGCAGATAAGCTCTTTAAACGATGATGAGATAAAAAACAGATGGGCACAAGGGCACAGTTTTGAGCTATCATGTGACCAAGTCTATAAAATCTCCTTCTGACACGTCAGCAAAGCAACTTACAAAAAGACATGTTGTGACGTAATATAAATGTTGTGTTGAAGTCCAAATCATGATCTTTCCCTAATCCTAACCAGGTAGTTTTCATGCCTAAACCTTAATGGGGTACAGTGTTTTAGAAGTACTTGTGTTGCCTAACCGTAAGGAAAGAGCAGAGGAAGTAGAAAATGACCAATTATGCTCCTCGTAGTCTCTCACCTTCTTCTTCTCCTGCAGCCCACCTACTGGCACCCTCTCATTTGTAAGCACTTTTGAATAATTCTGCACGCATTAATTACAACTTGTTGGAAATGCATATACGAGTCATATTTCAGCACAAAAGCAAACAACCTTAAGATGTGTTCAACTGTCGGTTTGGTGCAAACGTTGAGCATTGCAATGAGTTTCAATCATCTAAACGGAGAAAGAGAAGTGATTTCTGGGACTTGGCAAGAAATGATTGCTGATACCAGCCGGGCCGGTCTCAATATTTCAGAAACTGCTGATCTACTGGGATTTCCCCTCCACAACCGTCTCCAGGGTTTCCAGGGAATGGTCCAGACAAGAGAAAATATCCAGAAAGTCACAATTCTCTGGGCGGATGCCAAAAGTGAAAGGATAAAGGGCAGACTGGTTCGAGATGATAAGAAGGCAACCGTTGCATAGGTTTTCACAGAGGAATCGTTGAATGTTAAGTTTTCTGGCAAACTGTTCAAACTCCACCATGCATGTGTGTGAGTTTAAAAACAAGTAGATGAAGCTTTTCTTAGCGGGGTACATGAGAACTGGTGCATGGTCCCCTGACAGCTGGTCAGACCAGTTACCCGTCATCTGGTCAGACCAAGGACGGATTATCATGACCACGGGCCTTGGACACAAACTCACTATGGGCCCCTACCTACAATAATATATCCTACGTGCACGGTGCATGCCCTCCCCAAGCACTCAGTTTGGTCACACAATAGCGCAGAGAATCCACAATCACAAAGCATTACTTTGAAATTATATATTATTTATTTTCACAGGTTAAATTACTGCCATCCTATGTATGTTTCTTCACTGGTAAAAAAAACCAAAACATTTACCATTAATAATGAAACGTAAAAAAACTGATCGCTTTGGATAAACGCGTCTGCTAAATGACATTGCAACATTGTAAAACATCAAACGTACAGCTCCATGTCCCTCGGAGGCAGCACTGTAGCAACGGCACTGTACCAACGGCACCGCTGCCAAGACCATCTTCTTCCACGTCCACCCGTTTTTTGTTAAAAAAATTTGAAATACTGGGCGTTTGTTGCACCAAAGCAGCATCTTTAGCGTCTTTTTCTTTCTTTCTTTTCCTCTTTGCCGCCCCGCTTATTGTTCGCCTCTCCATTTTGGCCGCTAGAGTAACGGTTTGACCTGCGTTTGAACTATGACCTACGTCATAACGCTATACGTCAGTAGGACATTGAAATGATTTAATACAATAATTTGCATAACATTCAAACAATTACATAACAATTACATTTTCAAAATCACATTTATGTAATTTATATATTTATTTTATTTTATTTTAATTTACACATAAAAAAAAAGTTTGAAAGCCGAGGGCCCCCATTGGCTCCAGGGCCCTGGGCACACGCCCACTTTGCCCATGCGGTAATCCGTCATTGGGTCAGACAACAGAATTACAATTTTGACCTTATTTGGGGCACCAGAGGAAAGATTTAATAGAAAATATCAGCAAACTGATGTCTCTCAGCTGGACAGGAGTCGAGATACGCACACGAGAAAAGACCATGACACAGGTACACTCAATGACGACTGCCCTTTAACCAGAACCCCAGATCCAGAACTGCTCTCAGTCCGACCCAGTATCGGTCTCAGTCAAAGACACAGCAACGGTCTCAGTGAAGGATCCAGCAATGGTCTCAATCCTAGACTCTGCCCCTTACCTGCAGCTTTGACCCAGCATTGGTCTCAGTCAGACCCAGTCAGTCCCAATCACAGACCCAACATCAGTCTTAGTCCTAGACTCCGCTCCTTACCCAGAACCTGTCCTTGTCTCAGTCCAAGACTCAGTCCTGGTCTCAGTCCAAGACCCCGTCAGGTCTATGTCCCAGTGCCAGTGCCAGACTCTGTTCCGGTCTCCATTTTACTACTGAAATACCACACTGACTCCTTTTCAACATCAGAAGATGATTTAATCAAATCTGTCATCATCAAATAGGTGTTCAATATGAATTCCTCTGGTAAAGTTCCCATCAGCGTTCTACCACAACAGCAGAAATAAATGAGAGGGTTGCTTGCAGACGTCCACCTGTTACTACATGAAGTGGTGATGCCCGAAGGGTCACGAATGAAAAGTCACGGCCTACTTCCTTCCTCCATGGAGCTGGTCTCCCAAATCCAGCTAGCCTCCAGCTCTGAATAGAGCTCTTACCTTTACTTCAAAACCAAAAGGGTCCCTAATGAGCGCATGAGCTCCACCGCAGCGTTACAGAATGTTTTGAAACAACAACAAAAAGCTGAAGGCTGACTTTGACAGATACTTGACCACTCGCCACACTTGTCTGCTGCTCTGCTCAACTTCCAGACAGGACAAAGAAATAATGATTCACAAACTACTCAAATGGTGCCTGTTCTTTTACAAAAAAGACACTTTATATTGATTACATTGATCATTTTGAATAAATCCCTGTTTTATTAGTATATCAGGTAAACATTCGTTGACAGTTAATGTTTGAGTTTACAGACAGAAATCTTCTCAAGAATGGAACACATTAGTGTAAAGTGTCAGCTAAGTCTGTTTGGAGCAGGTACGTGCTTTTAGATATTTGTTAAAACTATCTACAGTAGAGAAGATTAGCATTATTTGTATTCTTAGGGTTGGCATTCGGATATTTATTTGAAGATTAGGAAAATGTATCCCACATTGCTGCGACATTTAAAAATGAAAAGCAGGACTTTTATAGTATTATAGGGGACAAAATGAGAAAAGAGAGATGACTGTTTTATATAAAAAGGAAGTCAAATGCAGTCAACAGCACCCTGGAAAGCCTACAGAGCGCACGTGACAGAGGAATAAATCTGTATCCAAAGAATCCAGTTCAATCAGATCAGTAGGGAGCTCTGAGGATGAGATTATAAATAATCTTTACTGCTCAAAGTAATAAACTGCTGCTGGACTTTTAAAAATATTTCAAATTTTCATTTACAGGCCTTCAAATCTCATGTTAACCTATTGTAATATCTCTTTGGGATTAAAGTTCTCTTTGTTTTTGTTTTTTATGTATCCTTTTGATTCAGCACAGTAACTCCCTTCATTCCTTCATGTTGAATATTAATATTTACTCCATGTAGCAGCATGCTGCCCTTTGCCCTGACTTCAAAAGACTCCTGTTTATAAAAAATCACGACGTATAAAGCATATTTCCTCACAAGTCAGCCAAGGTTAAATGTGATCTATCATCCGATATATGATGGTCCATTTTGAAAGATTTTCTGATAATAAGATGGTAGTTACTGACCGTAACTGTAGTTTTGTGAATACAGCGTAGACTTCTGAGCTGTAACTGAGTGTAGCAGCAGTGGCGATGAAAGAGGGTCTTCTGTGTTTAAATAACCGGTTTGATGATAGTCTTTGTGTAAAAACAGTGTAAGTGCCAGTTTGGAGTAAGAATATGCTGGAAATACATCCCACTTCATTTACTGTAGCATTTGTAAACTCCTAGCTACTAATCACAAGAGGGCTCTGGGAAACTTTAAACATTTAGATGCATCATAAGCACTTTTATTTTAAGAGAATGCACTCCAGCGCAGTGACTTATTTTGAGTTATTACGGAGGCTGACATCAACAGGAACAAATGAGTTGTTACAGTAAGTTTCGACACTGGGACATATCTGCGGCCAGAAGAGGAGTAGACTTTCACACATCCTGTTTCGTATTGACAACCATTAACCCTGGTGATGTAATCCTGGGGAACTTTCTCAAATGTATCTGATCAATAATAAAAAAGCATCAGTGGGCAGGTAAGAACCCCTGGTCAGGATTTAAAACAGACATGAATGGTTCAGACAGCCCCTTTGTTTCTCACAGCTGAGGACTTGTTGGTGTCCCTTAGAAAACAACCGTCTTCTTGTCAATACAGTGAAGCTAATGAGGCTGGCATTTGGGCTGTTCTTTTTTATGAAAATATTTTAGTAACAAATTGATTTTAACACAAAAGGTCTCACAAACAGAGAGACTTCTATCTGGTTACTTTCTGTTCTGTTGGCTTTTTGAAAGAAAAAAAATAGCAGTTTCTCAGGAGTCATACTGGACTTTAATTAATCACCTAAAAGCCTTGCAGACAAAAAAAAAAGTGCCACATTTGAATAATTAATCAAAGGAAGTTTGGAGGTTTTTGTGTCCGTGACCAGCAGTCATGGTCTGTGGATGATCCTGCAGGGTTCTGACTTAATGCATCCGATGATTAAAACATTACAACTTCAAAAGCGGAGCAGAACGCATGGAGGCAAATAACTGAGGGGTCTCTGCAAGTATTGTGGAGCTCTATAGCAGGAGCGTTTACTGCCTGGTCTCAAAGAAATTAAAAGACTATCATGACAAAGCATGATGGTGTTTTTAAACCCATTGCTCTTATGCGGGCCAACTCCTGTGATCCAGCATAAAATAATAAACTAGCAAAGTTATTTCAGGAAGTCGTCTGTTTCAACATTTGCAGGATACAGTGAACCAACATGAATCACACATTCATGTTGTAGCAGCCTACAGGTGTGAACAGGTGGTTGTAGTTGCTAGGATCTTCACTTTGACCCTCAGTGCACAGACAATGTTCATGTCTGAATAATTATATCCTCATCTTTCAAATGCATTTAGTGTATCTAGGGATAGGAATTGATAAGATTTTTCCAATTCCGATTCCATTTTCGATTCTGTTTAACGATTCTTTATCGATTCTCCTATCGATTCTCATTTGGAAAAAAGGAGAACAAACAGGTCTTAAGACGCCCCCAGCCTTGGGCTCCTTGATGGTGTGCCAGGGGATCCCCACAAAATTATTTGTAATATAAAATATGTATTTAATATAAAATAATAATAATAAAATAAATATTCTTCTGTAGAAATTACAACAAATTATTCTGTGGCAATTACACAAGAATGTCCAGTAACATGTTCAACACCACAAACTGCTCGGTGACATTCATCTATTCTGGCCTGATACTCTTCACTGCCTTGATGAAAGGAGAAACTAGTGGTAGATGCTCTTTAACTTCTCCCATAGATGAGCTGATGTGCTGCACCTGTGTCAGGAGCGCGCACCGCTGTCCGCCGGAGCGCACCCGGCGCGGCTCTTCCTGCCACACGCCAGCCGACTCCTTGCTACCAGCGCGACCGGGTTGCGGAGGAAAGCACCTGCCGGCCGAGCCCTAACAGTTTCCTCCGTTTGCTGAAATGTCCACATTGCAAGTATTGCAAGTCGCCCTGTTGTCATCCTTTTTGGTAAAATGTAACCAAACTTTTGAGCATTTATGCCGCTTTGACACCATGTTTTCCTGCTGGGCGCGAATGCGCACGTTGCGTAACTACGCAATTCCAAGGAATTGAAACACTGGGAAACGGTTCTCGATTCCCATCTCTAAGTGTATCTACCATTTTCATTTTGTATCATCTATCCATCCATCAATCTATTTTCTATACCCGCTTTATCCTTTGCAGGGTCACGGGGGTCTGCTTGAGCCTATCTCAGCTAATCACAGGCGAGAGGCAGGGGTTCACCCTGGACAGGTTGCCAGTCCATCACAGGGCCACATACACACAAACAACCAGACACACTCACACCTACGGGCAGGCCAGCTGACAGTCTTGCTGGGGCCCCGGACAAAATAATCAATGATGGGCCCCCCTGCGCCCGGATCTCTCCTTCTCCCTCTTCCTCTCCTCTCCCTCTGCTCTTCAGGTTTTTATACAAGCTAATGGACGTTAAAATTAGAGCTAGCCAGTTAGGTTAAGTTACAATGTTGGTAAACGTTGGCTGCCCTGTTTCTTACCTTGCTCTACGCTGACTTTATTCCAGCTTCACCGTCACCACCCTTTTTAAAATATTTGTGTAGAGAATCTCTGAGGCAGTGGCGAAACTACCATATATGCAGACAATGCGACTGCATAGGGGCCCGCACGTGTCCAGGGCCCGCACGCGCAGGACCTGGAGACGTGCAGACTTTTTTTTTTTTTTTTTTTTTTGATGTGTGTGTGTTTACATCAATGTTATGGGCTGGTTATAAAGATATATCTAGTTTAAATAAAAAAATTAATTTATAGATGATCTCGGATGATGCCGATGGGAATCGAGAACCGGTTCTAGTTGAGAACCGGTTCCCAGTGTTTCAATTCCTTGGAATCGTTTGCCTTTTTCCCAAACGATTCCCTTATCGATTCCAGTGGGCGTGAACGACGTCACCAAGCACGTAGCGCAACGTGCGCATTTGCGCCCAGCAGGAAAACACGGGGACAAAGCGGCATAAACGCTCGAAAGTTTGGTTACATTTTACCAAAAAGGATGACAACAGGGTGACAATACTTGCAATGTGGACATTTCAACAAAGGGGGGAAACTGTTAGGACTCGGCCGGCTGGTGCGCTGGGAGTGCGGAGTCAGCCGGCGTGTGGTAAGGCTGATTTATGGTTCCGCGTTACACCAACGCAGAGCCTACGGCGTAGGGTACGCGGCGACACGCACTGTACGGCGCGCGTCGCCACGTACCCTACGCCGTAGGCTCTGTGTTGGTGTAACGCGGAACCATAAATCATGCTATAGAAGAGCTGCGCTCTGGGACACGTGGACGTGCCGGGCGCTCCGGTGGACAGCAGAGCTCCTGACACAGCTGCAGCTCGTCAGCTCATCTATGGGAGAAGTTAAAGAGCATCTACCGCTAGATTCTCCTTTCATCAAGGCAGAGAAGAGTATCAGGCCAGAATAGATGAATGTCACCAGCAGTTTGTGGTGTTGAACATGTTACTGGACATTCTTTGTAATTGCCACAGAATAATTTGTTGTATTTAGTTAATTTCTACAGAAGAATATTTATTTTATTATTATTATTTTATATTAAATACATATTTTATATTACAAATAATATTGTGGGGCCCCCCTGGCACCATGGAGGAGCCCAAGGCTGGGGGCGTCTTAAGACCTCACTTATATTTTTTTGTTCAAAGATATAAAACAAAGTTGATACTTAAATTGTTTGTTCTCCTTTTTTCCTAATGAGAATCGATTAAGAGAATCGATAAAGAATCGAATCGTTAAGCAGAATCGAAAATGGAATCGGAATCGAAAAAATCTTATCAATTCCCATCCCTATGTGTAACCCATATTTGCGTAGAGGAAGAGTTGGCGAGTGAGGAGAGGAAAGGAGTGAAGCCTGAATTATGGTTAAGCGTTAAATCGACGCAGAGCCTACGCCGTAGGGTACGGCGTAGGGTACGGCGTAGGGTACGCGGCGACTCGCGTCGTACGTAGCGCGTCGCCGCGTACCATACGCCGTAGGCTCTGCGTTGGTGTAACGCGGAACCATAAATCAGCCTTCAGAGTTGAACTGTTGTCAGGAATTAATTAATGACTTTGCCCGGCCCGGAAAGTCAAACTGTAATTGTAAGTAATGACCTTTATTATTAATATTTGTTATAGTGATAGTCTATCACTAGTTTGTTTGTGTTTATGCGTGTTTATGATGTTTTTATTTGTGGTGTGCCGCCGTGCCACCAAATTTCAATCTGTGCGCTGTGTGGGTTTATTCTCAGCTGTTGGCACTGCCGGTGTTCTGTCGCACACCGGCGCACTGTGTGCGTTATGCTGTTGGTTATATGTGCTTTTTGTTGTGTTTATGCGCTATGATTGTTTTTATGTGGTGTTCTGCCGTGTCACCAAATTGCAATGTGCTTGTGTTATTGATGTGGATTTTTTTTAAACATATCTATCTGCGCTGTGGTTGTGTTAAGGGTTAAAGCTGTCAGTAGTGCCCGTTGTCATTTGAATGGTGATGCATCTGCTGTGAGATTGCGTCAATCACAGCGTGTCTGTTTTGCATTGTGATGGGCAGGGCCCGGTTTAATGATCTTGCATCGGGGCCCGGTGCTGAGTTGTTTCGCCACTGCTCTGAGGCCTCTATTTTCTTCTTCTCTTTTTCTCTTTTCTCTTCTTTTCTGAACACCGGACTTGTGTTGACCGGACATTTTGACCATTCTAATGGTTGAATTAAATGATAACATCAAATTTTGATCAGCGGCCAAACCATTTTTGTGTTGGGGGTTCTTGACCACAAGGACAATTAAGAAGAAAACAAATAAGCTTTTATGAAACTCAAATACTACATATATTTTCCACAAATAAGGATATTTTGAAACATTTCGAAAAATGATTCCATAATTTAATGGGAATAAAAAAATAAATTAAATTCTTTTTATTTATTTTTTTTTTCAGTTCTGGGCCCCCCCCCTACCCTGGGCCCGGGACAACAGACCCGTTTGTCCCCCCCTGTCGGCGGGCGTGCCTACGGGCAATTTTATAATCATCAGTTAACCTAGCATGCATATTTTCGGACTGTGGGAGGAAGCCGGAGTACCCGGAGGAAACCCACACAAGCACAGTCAGGTACAACATGTGAGAGTCCAAGATAAAGGCTCTGGATTGTAGTTTCTTCTCCTCCGGTGTCACCGGATGTATTTTTGACGCTTTTCCGGCGGCACCGGACTGGACGAGGGGATGAGCCTCCAGAACCAGCCGGCCATGAGAGCAGCAAAGTCTAAACCACGCCCTCTCCATTTATAGTATACATGCTTACTTTATCTATGCGGCCGTTGACTTTTTTTTCTTTCGAATTTCATGATATAAAGTTTTCTGAACAATAAACACTTCTGGTGAATTTTGATCAAATCATTTCCTCATTCCAATTTTTGAAAACGCGATCAGATTTTCTTTAAATACAATTCTGACAGTCTACATGTTCTCAGTAGCTATATATGTCTTCTCTTGCGTCTTCGTCCACATTCCTCAGAGTTTGCTTGTCTGCCCGCCACCGCATATTTATGTTGAGGACTTCTTTGCTCCGCGGCAGCCTCTTCACACATCTACAGCCCATCGTCTCACCGCTGCTGTCTACCTTGCTTCTCCTTACCTGACAACTCATCACCACTCGGGTCACTTGCCACGGCTCCCGAGAATTTAATCGGATTCCTGTGGATTCGGTTCTGATTTAAAGGATTTGGTACCAAGAAAGCACCTCCGGACGCCTCCGTTGGTTGGGTGTGTTCTGCCCTAGTGTACTTTACTGTGGTGTTAGAGGCGTTTCATCAGAGAAAATGTTTAAACGTTCATGAAGTGCATGAGTGTTGCTGGCCAGCCTGTTAAAGTATATGTCACACCAAAAATCACCTTAGTCAGCCCATTTCCACTAAAACAGACTAATCTCTCCTTGAAATAACCAGTCCATAGGTGAAACCTTCTGAATTGATATTGTTCCTACATTTATATGTGACTTTTTAGGCTTCAGGTTTGCTGAACCAGGAGAATGATGATTTATGTTTACTCATGTCAGCGTTTCAAGGCCTCTGTGCTATAAAATGCTCTTAAAAGGCGAAACCCATTAATACCAGAACTGCAGAGTAGTTATAAATTACACTTATCAGTTTGGACATTAAAGTACCAGTATTAGGTAGCAATAAATAAATCAAAACAGAAAAATGAACTATGACGGCATATACAAATGGTGCAGCTTAAAAGGAAAGAAAAACCTGGCTAGAGGACCGAAAGGAAGTCCAGCTGGAGATGAATCACTGGTTAAGTGTAATTTCACACTCCAGTCCACTTCCACTTCAGTCTGGTTGTTAAATCCTGACATGTGACACGTGTAGAAGGGGAAAGAGCAGCTGCGGGCTGAAACGTATGCTCTAAACATAAAAAAGACAAATTACACTTTCCCTCCAATAAGACGTCCTCCGGCGTCATCCACTTCTCTCCCACTGCATGTTTCCAACGCAATCTGTGGCGCTAATGTTTCCCCAGGAGTCTCTCTGCTTCCATATTGGACAACAGCCAAATAAGTTGTTAGAAAGAAAATACACCCTTGTTCATTAGTAACGTATTACATGTCAGGATGTACATGTAACATGTAAAATAATGTTTTGGTCTTTGGATGTAATAATAATAATAATCATACATACATTTTATATAGCGTTTTTCTACTACCCAAAGATGCTTACACAAACACAAAGCAAAAAGGATACAAATGGACAATAAGTACACTACATACATGCATACAACCATGTGCAGATACTCAAAGGGTGGAAAATGATTCGTCAGGTGTTCTGGAAAAAAATGTAATTTGAACAGACAAAAATAAAGAACATATGTCAAAATAAACAACACACGCCTCATACAAACTGTTAAACACGGTGGTGGAGGTGTGATGATTTTGGCTTGTGTTAAAGACACATGAACTCAGTACCTTGTAGGTATTGAGTGAACCTTGAATTCTAGCCAAAGCCAAAAATGGAAATAAATCGTGTACCAGGACAATGATCCTGAACATGGACAAATCCACAAATCTACAACAAATGGGGCAAAAAAAAGAAGGATGAAAGAGTTGAAGCAAAACCCTGTTGGAGTCCAGCCCTCATCCAGACTGAACGGCTGTCGTGGAACCTACATGTTGCTTTCAGGACTCATTGTCTTTATTGTCAGTAGCGCTTAGCGTGTTCCTTTGAGGAGCCAACGGCAGCAAGTGCTAGTTTTCTATCAGCTCATGCACCAAAACCAGTTTCCAATGAAGCTGGAAAAATGTTGTTTTAAAAAACACTCCACTTTCTTAAGTCCTCTTTTCATATACAATCATTTCACGAGAAGAGGTAAAAAATGCTTTATTTCAATTTAATGGAAGACAATGTCAATCTTTGGAACAAAGGAAGAATTATTTTGTGTCTGGATTCAGCAACTTTTAAACCTGCCCTGTAAATGTGTGAAGACGTTAGTTCACCAAAGTACTGGTGTTTGTTTAACGCTTAACGAGTCCACTGCAAACAAGCTTGAGCTTATTATGTGATATTTTGTAAAAACTGTATACATTTTTCATATTTCAGTCAACTCTTTCAGTGAAGATTTCAGGTGCTTTCTTCATGATGAGACACTTGAGTTTTGGCATCTGAGCTCATATCCTGTTGCTTTCCACCTACTAGACATATTTAGAGATGGTGGGGTGTTCCTACAGGTGGAGCTGGGGTGGAGTTGGGGATCATGTGAAGAAACAAACTCCTCCCCCCTCATTTCGATTGAAATAACCAGGGTTTATGAACTTAACACCAGTTATATGGGCTGCGTTCATGTTCCATGAATGTGGAAGCACCTTCCACATTCATTGAACATGAACGCATGTCATTTTTGAGAAAGAAAAATAAGGTCTCCTTGAGAGCCATTTAGTTGTTGAAAACTCCAGCATGGCGGTGGACAAAGATTTTAACACATCGGACCACAGTCCCCTAAATAAAGTAGATCAATGGCCACAAATTGGACGATTGAATTAAAATGATTCAGTTAGATCAGCTTTACTGATACTGTCATCCATATTTTTAGAAATTCATAGTCAGATGGAGGCTCGCTCAATTTAGTGTGAGAAATGGTGAAAGATGTTGGAACTTTCTGCGTCAGCTTCATTCCTGATGGGGTTCTGCGCTGGAAACTGTTTCTGCTTCATTCGTGCAAAGGTAGTTCATCCAGTCTGAACACAGGCAGCCAAGGAGGACTCCACTGTTGGTTCCATCAGTGTCAGATCACACCATCCATCACTGCTGGAACCAAAGTGGACCACAGAGGACAACAAAACGATTCCTTTTGCCAGTTTTTAAAGGGGACCTATTGTGAAAAACATGTTTTTTCTTGCTTTAACATATATAAAGTGGTCTCCCCTCAGCCTGCCAACTCAGAGAAGGAGGAAAGCAACCAAATTCTGCAGTGTCTGTACAGCCGCCCGGATGAGCCATCCAGTGTGATGTGGATCAACGAGCCGTTAAGATTCTGCTCCCTTTCGTTACGTAACGACAGGCGCAATTTACATAGGTTGGCCTCCCGATGCGTGAAGGCCCACAACTAACTCTGCCGGCTGGAGCTTCCACCATTTTTTCGTAGCGGTGTATCGCGTCATTCAGGCAGCCAATCAGCACAGTGCCTCATTATCATAGCCCCGCCCACTCAGAATCCTGCATAGATAATGAGGTTAGAGAATGGGATGATAAAGACATGGCTCAGAGGCTGAATTTCTAATTTATTTAGCAAAAACAATCAAAAGCTTGTTTTTAAGACATTCAAGGCCTGTTTAAAATAGGTATTAGATGCCAGAATAGGTCCCCTTTAAGTTATTTCAGTGATGACTGTGAGTTTTTTTTTCTTTTTTACAGAACGGTACCAACAAAACAGTCCATGTTTGTAAAAGCCACGTCTTCTTGCTTTTAAGATGCCGAGGTTGCGTGCTAACCCTACGGTTTCAGAGCAGTTAATTATAGTTTAAAAAGTTTCAAAACTTTTATACACTTTTGGTCTTCATCAACACTTTTCACATGGTTTTGCTTAAGAACTTTAAAGACAGAAATAAGCGCAATAAACCCGAGTTCAGTCACCAGCTGCAGCTTTGCACAAGCTTTAAGTGTCTTAGTGCTGTTAAAGTCTGCTGAAGTGTATTTTTGCGCTGTGTGGCATCCTCCAACCGTGGCGTCATCCTCTTTCCTCTCCTATTATATCGAGCAGTGTTTCTGTGGCTGGCGTGAGCTGAGGAGTGAGAAGACAACTTTGATGTTCAGTGAAGCGCTCCACTTCAAAGTTCTATGCGACAGGATTAGCCAAGGAAGGAGATTACAGTAATTTGAGGGCTGCAGAGGTGGAACAAGAGGTTCCTCTCTCTGTCAGCCAGGTGGATGATGTACAGCGAATACAGTAAAGACACATGCGTGCATGCAGTTACCGTGGAGGATTTTATAGGAGAAAAGAAAATTACCCCAAAACAGGTTAACCCAGCAATTCTATAAAAAGCCTTTTTGGATGACTTTCTTGAGAATGCGTTCTAAATATGAGGCCGAGGGTGCTTTACGGTGACTGCTTACTTACAGAAGATAAATGACTTAATGGTGCATTAGTGTTTGGCTGAAACCACTTGCAGCCAGCTTTTACTGTGTGGAGTTAATTTCTTCCTATGATACTTTTTCCTCCTCCTCTTCTCAGCGAAACATTTGCAGCAACCGCCTTTAAAAAGCTTTCTGACTCAATGTGTTTAGATCAGGGATGTTAAATGTACCAGCTGCAGTTTCTTTGAAGGAATGAAGGAATGTTGTATTACATTTCAGAAGCACCATATACCTCCACTATCGATGAAAAACACCCGCAGTGACTGTGGACTACCATCCCAGTCGCCCCTTGTAAGAACTGGACATCACTTTACAGCGCCATGTAACGAATCACCAACAATGAAATGAACTCACAACCAAGAGACTTGAGAAAAGAGAGATGGAAGACAGAAAGAGATCTTGGACAGTGTCAAACAAGGCCACTTACCGTCAATGGGGGGGACCCCCCATTTACCCCCCACTGAGCTAAAATCTGCAGAGGTTAATATTTACTACTTTAAACGGGCCGCGTAGATGGACAGTGTCCAGGATTTACTCCTCCACGTTCACTCTCGTTTTCTCTCCTTAGAGAAAAATGAGATTTGTTTTCTTCTCAAAAAGAGAAAACTGAGATTTTAAAGCAGAGCAGTCAGGGCTCTGTTTCAACTGAATTTAAAACTGGCGTTTACATTGTCATAAACTTAAGCATTTGGGTATCACCCTCTAGTGTTCCTGGATGCAACTCAGATTTCCTGGAGAAATCCTGTATCTAGCCACGTTCCTAAAATCCAGTCAGCGCTTGGAAGCAACACATTAACACCACATAAAGCTGGACTCCTGATAATTGTTTTCAACTGACTTTAATGGCTGTTGGTTGTAAAGAGGTATCGGGGTGCAGCGTTCATGGACGGCAGGCCTGCTTTATTTCATTCAGACACAACTTGTTAAAGACGCAGCATTTCCTGTAAAAGGCGAACATTTACTGCGACGCTCTGTGACCGACTGAGTCACTGCTGCTGTGAAGGTTGCTGAAGAAAGAGGTGTAAAAGACTGCTACAAAAATCCCAACTGAACACATCAGAGGGAAATTTGGAACAACAGATCCGTCTCTTAATCTCCTCATTAGCGTTTATCTTTGTGAGCCGTCTGTGTTTGTGCGGTGAGCTGTTTGGATTGCAAACAGATAAAGACTTCTAAGTGGTGAAGTCACTGCAGAGATTATTAACCGACTTCCTGGCTGAGTTCCTCTGTAATTTTGTGCCGCTTTGCTTCCCTCCAACGAGCTGCTCATGTGTGAGACTCGACACGATGACAGGAAGAGGCAGGTACACGGGAGACGCTCAGCTTCATCCCTCACGTGCATCACAAGAAACAGCTCACGGACACAGGTTGATTTGATAAAGTCTTTATTGGGTATGACATGCATTACTAAAACATTCCAGATTATTGATCCTTCTCTGAATTTAAAGTAAAGTTGCTGTCTGGGGAAAATAATGAAGATCAAGTTCCTTGGACATTAAGAGGAAAAATCTTATGCTATTTCTGTACCAGTGACTCCTGTGTATATTTTAAGTGCATGTTGTAGTAAAGTATTGCTGCAGTCAGCTCTAGGTCACTTGTAAATCAAAGACCGAGACAATCTCGCTGTTTTAGAGGAAATATGTTTTTAAATTTAATGCACAGTTAAGTGTATTAACTTTTCTTTCGTTCTTGAAGATGCTTGACCTTCCATCTCGAAAGCATCACAAGTTTTATTTGACTGTGGCAGAATTTTGACCTTATAAACTGTTGAAGTCATGGAAAAATGAGTCACCTTTTTTTGTTGCACTTTCAGATTTTTACCTAGTTTTGGTACCAACACCTCTCTATACAATTTGTTTAACTGTGTAAGTAGCTGTTTCAATGATTGGATAACCATCAGCTTCTCATCAAGGTCTACATGGGTCTGTCAATGGTCCAGTAATTTCAGCCAGGTGTGTTGCAGCAGAGAAAAATCTAAAGCCCTTTCATGCTCCCTTACGTACATAAACAGTCACTTCATCATAAGCCGCCGCCTTCATTCTTCCTTGCGTTTTTTAAGTTGCTGTGGTTGTTAAGTCAATTCACCCACTAGTGGGCGGTGCTGAGTTCAATATACAGTATATCTGCGTTTACCAGTTGTAAGTTACTTTGGATGAAAGCATATGTTACCTAAAAAGAATAATATTGAATTAAAACTGCATCAGTTCCTAAAACATATGTGGGAAAAATTCGGACACACCAAACTGGTTTTCCTTTCATGGCTACTGGACAGACTTCAGTGTGATTCCTGTGGTCTCTGTGAAGGCTGGAAAGTGGAAAAAAAAACAAGCATCTTCTGATCTTGGATCTTGAATCATGTGGAGGATTCTTGCAGGCAAATGGAAAGGGGAATCTTTGCATAGTCAACAAAGACAGATCCACTCCACACAGATACACGTGTTCGGCTAATCTGGCAACACAGTGGGCGAATATCTATATATAATGTGATCTGAGAACTGAAATATAAATATCACATTCACTTTTACTGGTTTGATATATTGTACTTAAGGCAGGTATTAAATATTACTATTTCCAAGTGCAGTTATGTCCAAGAAGAAAAGTTTAGTATAAATAAGGTGATGTAAGCGCTTCAAGAAAAGTGTCTTCTGCAAGACTAAAATCTTTGTGTGTGTGTGTGTGCGTGCGTGCGTGTGTGCGTGCGTGCGTGCGTGCGTGCGTGGGTGCGTGCGTGCGTGCGTGCGTGCGTGCGTGCGTGCGTGCGTCTTTAGGTATTCAAATTCAGCTTCTCCTCACTCAATGATGACCGGGACAAATGTGTTTTTGTGGAGGCCAGTTTCAGGGAAGATGCACCCCGGAGGAGGCTGCCTGGTTGTGGAGGGGTGACACTAACACTGCCTGAACAGCCAGCAGTCTTCACTGGAATCACTTAGGAAAACTGCTTTCAGCCTGACCCACCATCTTGAGATGTGTGTGTGAGGTGTCTGAGTAGTGCATAGTGAGATTTTCCTTCAAGCCTATTTGAGATTCATAGCTTTGGAATTGGACTCTAAAGTGCAGGGCGGCCACGTTTTAAAAGCAGCCACAAATTCTGGCGGCTGCCTGGCCCTCATCCTCTAGAGAGCTACTCAGAAGTTGGGTCTTTTCAAAGTTTGGCTTTTGAAATCACAACCTGGAACTAAAACAAAAACAACAGAAGAGTCTGATTTTAGCAGAGAAACCTCTGGTGTTATGTAAGAAACAACCATAGCAGAGATGAAGCTGAATGCCCCTGAGGCTTCTCCAACTGATGAACCTTACGTCTGCTGCTTATCAATCTTTCACATATTATTTTTAGGGCCCAACATCATCACCAACAACATTTGGCCTACACTGAGATGTCGTTGACATCTTGCACTAATCAGTCAGTTGAGTGATAGCTTGTGCTCCATAGCAGGAGACAAGATATATCCTCTTCCCCCTCTGCAGCGCAGCAGTGGTACCAACACAGCCAGTAAAAGTCTGGACATATGTTCTCAAGAGTGGTATAAGCAGACCGGTGGATGTTCTGGACAAGCCATGGAAGGCTCCATCCGGCTAACTCCATAATGACTCAAAGCTCCGGCAGGCTTTCCATTTACGGCCCTTCGTGATAAGGAGGGCATGGACCCCAAATCGTAGGAGGAGCCGCAGTCAATTTATGGTCCCCGTGGAGTTTTCTGTGAGTTATGAAGAAGGCCACAGCTCCTATTTTAGCATGAAGAGCTACTAGCTATGGGTTGGCCTTCTCCATTCTTGTGCCTGAAGAAGCGTCTGGTTGCCATGGAATGGCAGCCATAGTCTGCAGCGCTGCAACGAGTGACCACACGAACGTTCCGAGCCCCAGATGAGCCGAACGGAGGACACTTGCATGCCTCGACGTGAACACCTTCGGACCGACCTGGAGCTGAAGGAGGACCAGCTGCTGTGCCCATGCTGCACCCTCATCCACACTGAGACGAGGAGAGAAGGAGAGAGAGAGAACTGCTCTTTATCAGGTTCACCTGCGGAGCGTAACCACCCAGCTGTTCAGCAAGTAATGCTGACAGGCCTGACCAAACCACCTTGTTCTTCCACTAAAAAGATCCAGATAAGAGGCTGTTTTGTGTCTGGACAGAGAAACACAGTTAACACATTTAACTAGCTTAGTTTTACGTTGTGAGCCGGAGCGCTGATCCCATCACAACTTGGTTTATTAACTTAAGTGTTGTTTCACTATTCATTTGAATGAGAGAAGTTGTTTGTGTTTATTTTATACATATTTCTCACAGTTGCTGGTTGCAAAGGTATGTGCTCTGACTCCTTTCTTCACTGTTATTCTGTAACGCCCCCCCTGGCAAGAGGCTGGCACGTAGGGAATAACAGCTACTTTGAGACTGATTTTGCTGTTCAGTTGTTATTTTCCTGATAAGTCAGGTGGTGCCCCGTTTTGATTGATTCATTTTGATTATTCATTTTGATAAGTAATCCTCTTTATCAATTATTAATAACTATCCTAAGACTATATTAATAACTCTTTAATAACTGAACCAGCACCCCCTTTGTGGCACAACACTGGAGATACTAACACTGATTCCAGGTATCCAGAGAGGATGTGCACCGGAGATTATTTTATTCCATTTCCTGAATCTGAGTGAAACAGAGCTAAATGTCAGCTCTGGTTGAAGCTGACAGTTCAATGACCGGAAGCTCATCGAGGATGTCAACATTTGTTTTAAGATAAATTAAAGCAACTCTGCTTTTAACTCTGTTAATGTCACCTAAATCGTTTTGAAGCAACAGACTTTGCCTTGAATAAGTCAGCTAGCTCTGATATTAACTCCCATCAACTAACTTAGCTTCCCATCAAACAGCGTTGATTGTGGATGTTGTCGTGAAAACAGCAGTGTTAAACAAAATTGACCAGAAACACATCGTATTTATGTTAATATTGTAACGAACTGTTAATGTTGCTGTCTGTTCTGTTGAGTTTAGTTGAGTGTTGTTTTTCCCAGAGCGTCAGTGAACGCCTCGGGGCTGGGGGAAGTTTGACTGTTCCGGTAATTAAGGGGTGTAACGGTCGCTGTGTTGCTGTTGTGCTGTGCGCAGTTTAGGTTTGTTTTTGACATAGGTTACGGCCGTCAGTAACCTGTATAAAACCCACAATAAACCGACGTTAACTTGGCTAACGCCTCCGTGTCAGTCAATGAGGGACATTACACTGGTGTCAGAAGAAAGTAAGCACTGCTGCCGACCGACCTGCGTGTCCAGACGCTGCTGGCTCACCCCAGGTCTCTCCTGGAGGCTTTGGAGCTGGCCTCAGAGAGAGAGATGCTGTGTGCTGGGCCCCTGGGGACCATCATAGACAATTCACCAAAGGTGAGGGCTACAAGTGGGGCTGCACTGGACACGACAACACCTGCCTGGGCAGAGGAACTGACACAGCTAGTCCGGGCAGCCTCACTGCAAGGAGGACGGCAGTCTAGACCGCGGCTGAGGACCTGCTGGGGTTGTGGGCAGCCTGGCCACTTGATCCGGGAGTGCCCCCAGGTGTCCGCGAAGCAGGGAAACGACACGGGGACCGCATAAACGGGACGATGCGGACCCCTGGGACGGTGTCCCGACCCGACATAGACGGGAATGCAGCGCCCCTCAATCCAGGAGGAGTGTTGTGGCCGGCAGTTGACACGGATGGTCAGCTGGAGCGACTTGTGATGCTGGGGCGGACCTGGGTAGGGGATTGCTGGTATGCTGTAATGACTGTTGAGGGGACATTCTGTTCTGCACTGGTGGACACGGGGTCTTCAGCAACACTGGTAAGACCAGATGTGGTGGGGCAGGGGACGACAGTTTTTCCTACCGTAGTGAAACTACAGACTGTTACTGGGGAGCGGGCGCCCATGGTGGGTGAGGCAGTGGTGACTCTGGGGTTAGGGAAAAAGAAGGTTCACTGCCCAGTGTGGGTTGCAGATCTGGAAGACTGCATACTGGGGCTGGAGATCCTTAAGTCATTGGACTGTGTCATTGACCCCAAGAGGGGAACACTCACATTTCCGGATGGGCACGTTGTCCAGATGTCTCGGCGGCCGACAAAGCCGGGCTGCTCGGCGGCCCACACCATTGCAGCACTACCGGCTGAGACAACAAACCACATGGCTGCCTGCCCACCCCACCTGACGGACCGCCTACAATACCCCTCAACCTGCCCGACATAGAGCCACACCCACATACCATGCTCACAGTCACCAGCTGCATGAACGGTAATGAACCACCCACACCACTCTCCACCCCACCTGATGGACCATCCCCCACAGCCGCGAAACTGCTTGACAGGGGGGACAGAGTTCTGGCGGTGAGGGAGGTCTGGCAGAAAAATCGCGACGGACTGACTCTCAGTGAACAGGAACTGTTGTGGCAGCTCCTACTGGAGTGCAGAGACTGCTTTTCCCTGTCAGAGGATGATGTGGGATGAACAGATCTCATCCAACACCACATTGAAACTGGAGATGCGCCGCCCATTAGGATGAGACCTCGGCGCCTCCCCCTGGCCCGGCAGGCAGCGGCAGACAAGGCCCTGCAGGACATGCAACGGGCTGGACTCATTGAGCCTTCCACCAGTCCTTGGGCTTCCCCTGTCGTCATGGTCCCCAAGAAGACACAGGGTAACTGGAGGTTCTGTGTGGATTTTAGACCCCTCAACAAAGTGACCAGAAAGGACCCCTACCCCCTCCCACGTATCGACGAGGCCCTGGACACGGTAGCAGGGTCTTCCTGGTTCTCTGCACTCGACCTCCGTAGCGGATACTGGCAGGTCCCCCTTGCCCCAGATGCCAGACCTAAGACAGCCTTCATCACCAACGGGGGTTTGTGGCAGTTCAGGGTCCTTCCGTTTGGCCTCTGCAATGCTCCCGCCACATTTGAGAGACTCATGGACAAGGTGCTTGCTGGTATTCCCCGCCAGGAGTGCGTTGTGTATCTGGACGACATTCTTGTTCATGGGGAGTCATTCGAGTCAGCCCTCGGGGCCCTCAGGCGGGTGTTGGAGAGGGTGGCGGCAGCGGGATTGAAACTGCATCCCCAGAAGTGCCAGTTTATGAGACGGGAGATCTCATTCCTGGGCCACGGACTTGGGGGCGGTGGGGTCAGCACCATGGCGGACAAGGTGCAAGCTGTGAAGGACTGGCCCACCCCCAACTCCGTGCGGGATCTAAAGAGCTTCCTGGGACTGTCCTCCTATTACAGGAGATTTGTGAAGGGGTTCTCCTGCATTGCTGCGCCTCTGTTCCGGCTACTACAGAAGGGGGAGGTCTTCGTCTGGTCAAAGGAGTGCCATGCAGCATTCACCTCACTGCAGAGGGCCCTGGTGGAAGCCCCGGTTCTTGCCCCACCTGACCCTGCCTTACCTTTCATCCTTGACACGGATGCCAGCGGTGTCGGCTCGGGGGCTGTGTTGTCACAGGGGACATCTGAAGGAGAGAGAGTGGTGGCATATCACAGCAGGAAATTCAACAGTGCTGAACGTCGATACTGTGTCACCAGGCGGGAGCTGCTCGCCGTGGTCAGCGCCATCCGTCACTTCAAATATTACCTCGGGGGCCTCCATTTCACAGTCAGGACTGACCACTCAGCATTGCAGTGGCTCATGACTTTTAAAGTGCTGGAGGGCCAGCTAGCACGCTGGATTGAAGAACTGCAGGCGTATGACTTCACCGTGGTCCACAGACCAGGCACACAGCATGGAAACGCGGACGCGCTTTCTCGCCGGCCCTGCATCGCCGATGGCTACCACTACTGCGAGAAAAGGGAGATCCGGGAGGACGGGCGGCTACAAACCGAGGTCATATGCGCAGCGGGGGGGCCAGAGGGGCTGTCGTCTGAGCGGGGACTGATAACTGTAGAAACAGCTGAGTGGGGACACAAGCAGGAGGAGGACAGCGACATCAGACCAGTGCTTACATGGGTGGCAACACAACACAGACCCTCATGGCAAGAGGTCGGCATGTGCTCTCGTGCCACAAAGGGACTCCGGTCGATGTTTGAAGCCCTGCGGCTGCATGGAGGGGTACTCCAAAGGGGGTGGAAGGAACCAGCCACAGGAGAGACACGGTGGCAGGTGGTGGTGCCAAAGTTCCTACGGGGGGTGGTGCTCCAGGCGGTGCACGGAGGTCCAGGATCCGGCCACTTCGGGGTCGGTAAGACACTCCGCCGCCTCCGTCAGGGGTTTTACTGGGGCCAACATAGACGGGACGTGGAAGATTATTGCCGCCATTGATGGTGGGCAAGCCACCCGACTCCCCTGCTGATCCCCCGGGACCCGATTATGCCAGGAAACTTCAGGACCGCTTGGAGTCCGCCCATGACTTTGCCAGGGCCCAGCTGCGGAGCGCAGGGGTGAAACAAAAAAGGAACTATGACCTGCAGACCAAGGGCCGGCATTTCGCAGCCGGGGAGTTGGTCTGGGTGTTCAACCCGCAAAGAAAAAAAGGCAAGTGCCCAAAGTTGGACAGTGACTGGTTGGGACCTTGCAAAGTCCTAGAGAGAATGGGGGAAGTCGTCTACAGAGTCCAGCTGCCACCTAGGGGAAGAAAAGTTGCTCTACATCGGGATAGGCTGGCACCCTACCGGGGGACGGCCGCCGTGTCAGAGCCGGGTCCTGGAGCAGGTGGATCCCCTACCGTTGTGCTGACCCCATCCCAGGGGCCCCCTACAGACTTGAGTACCCCGTCCACCCTGCCCCAGAATGGACTGTTGCCCCTTGACCCTGTGCCTGCCTCAAACACTAACCTGTCTTCCGTTTTCCCTTCTCCAGGTCGGGGGCGGCCCCGTAGAAACCGCAGACCGCCTAGACATTTGAGAGACTTTGTTTGTCCCCTCGGGGACGAGGGACTTTGAGAAGGGGGGGTAATGTAACGAACTGTTAATGTTGCTGTCTGTTCTGTTGAGTTTAATTGAGTGTTGTTTTTCCCAGAGCGTCAGTGAACGCCTCGGGGCTGGGGGAAGTTTGACTGTTCCGGTAGTTAAGGGGTGTAACGGTCGCTGTGTTGCTGTTGTGCTGTGCGCAGTTTAGGTTTGTTTTTGACGTAGGTTACGGCCGTCAGTAACCTGTGTAAAACCCACAATAAACCGACGTTAACTTGGCTAACGCCTCCGTGTCAGTCAATGAGGGACATTACAATATGTTTGTGTTTTTTAGACCAGTCATCCGTGTCAGGTGTGTCTTTTCACTTCTGTATATATGTTAATAAGTGTGTGCGAGGACCAGGAGGTGATTGGGGGATTGGCTTCCAGCTCGGCTGGTGATTGGCTCTTAACCACTTTATAAACGGCCTGGATGGCGCCGCCCCGGGCAGAAGGGGCACCCCCTTCTCCTTCCTCTCCCAACCGGCAACACTTCAGATCCCGCTCTTAGTAGTAATCTCATTATCTTTTGTAAGAGCTAATTAAGGGTGGACTGCCATTTTGGTCAGCCTTGTTTTTTCATGTTTATGTTAGCCAGGGAGGTAAGTTGTTGTTGTTTGGTTCCTTTATGTTTAGTTAGGTTAGATTGATTCCTCCCTAGTTAGATCTGCTTTGTTTTGTTATGTTGGCCTTGGTCCACCCTAAAGCCAGATCAAGCTCTATTTCATTTATTCAATTCCTGTAAATAAATCCACCTTCTTTATATTCAAAATATTGGTCTCCATGGCTGCTTGGGACTTGGGGAAGATGGGCTCATTCATGTTGTGTCTTGGACACACCTAGACAGGGCATAACAGAACCTACAATGTCCACACTCACACGTCACTGCTGAAGATATTAACCCTGAAGATACTCAATATACGCTCTGAAAGCCTCTTAATTTGAACAAAGATATGAAACGATGTATTGTCCAAAGTTGATGGGGGAATTCAGGCCTCACTGTTTCTCTGCAGCCTGTAAAAGACTGACATGAAGCTATTAGACACCAGTTTCCGAACTGAAAGGCTGGCTTTCATTCTCAGGTCCTCTGTGAAATATTATTGCTAGCTGTCGTAGCTTTTGAGGCACTTTATTTTGGGCTTCAGTCAGATTAATTTTATTCCAGCGCTGGTCTCTCTGTGTGGGAAGCTGCTGATGGATTTTGTGCTTTCTCATCTCCGTTCATGCCTTTTTTGTGTGGCTCTGTCTGCTGCCCACGGGCTGTGTGTTGGGTGACAGTCATCTATCTTGAGCACAGTTTTACAGGACTTACAGATTCAATCTTTCTTGAGGTCTAATTTCGATCATTTTGGGGTTGATGTGCCTCTGACCAGTGAGATGTAAATCATGACCGGACAGGCTGTCTGCTGCTGGAAGTCTGACTGTAAATCTTAAAAGCTTAAATGAATACCGAGGCTGAGGTGGGACTGAAAGCGGTTTCAAATCAGACTGTTATGATTAACAAGTGAGGGAAAATGTGTTATTGACTCTTAAAAGGATGTCAGATGTTGAACAATGATATTTGAAGTTGTGGAGCTGAGAGGAAAACAGCAGCTGAGATCTTCTGTTCAGAGAGGCAGATGGAGCTGAAATATGGATGTAGAGCTGACGTCATGAGTTTACGTTCAGTTGGGACTTCACCTGAAGGGTGGGCAATCTCATACGAACGGTGGATAAATGGTCATGCTTCTACTTCTTTAAGACAGCCTGGGGCAAGGGGAAGGTACAGTCTTGCTTGAAAACACAAATAGCAGCAGCGAACGCACCACGAGATGTGGTAGTATCGCGAGAACGAGGCAGCAGAATTCAACATGGCGAGGTAATACTTTCGTTTTCAATAAATGCTTTAAAAACGATTATATTCTCAGTTTACAATAACGAAAGGGTAGTTTATAGTTAGATTATATAATTCCGAACCCAACCTGGAGCAAAGCGAATCTTTAGACGCATCTATAGACGAGTATTTTGAGAGATTTGTCATGGTGAAGAAGTCTGGGGGCGCGTCCTCCGGCGCTTCCTCCACGCCGAAGCGTTGCCGTCCTGAGGATTCCCCTGGAGCAATCTCTCCTCCAGGAAATACCACCGAGGACATTCTGAGGTCCATTGACACCCGCTTGGCCTCCCATGACTCCCGTTTATCCCTGGGGAAGTCCTGCACAAGGAATTCCAGTCATTAAGAGAAGCTGTGGAATACGGTAACCAGCAGGTGGAAAAATTGATGGCTGAAAACACCAATCTGAAGAAGTCGATGAAATCCATGTCAGAGGGTTTTAGCCGACTCCAAATTGAAAATAAATCTTTAAAGGAGGCCGTTTTAGACCTTCAAGCTCGTTCCATGAGGGACAACTTGGTCGGGGATCCCGGAGAAACCTGATGAAGATCCTGAACAATCCGTCCAGGATTTCATCCGGAACCACCTGAAGCTTCCAGAAGACCTAGCGAACTCCATCACGTTTCACCGCGTCCATCGCCTAGGAGGAAGAAGACCCGAAGCCCAGAGACCCAGGCCCATTGTTGCTAAATTCGAACACTATAAAGACAAAGAGCTTGTGAGAAGACGGGGGCCACAGCTACGCGGATTGCCGTTCTCCGTGAACGACCAGTTCCCCCGGGAGATCCTGGACCGTCGCCGAGTCCTCTTCCCGGTCCGGAGGAGGTTCATGACGGAGGGATCTCGTGCTGTCATCACCGTAGACAAGCTGTACGTGAACGGACAACTGTACCGCGGCTCCAACATCACGCCCTGGCTCTTCTAAAAAGGATGAGTACAAAATTTACTTTCTTTTCCTCTCTTTCTTTCTTACTAACTGGTGATTAGGTTAGATATAGTTACATAAACACTTGGTGATTAGATTAGATATAGTTTCATAAAATATTCTCGGTATATATTAATGTATTAATAATTCTTGCTCTGCTAGTCTCGGTAAGTTATAGGCTCACACTGGTGATTGCCTTTCTCTCTCTTTTTTTTATTTTCTCTATTTTTTTTTCTATCATGTTTAGAATTATCTCCCTCCCCCCCACCTCACTCCCTTTCCCCTTTTTTTTTCTTTTTTCCCTCTATGTCCCACTCTGCTGCACTTTCTTTCTCGGTTTGGTAAATTGGTACAAACACACATTTCACACATCTAGAATAACATGGCACACACACATACAACAGCTTTTCATGCAACATTACCACTTACATATAATGTTACTTTCAATGATTGGATTAATTAAAGTTTGTCACCTGGAACGTAAACGGAGCCGGGAACACGGCAAAGAGATTAAAACTTCTTAACCAGATACAAACTCTGCAGGCAGACATTGTCCTACTGCAAGAAACTCATTTAGTTAAAGCTTCGGTAGATGCATTGGCCACGGCACAATTTCCGCATGTTTTCTCCGCCTGTTACAACTCCAGACAAAGAGGGGTAGCAATTCTCATTAATAAAAGAGTAAATTTCACCGTAAAGGACACTCACATTGACTCAGAGGGTAGATATTTAATTTTAGTCTTGCAAATTCAAAGCTTGAATTTATGTATTTCTAATGTATATGGTCCAAATGTTGATGACTCCTCGTTTTTTCACTCTTTTTTCACCTCACTTTCTGCTCACCTAGACAACACAGTCATCATCGGAGGAGACTTCAACATGGTTCTGGACCCTGGAGTGGACAGGCTCAGTAATGCAGGCGGACACAGGAGTTGGCAGTCAGCAAGTATTGTTAAGCAATACATGAATGATCTGGGTCTTTGCGATACATGGCGCTCTCTACACCCAACCCTTAGGAACTACACTTTTTTCTCAGCCGTTCATCACTCATATTCTAGGTTAGATTATTTTTTAGTCAGTAGCTCTCTGATGAGAGATATCTCAGAATCACAAATTCACCCAATCATTATTAGCGATCACGCACCTGTTTCTTTCACTCTGGGGAAGAGGGGGAGCGTATCATCCTCCAAAGTTTGGAGATTTAATACATCATTGCTCAAAGACCCCGACTTTATTAATTTTTTTAAGAAAGAATGGGATATATTTTTACAAAATAACGACCAGCCGGAAATATCAGCGAGCGTTCTATGGGAAGCAGGAAAAGCAGTAATGCGAGGCAAAATAATTTCCTTTTCTTCAAATAAGAAAAAAAAAGACAACTTAAAAACAAAAGAATTAGAATGTGAAATAAAGACGCTAGAGGAGGCCTTCCAGACCTCTGCAGACGAACGTATCCTTAACAGAATAAGGAAAACTAAAATAGAATTAAATAAAATAATTGACGCAAAAACACAGTTTCTAGTACAAAGGCTTCGCCTGGAAAATTTTGCACATGCTAACAGATCGGGAAAATACTTAGCCAATCAATTAAAAATAAACAAAGAAAAAACAACCATAACATCCATTAAGGACCAGTCAGGGGGAGTTACACATGACCCCTGTTTAATAAATTCAGTCTTTAGAGACTTTTACTATAAATTATACTCGTCACAAATTGAACCATCTGATCAATCCATTAATGAGTTTCTTGGAGACATTAATCTGCCGAAGTTACATCAGGAACAGGTTACGAATTTAGACTCACCGCTCTCAATAGGAGAACTCCATGAAGCTCTTCAACATATGCCCAATAATAAAGCTCCGGGCCCAGATGGTTTCCCAGCTGAATTTTACAAGGAATTCTGGAGCATATTAGCACCAACATTTTATAGAATGATTCTAAATGCTAGGGAGAATAAAAGCTTACCCTTAAATATGAACTCTGCTAATATTAGTCTTTTATTAAAACCGGATAAGGATCCCTTGCTCCCATCGAGCTACCGCCCAATTTCATTGATAAATGTAGACCTTAAAATAATTAGCAAGGCCATTACTGAACGTCTGAAAAGAGTCACCCCTTCTATTATACATCCGGATCAAACAGGCTTCATTAAAGGTAGACATTCGTCTACTAATATTCGCAGATTATTAAATATTATAGACTATTCGAGTATCAATAAACAGGAGACTACTATTATATCCTTAGACGCGGAAAAAGCATTTGATAAGGTAAAATGGAAGTTTCTATTGGCAACTTTGCATAAATTTGGATTTGGCGAATCTTTCATTGACTGGATACAAATATTATACAGCTCTCCCAAGGCACGTGTAAGGACAAATGATCAAATCTCTACAAGTTTTACCTTGCAAAGAGGCACTATACAGGGTTGCCCTCTCTCTCCCTCATTATTTGCAATATTTATTGAACCTTTAGCAGCAGCTATTAGACAAAATCAAAATATTAAAGGTATACAATGTAAAATATTAGAGCACAAAATAAGTCTTTATGCGGATGACGTACTCCTCTTCCTCCAGAACTCACGATCTTCACTATCACAGACAATTGCACTTATAGAGGGATTTTCATCTCTGTCTGATTATTCTATTAATTGGTCTAAATCCACTGTTTTGTGTGTTAACTGCAATTTTAGGAATATAACAAATACTCAATTACAATCAGGGAACATTAGATATTTAGGCATAAACATCTCCCCTAGGCTGTCAGAGTTAATAAAATTAAATCATGTTCAGCTTATAAAGAAAATAGAAGATGATCTTTCCAGATGGAGCTCTCTCCCCATTTCGCTCATGGGTAGAATAGCCACCATTAAAATGATGGTTTTACCAAAAGTAAATTATTTTTTCTCAATGATACCATGCAAACCCCCTCTTTCCTGGTTTAAATCGTTGGACTCATATGTATCAAAATTTCTGTGGAAAAATAAAACTCCACGTATTAGTTTAAAGACATTGCAAAAATCCAAAGAATATGGAGGTTTAGAATTACCTAATTTTCAGTATTACTTCATAGCCAGTAAGTTACAGTATATTGTAAAATGGTCAAAAGATCATCCTTTAGATAGTCAATGGCTGGACTCAGAGCAAGTGTTTTGTAATGAACTAGAAATCTCAGAGTTACCATTTATTAGTCAAAGTATCAAACGTCATCAATGTTTCAAAAGCATTAATATTAGCACAACTTTATCAGCTTGGTGGGAATTTCTTAAAATAGCTAAAATTTCACTTTTTCCATGTGACCGTACACCCATATGGAACAACCCAGACATCGTGAAAATGATAAAAAGATGGTTAACTTCGTTCAATGGAGAGATCAAGGAATACGGTACTTACAGCACGTAATTGTAGGAGGACAGTTTGTACCTTTCAATACACTTATTGTTCAATACGGAGTTAGCAGGAATACATTTTTAGAGTATCAACAACTTAAGGCAATAATAAATAAAACATACAAAATTAGCCAATTAGATTTACAACTTCCCGCTAAGATAATAGATTTATTGAATCTAAGCACTTTAAAGTTGTTATCAAAACTCTACAGGTTAGTGTCTAAACTGGACGATTCAGTCTCTCTCCCGATCTCTAAGTGGGAGGCGGATCTCTCTCTTAATACCGACCAGTTTTCTTGGTCACAAATATGCTTAAATACGTTTACTATGACTAAAAACCCAAACCTACAACTTATACAGTACAAAGTTCTTCATACAATACATTATACTGGACAAAGGATGTTCCAGATGGGCTTTGTCACCTCTAATATCTGTTCACAGTGCACAGAGAACACCCCAGATAATTATATGCATGCTTTATGGTTCTGTACACCGGTACAGAGGTTCTAGAAGGAGATTTGTGAGGATTTATCCACATGGATCAACCACAGAATCCCAGTGTGCCCCACGGTATGTATATTAGGTCACCTGGGAGACACTCAAATAGATCCTAATTGGACACACCGGGTTCTCACTGCCTTATGTATCGCAAAGAAAACCATTCTAGTAAATTGGAAACAAAAATCCAGTTTATGTATCAACCATTTTAGGAATCTTTTATCAGATCATATTAGTAGTGAGATAATGTCTGCCTCCACTGAACAACATTCGGCTGAATTGCACTCTCTGTGGTCCCCGTTTATTGGCTTCGTTACCTAGTGGGGGCGGGGGGGTGGTGATCTCGTAGCCCTTGGGGTTGGGGGTCGGCTTGGGGGGTCTGGGGCGCGGGCCTCTGGTGGCCCCTGGGGGGCGGTGGGGGGGGCCGCGGGGCCCCGTCCCTAGCCGGTGGGGGCCTTGGGGGCCTGTGGGGGGGGTTACCTCATGGCGGTGGGGGGGGGTGGCTGGGGAGGGCTCGGGCGGGGGGCTGTGGCTGGGGCGTCTCCGGGCCTCCCGGGGGGGGCGGGGCCGTGGACGTGGGGGTCCCACCCGGAGGGCCCGGCCCTGCCTGGGTGGGGGGTGGCTGTCTGCGCTGGGGGGGCATTGCTGCCTTGGTCCTCCGTCGCTGGGCGGGGGCCAAGTGCCCCTGCGGATGTGGGGACTCCGGGACCCTTGGGGTGTCCGCCGGGGTGGCCTCGGGGGGGGGGGGTGGGGCCGGGTCCGGGGAGCGGGCCTCCCCTGACTGGGGGGTGCACGGGCGGGCGCGGCGGCGGGGTGGCACCATTCCCAGGTATCTATGTCTTATGTTGTCAGTATGAATGGGAGGATGTTGGACCGTTTCCCCCTCCGTCTGGGGGCTCCGGCGGCGCCGGGGGCGCCCTTGGAGGTGCGGTGGGGCCCTTGCCCGGCTCGGGGGGCCGGCCCCCGTCTACTGGACGGCCGGTGGGGGGACGCGGGTGTCTTATCAGGGCCGGCTTTGCTGGTCCTGCTTCCTGGCTTCGGCCTCCGCTCCCCCTCTTGCCCCCCCTACACGATTCATACGCACATAGGCGAAAGGCGGGGAGTCCGGGTCGTGGGGGGCACTGTCCCGCGGGGCCTGGCACTCCCCGCCTCACAGTTTTAACAGCAAAATAGACACTGCACATTCAACACTTTATAAATACACTTGACAAGGACACGTAGTTCGGGAGGGGGGGGGGGGTCGGTGTCAATCGGTACTTGGCCCTCCCTCCTCCCTGTTTTTATGGCATTAATCACATGCACTCAACACAAGGGGCGGGAGGGGGTCCCACATCACCCGCGTTCCCTCACCGGCCTGGGCCTGGGACGGGTGGGTCGGGTTACCCGGGCCTGGCGGGGCCCGCCGTGCAGCCTGGGGTGCCTTCTGGCGGTGCTGGACCCCCCCGGGGAGGGGGAAACGGTGCGTGATTGTATGTCTGTGTCGGTGAGAATGCGGTATGGAAGGGTCCTGCCATGGAGGATTTGAGCCTCCATTGGCAGGACATCAAAAACTTAATAATTTATCAATATTATATTATACAAAGATGGTTATTATTATTATTATTATTATTATTATTAGTATTATTATTAGTATTATTATTATTATTATGTATAGTATATTATATTATTATTAGTATAGGTATCGGATAGGTGAATTGATGAATGAATGGGATGCCTGGGTCTGGGGCCCTCCGTTGTCGGGCCTGCGCGGGTGTCGCCTTGTTGGGGGGTTCCCTCTCTCCGGGCCCGTCTCCGGTCCCCCCCGCTGCCTCTACGGCGGGGCGCCCCTCTGGTCTTGGAGGGCCACTTTCGTGGGGGACGGGTGCGCCTGCCCGCGTCGGCGGCCGGGGCGGCTCTGTCTCTCCGGGCAGGCTGGCCCCCTGCCGGGTGGGGGTCGTTGGCCTGAAGGGTGAGGGCCTCCTGGCCGCGTGTCCGGCCCGGACCGGGTGGCCGGGGATTGCCTGGGTCGCGGTCCGCTGCCGCGGGATCCCTGGCTGCTTCTTTCCGCGCCGTGGGGGCCCCGCCCGCGGGCCCCCTCGGCCGCCGCCGGGTGGGGGGGGGGGCCTCGCAGGCGGTGGGTTGCCTCCCTCCTACTTCTCCCCTCTGTGGGGTTGCCGGTGGCCTGGGTTCCGGGCTCTTCCTTGTCGGCCTCTGGTCTCGCGGGTGGCGGGGTTGCTCCCCCCCCTCCCCCACTATAGATACACTTCAGGTGGAGCTTTGTTTGGTTTATTACACACACACACACACACACACACACACACACACACACACACACACACACACACACACATACACACATATAGTCATTTAGTCACATGCATACACACACACACACACACACACATGCATGATCATATACATACACACACACACACATAGACATACACACTGGCTTGTTCACCTGCATGCTGGCTCTCTAGTTTTTGGGTTTAGGTAGCGGTAGCGATAGCTTAGCTCAGACTGCGATCAGATCTCAAGATTTAGGTCGATTGCTGTTCGTGTTTTGGATGGCTCCGTGCCGGTTTCGTGCTTTGTTTGTGGTTTTTTGTTGCAGATCTCCAGTGCTTGACGTGTGTCTCCGTGTGTTCCTGCTTCCTGGATTGGCAGTGGATGTCGTCACCCCCCCCCACCCCCTCCCCCCCCCCCCCAAAAAAAAAAACACTGGGTTTGTATGTGTATATTTATGTATGTGTACGCATATGTGTGCGTATATATATGTATATATTACATATAGTAATAATGCACATATATACACTTTTGGTTTCTACCGTCATGGTATCAATCAATAATATGTGTGCAGACAAGGTAAAAAAAAAAAAAAATAAATAAATAAAAAAAAAAAAAAAAAAAAAAAAAAGACAGCCTGGGGTTCTAAAAATGTGTACCTGGACTCTGGATATGTTGTTGAGTTACCACTGAGATTAACTCGGGACACTGGAGAAGATTAATGTTAGCTAAATGTAGCAGAAAACTAACTTGTCCAGAACAGAGTCTGTATTACAACATAATGATTGCAATTAATTAAGTTAGTCAGTAATGTTAAAAGTAGCGGTAAAATCATTGTTGCTTTGATTCACAGATGTATTCAGAGATCTAGACATTCATGTTGATCCTGTGGACGCTAAGTTGGCAGTTTAACCCAAAGCATTTTACTCTGTTTTGTTTTCATCGTTTCATGGTGGAGAGGTCCTGCCTCAGGTGGAGGAGTTCAAGTATCTCGGGATCTTGTTCACGAGTGAGGGAACAATGGAGCGTGAGATTGACAGGCGGATCGGTGCAGCGTCCGCAGTAATGCGGTCGATGTACTGGACCGTCGTGGTAAAGAGGGAGCTGAGTCGAAAGGCGAAGCTCTCGATTTACCGGTCAATCTACGCCCCTACCCTCACCTATGGTCATGAACTTTGGGTAGTGACCGAAAGGACAAGATCGCGGATACAAGCGGCCGAGATGAGTTTCCTCCGCAGGGTGGCTGGACGCTCCCTTAGAGATAGGGTGAGGAGTTCGGTCACCCGGGAGGAGCTCGGAGTCGAGCCGCTACTCCTCCACATTGAGAGGAGTCAGCTGAGGTGGCTTGGGCATCTGTACCGGATGCCTCCTGGACGCCTCCCTAGGGAGGTGTTCCAGGCATGTCCCACCGGGAGGAGACCCCGGGGAAGACCCAGGACACGCTGGAGAGACTACGTCTCTCGGCTGGCCTGGGAACGCCTCGGACTCCCCCCGGAGGAGCTGGAGGAAGTGTCTGGGGTGAGGGAAGTCTGGGCATCCCTGCTGAGGCTGCTGCCCCCGCGACCCGGTAACGGAAAAGCGGGAGAAGATGAGTGAGTGAGTGAGTGAGTGAGTTGTTTTCATCGAAGAATTTGACAGAATATTTCAAGTACCGCAGATAAGTTTTTTTTTTTCTATATTTATCTCATAAACTCCATAAAACAGATCTGTGGAGCTGGAAGTTTAAGATGTCTGAGATCTGGTCCCTGTGGAGCTGATACTCCACACTCATTGACTCATGAATGAGTCAATGTTTCAGTGGCAGGGCTTACTCATAGGCCAGTTCAAGCAAGGAAAAACCAGCTAAGAACGTTTTTTATCCCAAGAAGATCACTGAATAATGAACCGATGCATTAAATTGCTTGCAACAAGATAAATCGTATAAGTGGAACCTGCCAGAATGTTTGGATGTTCAGAAATCTGTGTAGTTTCTGTTTTTCATCTTTTATTTAAGATCTTTCTGCATACGTTTTGGGGATTTTGTTCCACTTGTCTCCACAGAGGTTTAGAAATAGTAGCGACTTCCAAGGTCCACCTGAAGTGGGAGGGAGGTGCAGAAGGGGTCTTGTCCATTTACTATATACGACGTGCTGTACTTCTGATGCATGCTGAATCCAGATGATGGTAGGTGATGTTTACCATAGATAAAGATAAAATTACAACAGCAGCTTCAGTAGCAGATGCACAAATGTGTACGCATGTGGGTCAAACCAGCTGCCACATTCAGTTAGAAGGTGTGTGAGGTCAACAAAGATTACGGCGACCCAGACTCTCCTCCCTCGACCACCCTAAGCACCACTCAGTGAGCACCTTTTTTTATAACAACTAGTCCCCTCCTGTGCCCATGTAATCCAAACACTGTCAAAACAAACCATAATGGCTCCTAGGAACTGGCTCAGCTTTGTTGGCCTCCGTGCTCCGGTTCAAAGCACTGATCTTTAGATGCCGTTCACACATTCCCACAGACAGTAGCTGTGGATCATCCGGTACGTCTCTGAGGTACCACCGGTGGGTTCATTAGCATAACAGGACATGAGGAAACCCCTGTTCCCTCTTGGATTGCAGTCAGCTGATCAGCCTGTGCTGTGTGATTGCATAACTGCAGCTGCACGTTCGTGTGTTCACGCGTCCCGTGGACGTAGTTTTTACTGGAGGTACAGCACATACACATCAACTTCTCCACCATGAACACTCACACATGCAGAAATCACTTGGAATCTGAGGAACTTAAACCCCATTATTTTACCCGACAGCATCTTTAACTCTAAGTTCAGAGAGGGATCAATACTCTGGAGTGTTCTAGTAATGTGTGCCGTCCCCAGAAGTGAGTTTATTGAATCAGTCTACATCAGTGAGCTGTTTCTTGTGATGCCAGTTAGGGATGAATCAGAGCGTCTTCGGCATACCTGCCTCTTCCCGTCATCATGTCGAGAATCACACATGAACAGCTCACTGGGGGGGAAGCAAAGCGTTACAAAATTACAGAGGAACTCAGTTAATGATGTGTTCTGAGGGTGTGATGATGGAGGTTAGATGGGAGAGGGTGGAAACGGCATGTCATTGTTGCAAATCTTAGATGCACAACCTACTACTCAACCCTTCAAGCTTTTGAAAATATTTGAGCTGCATCGTTAACTCTGATCAAAACACTTTATCAACCTGGATCCATAGTTACAGTGTCACAATGTGAAGGATATTCATTGTAATGACATTCAAATAACTTAGTCGGGACCATCAACAGAACAGAATGAGGTTGTTATGTCATAAAACTTGACACGATAAGAAAAATCAAGAAAACATTATGTTCATCACTCAGTTCCTGTGAAAAGTTGAAAATGAATAAACATCTGCCACCTGCTGCATCACTGCAGGAGTCATCTCAGGTCCTGTAAGTGTGTTTTGTAACAGTGTCAAGAATAAAAAAGTTTCCATTCTTGGCTGATATGGGATTAGAGCCGCTCACTAGCCTTGGATCTCCTTTTGTAGAAAGTTCTGTTTCTGTATGTGCCTTCAGCTGGTGAACAGTCCGGACTGCAGGCAGGCCAGTTCAGCACCCAGAACCTTCTGTTAATCCATGCTTTTGCTATGAATGCAGCATGTGCTTTAGCATTGTCTTGCTGAAAGTTGCAACATCTTCCCTGAAAGAGACACTGTCTGGATAGGCACATATGTTCACCTGAAAACTGTATACACCATTTTCAGCTTTTGATTTTCCTTCCCAGATGTGGCCCACTCCATCCACTCTGATGGCCCCCCGTTCCACCAGCGATGCAGGATTTTCAGCTGAACTGATGACAAGTCAGGTTTTTCCTCTAATTCTCCTCTGACTTAGTCCAGGATGCAGTCCATAATAAATTTTATAGTACAGATTTCATATTTCAGTTTGTCTGTCCACAGGTCCGACTTTGACTTTCTGAATTCATTTTTAAACGAGCTTTGCTCCAGAGAAGCTGGCAGTGTTTTCTAGATCATGTCCACAGATGGCTTTGACTGACAGAGCTTTAAACTGTGTCTGTGGATGACACGGCTGACTGTGATCTTTGTCTCCCGTATGGAAACGTTCCTGACCTAGAATGTGATTTTGCTTTTAGGATCAGTGCACACTGGTACCCGGAGTCCCGAAGGATCACAACATCATTTCTGATTCCTACAGATTCTCCACATCTTTTAAAGACATACTGTATATAATATACTGTATATATTCAAAGTCTTCAAGATTGTACACCAAAGGGTATTCACACATCATTTACATTTCCAGCCGCAGACAGCAGTGATTCTGTTCCGTGGATGACGTTTTATTTGAAGTTTCACATCACTTGAAGCATGATTTCATCTTCAAAATAACCCTTGAATATCTTCCACAGCTTCATTTTCCTCCATATGTGCACGCTGGTGTGTTTTTAGCGTGTTTTCTGTGAGCTTTTCTGGTTCCACTTTGATGTCGTGTTGGTTAAGACTCTTCAGACTCCTTTAAACTCACTGATCAGCCTCACACAAACACTGCTCAGCAGTCTTCACCTCAGGAAACATTTTGAATCAAACACTTTGAGTCGTTGCCTCGCCGGTGAAATGAAGTATTCAGGCGTATTTATCAGAGGAAGCTCCAAAGGGAAGGTTCACGTCAGGACTTCGACTTGATACCCTCCACCTCAGAGTTCAGGGTGAAAAACTTCTCAAACAATTCTTCAAAGAGATATCAGCTGTTTCGTGGCAATACAGCAAATTAAAACTCTTATCTTCACTCTCTTATTGAAATCTTGGGCAGTTTATTGGAAAAATAATGATTTTTACTCAACATATTTGGCTGTGAGATTACTGGGGCCTGTTGGCTCCTAAACTGATGCAGTTAAATAAAGCAGAAATCCTTCCTTTGACGTTCAGTGGCAGGGAAACATCGGTGAACACCTTGGACTTGGCCAGTTTTCTGCTTTAATTTGCTATAAATTGTGATCTGATCTTCATGTAAGTCACAATTTAAGACAAACAGAATGTGTTTGTGATGAAAACACACAATAATGATTTCTCCTGCCTTTATTCAATAATTCGTATTGGTGGGGACGATCTTGTTCACGAGTGAGGGAACAATGGAGCGTGAGATTGACAGACCGATCGGTGCAGCGTCCGCAGTTATGCGGTCGATGTACCGGACCGTCGTGGTGAAGAGGGAGCTGAGTCGAAAGGCGAAGCTCTCAATTTACCGGTCAATCTACGCCCCTACCCTCACCTATGGTCACGAACTTTGGGTCGTGACCGAAAGGACAAGATCGCGGATACAAGCGGCCGAGATGAGTTTTTCTCCGCAGGGTGGCTGGACGCTCCCTTAGAGATAGGGTGAGGAGTTCGGTCACCCGAGAGGAGCTCGGAGTCGAGCCGCTGCTCCTTCACATTGAGAGGAGTCAGCTGAGGTGGCTTGGGCATCTGTACCGGATGCCTCCTGGACGCCTCCCTAGGGAGGTGTTCCAGGCATGTCCCACCGGGAGGAGACCCCGGGGAAGACCCAGGACACGCTGGAGAGACTATGTCTCTCGGCTGGCCTGGGAACGCCTCGGACTCCCCCCGGAGGAGCTGGAGGAAGTGTCTGGGGTGAGGGAAGTCTGGGCATCCCTGCTGAGGCTGCTGCCCCCGCGACCCGGTAACGGATAAAGCGGGAGAAGATGAGTGAGTGAGTGAATGGTGGGGACGAGGTAAGTGAACCCTTGGAGTTGGAAGATCTTCTTTACCACATTAAGAATTCTATATCTTGGCTGGACGTCGACTTTGAGGCTCTTACACAAGGAAGGAACCATAGCCATATCTGCCATATCTGCCACAACAGGTCCAAATCGGCTATCATCAGATGGCATGACCACCGTCACACTGATCTTCAGACAAAGACTGCCTGATGTAATTTTGTGACCATGCCCGAAATCCTCCAGTCTACTGACTAGCTCATTGAAATGCAACTTGAATAATGCATTAATGTGACACAGCGTAGTTCAGATGTAGTTAAAGAAGTCAAAAGAACACATAACAAGCTGTGGCAGATGATGTTATTGAACAGTCAGGGTCACATGACTCACATGGTTCTCTTTACAAGACATCTAAAATTGGTCACTTCTTCTGACTCACGACCAGAAATACATTCTCCTTTGACACTGTTTTAAAATCATTTTTGGTGCATTGAGTATTTACTATTGAGTAGTTCATTCTCACTTTTTGTCTGTTTACAGTCTTGTCCTGGTCCAGTCTAGTCTGGATGAGTCCTCTTGACCTCTTTTGTATGTTTTCAGAGATCTCTTCCTTGAGTCTTCATCCACCTCAAAAGATGCGTTTTGGGGACACATTCAAATTTTTCATTTAAATGCATTAAAGTAATTTAAAGCCAAGCCTCCAACTCATTTAATAAAGTGTATTCCAGGTGTCTGAGGGGCAGGGTTTACCCATATGTCCGTTACAAATCCAAAGCATGATAACCCCTCAGCCATCTACTAGTATCATTAAGTTAATAATTTCTTATAGTGGAAACACTAGTTTTTCTTACTTGTTCAGTTTCAAGTCCAGTTAGAAGCAAATAATCAGAATTAAAAGTGTGAAGAGAAGAGAGGAACATTAAAATAAACAACAGAATAAACAAATATTATTTTATTCCTCCCGCGCGTTGTTTGCATGGTTCAGGGGCCCAGATTATCAAAAGGAAAAGTGAGTTGACACGCCGCCAGTCGGACAAACTCACCGGTTTGATCTTATGAAAATGTTGAGGAAAAAAAGTGCTGCTCATATTTCTTTGATCACTAGCCTTCTTTAAAAATGTGATTTTGTCTCCTCAGATTTTTTTTAAATTTTAATTCCTTTTGCTTCAACTGTTTCAGGTCATTGTAAATGCAGAAACGTTTTTCTTGCTGTGTATCAAAGGCAAATCAAGGTTCATTTAAACATGAAATTGTTTTTATTTAGTTTCAACGTTCATATGCAGTTATGTCAAAATCTGACACCAAGATGCTTTTTATGAAACAGATTTTTCAGATGAACTGAATCGCATTCTTCACCTCAAAATTATGTTGCAGTGAATGATGAGGTGAGATCCTGAGAAATGAATCCCTCATAAAACATCACTGGATTATAAGTATCTCTGCTCCTGTGGGGCATTTGTGAGGACGGAACTTGTAGCAGCCGTGCCATTTCAGAATATTCAGTCCATTGTTCTGGATGGTACTGTAGATTGGTCTCTGCCGCTCGTCTTTGTACAATTCTTTCACTCTGCTTCATCGGGGTACGGGACTTTTTATCTTATCGACGCTGGTCAGCCAGCATTTACATGTGGGCAACGTATGGGTCCCACCATGGTTTGTCTGCAGGTTCCATAGGTCTACCTGTCTTTACACACATGGACTCTAAGTGGGTCACATCCACCTGGATTTAAGGTGTGACCCAACTGCTAACTAACTTTCATATATGCTCATTTAGTTCACTTGTCTCTTCATTTATTGGGACCTGTACCATTTACCCATTTCAAGACCAAACCCACTCCATACCCGGTAACCCACCTTTTTTTTTTTTTAAACTCTTTTTATTGGCTTTTTCTTTTAAACATATAAAACATAACAGACAGTCAACAATTTACAAGACACTTCAATTCAAAAGAAAGAAAAAAAAGAATCCATACAGACTCAGACAGACAGGCAGTTCAGGGCTTTTCTCAACTTGATGGGCTAAAAGAGTTTAAGTAGATATCGGACCGTAGTCTCAAATTGCAGGCCTGATCCACGATGTATACTGGAAAGTGGGAGAGTTAAAGCTTGGTTTCAATGTAATCCATAAAGGGTTTCCAGGTTCTCTCAAAGTTATCTGGGGAGCCTCGCAACACAAATCTCAGTTTTTCCAACACAAGGTGCTGCCTCACATCTCTCAGCCACTGAGTCCAGCTCGGTGGCTGAGGATTCTTCCAGTTCAGGAGGATCAGTCTCCGTGCCAATAGGGTGACAAATTTAGTTATTTTGAGTTTATTTCCAGAGAGATTCTCATTCTCCCCTCCCGCTATACCAAAGATAGCTATCAGAGGATCTGGCTGAATTACAGTTTGAAAGACCTCTGACAGCGTTTTAAAGATGGAACTCCAATAGGTGTGCAGGTTGGGACAGAGCCAGAATGTGTGTGCTAGGGAGGCAGGAGACGCCTTACACCTGTCACACGTGGGATCTACATTGGGAAACATTTTAGAAAGTCTTACTCTAGAATAATGAAGGCGATGCAACACCCTAAATTGAATGAGGCCATGGCGAGCACAGATTGAAGCTGTATGCACCCCCTCCAGGGCCTTCTCCCACTGCTCCGATGTCAAATCCACCCCCACATCCCCCTCCCAAGCAGACTTTATGAACTCCAGCGATGGGTTTTGCAGACTAGATAAGTGAGTGTATATAAAGGAAATAGCACCCCTTCTTGAGGGCTCGAAGGAGAACAGAGATTCCATGGTGGATTCATCAGGCAGATCGGGAAATGAAGGTGTATTAACTTTAATATAATTGCGTACCTGGAGAAATCTAAAAAAATGGGATTGGGGTAAATTAAATTTAATTCGTAATTGTTCAAAAGTGGGGAAAATTTTATTTATAAAAAGGGCCTTCATAGTCCTTATGCCATTCAATTTCCAAATGTTAAAAGAGCGGTCTGCAATGGATGGGGAGAAGAGGTGGCTGGGACAGACAGGGGCGAGCAGAGAGCCTCTCTGCCAACCAAAGTACTTCCTAACACTGGACCATATTTTCAGAGAATGTGTAACAATGGGATTCTTCGTGACATAGTGAAGCGACAGAGGCATTGGTGAAAACACAAGGGCCGACAGGGATGTCTGCTGGCATGAGTTCTGTTCCATTTGTATCCAAACTGGATTTTCGGCATGCCCATCAGAGTGAGTCCAAAAAGAGAGAGTACGAACATTACATGCCCAGTAATAAAATTGGAAATGGGGTAGTCCCATTCCCCCACCTGGCTTCGGCCGCTGCAAATAAGCTTTTCTGATTCTGGGTCTCTTCCCACTCCAAATAAAATTAGAAATTGCTTTGTCTATGGACACAAAAAAAGATTTCCGCAAAAGTATAGGAATTGTCTGAAATAGAAACAGAAATTTTGGCAGTGTATTCATTTTTATAATATTAATTCTGCCTGCCAAAGTGATGGGGAGATGGGACCACCTGTCAAAGTCCTTGCTAGTGCGCTCAAGTAGAGGCCTAAAGTTAGCTTTAAACAAACCAACCATATCCCTAGTCACAACCACCCCCAAGTATTTAAATGAGTCCATCGTCACTTTAAATGGCAAGTGAGAGTATGAAAGGTTTCGGGCTGATTTACTGATTGGGAACAGTTCACTCTTCGAAAGGTTAAGCTTGTAACCAGAAATCTCTCCATATTCTTTCAAAACACACATTATATTGGGAATAGATTCTTGGGGGTTCGTTACATATAAAAGCAGGTCATCTGCATATAAGGAAACTTTGTTTTCCACCCCTCCCCTATAAACTCCCTCATACCCCTCAAGTGATCGCAGGGCGATAGCCAAAGGCTCAATGGCCAGAGCAAACAAAAGGGGGGACAGGGGGCAGCCCTGCCTTGTACCCCGTTGCAGGGGGAAATAGGAGGATCCGAAAGAGTTGGTTCGCACCGATGCAAGAGGGGACCGATACAGCAGCTTAACCCAAGCTATGAATTTGTCACCAAGCCCAAACTTCCCAAGAACAGCAAAAAGAAAGTCCCACTCGACACGATCAAAGGCCTTCTGAGCATCCAGAGAGAGAAGAACCTCTGGGCGCTGAGGGGCCGTGCTAGGGGAGTATAAAATATTATAGAGTCGGCGGAGGTTTGAAAATAAGAAACGGTTTTTAATAAAGCCGGTCTGATCTGGTGATATGATTGATGGGAGAATTATTTCCAAACGGCTGGCGAGCATTTTAGCGAGCAATTTGGTGTCTACGTTCAAGAGGCTAATGGGCCGGTATGAACCCGGTTCCCTAGGATCCTTACCATCCTTCAGTAAAACTGATATAGATGCTTGGTAGAAGGTGGGGGGAAGAGTTTTAGTGACAAAGGCTTCATTTAAAGCATCAAGTAACACAGGAGAGATTAATTCAATGAAAGTCTTAAAGAACTCAGCGGTAAACCCATCCGGGCCCGGGGCCTTAGAGCTTTGCATATTTTTTATTGCATGTGCCACGTCTTTAAGAGAAAAGGGTTCACTAAGGTTGTCCCTATGGCTTGCTTCTATTGTTGGAAATTGCAGTTTATTCAAAAATGTATGTATTAGTGACGGGTCACCTTTGGACTCTGAGGTATACAAAGTTGTGTAAAAAGACTTAAAAATATTATTAATTTCCTGGTGATCTGTAAAAATTTCACCAGAAGCCGTACATGTTTCCTTTATAAGTCTTGATGCGGCCGTTTGACGAATCTGGTGAGCCAGTAGGCGACCAGCCTTTTCCCCCTGCTCATACACTTTTTGTCTGGCTTGTAATAGTAGCTTAGCCGTTTCATCGACAGAGAGGAGATCAAAGTCAGATTGGAGAGATATCCTCTTGTTAGAGAGGTCTTGAGAGGGTGTTACTGAGTGCTGACGATCAATCTCTAATATTTCTTTTCTAATCTCAGACTGACGGTGGTGACGGGAGAGATTTATGGTTTTACTGTAGGAAATGACCTGCCCACGAATATAAGCTTTAAGAGCTTCCCAAAGTGTGCCCTTTGATACTTCTCCATTGTCATTAATTGAAATAAACTCTCTTATCTCGGTAGAAATGAACGAAACAAATGCGTTGTTCGTCAGCATCAAATTATTAAATCGCCAGGGAGCCGGCGTTGATTTATGCTGAAATGCTAACTGCATCAAATGAGGTGCATGATCAGAGATGACTATTGCCTCATAATCACACTGCTTAACCTGTGAAAGAAGTTTTTGATCAATGAGAAAATAGTCTATTCGCGAATACGATTGGTGAACAGAGGAAAAAAAAGAGAAGCAACGGGAGGAAGGGTTTTTGGACCGCCAGGGATCAACAACACCGTAATCGTTCATAAAAGAATTTATGCTCCTTGCTGACTTGGAAAGCGGCTGTACGGTTTGAGAAGATCTGTCCAGATTTGAATTCAAAACACAATTGAAGTCTCCGCCTACCACCAAACAGTGTGAGTTCAGATTAGGTATTGAAGCCCATAGCGATGAAAAGAACTTGTCATCATCATAGTTGGGAGCGTAAATGCAAACTAAAATAAGTGGGACGTTGTGTAACTTCCCCTCCACCACCACATACCTACCCTGCTTGTCAGAAAAAGAGTGAGAACAAACAAAAGGAGTGTTTTTACTTATTAAGATTGCTGCCCCTCTAGATGTAAACTGGAAGTGAGAGTGGTATACCTGGCCCACCCACCCTTTATGTAGCCTGCGATGGTCTTGGTTTTTCAGGTGGGTCTCCTGAAGAAATACTATGTTTGCCTTTAATTTTTTAAGGTGCGTTAAAATTCTGCCTCTTTTTACAGCGCTATTCATCCCTTTAGTGTTCCAGGTGATAAATTGAACCAAGCTCTCCCCCCCGTTCAATGAGTTAGCCATACAATTTTAACTCCAGACAAGCCTGCATAGCCACATCACACAATATGAAAAACGAAACTGGGTCTGCCTTAACAAAACACGAAAACAAAAAAAACAAAGAATTGGAACACACCCCCCTCCCTCCCCCACCTTTCCCCAACTGAAAGGTGTAAAATACCCACACTTGCTTCAAGCTAAACTTTGTTTTACAGCACTCAGCTGTCATACTATCCAGCTTAACTTGGCTGAATTCAGCACCCTATAGCATGATGCATAAGTATTGCACTTTACTCAATAGACAACATTTCCGAAATTTAAATTTAACTCTACAACACCCCCCTTTTTTTTCTTTTTTTTTTTCCCTTCCCCAGCCACCACATTTATATTCTACAGTCACGCACCGGCAAGAAAGTGAGCTATATTCCCCAGACATAAATGATCACAGAAAGAACGGTCGTATTTGAACACAACCAAGCTGAACAGGAGTATATACATATATAAAACGGTCGTGCCGTAAATGTCATTTGGGACAGCGTCCTCAGCGCGTCCAGTGAATAATAACAGCGGCGGCGTCTGCCTCGCATCAGCCCGCACTTAGAACCCAGCGCTGGTGCTGAAAGGACAGCGCAGCAGCAGTCTTACCGCACTCCCGGCGCGGGACAGCGCTCTCCCTCATCCGCTTCAGCAGGTTGATTAGGTGGCGAAAAAAGCAGATAGAAGAAACAAAAAACAAAAAAAAAAAGAAAGTAATCCACAGCCGCGCTGGCCAGAAGCCGCCTGTGTGAAGTTATCCAGCAGCAGATTATCACGGTTTACATCCCACCAGCCGCCGCCGGTAACGATGAGAAAACACAGCCTAAGGAAGAGGGATTATTTATCCCGTTGTGGAGCGATCTTAGCCCGGTAGAAATCCTCTGCCGCCTGCGGGGAGTCGAAGGTGTGTCGGACGCCGTTCAGAGTGACCGCCAGGACCGCAGGGTAGAAGAGGCTGTAGTCGATCTTCGCCTCCCGCAGCCTCGCCTTCACCGCGTTGAATGTTGCCCGGAGCCTGCTCACCTCCACCGGCAGATCGGGGTAGATGTGAACCGGGGTGCCTTGGTAGGTGAGGGGACCTCTGCCTTTAGCAATGCCCATTATTTTCTCCTTTTCCGCGTAGTAATGCAAGCGGATGATGAGAGCTCTCGGTCGGGCTCCTTTTTTCGGTTTCGGCGCCAGCGAGCGGTGAGCGCGGTCTATCATTACCGGGCTGGGGAAGTTTTCAGCACCCAAAACCTCTGGGATAAACTCCGCCATGAATTTGGTGGGAGACGTGCCCTCAGCCCCCTCCGGGATGCCGACGAACCTCAGGTTCTGGCGCCGACTCCTGCTTTCGAGGTCGAAGCACTTTTCCTTCAGACGCTTCAGCTCAGTAGTTTTCTGTTCGTCGTGGCGCTCCAGCTGTTGAATGCGTTCCTGGGCGTCCGTGAGGCTCTGCACCATGTCGGCCTGCTCGACCGTCACCTGGGCCAGGTTCTGACGGAGCCCGTTCATCTCCTCTCCCAACTCCTGGCGCAGGCCGTGGAGGCTCGTTGTAGTCTCTGAACGGATGGATTCAATTTCGTGCCTCAGCTCCACGCGAAGGGTGGAGATTTCAGACTTGAAATCTTTCAGGATAGCCTCACGGGAAAGCTTGAGTTCTTCACGGAGAAGTTCAACGGTGAGCTGGTCGCCGTCTTTCGCCATCTTTTCCTGTTAGCTTAGCTGTTAGCCGTTTCTTCACTTTCGTCGTTCCCCGAAATATTTATCTCTGGCAGGGCAGTGTCCGAGTATTTCAAGCGAGGGGTGGATATTAAACAGTATCACATCGAAATAATTTGGCTATAAGAGCAAAAGTGCATAAAATAAGTGAAAAGAGACGGGAGCTACTGGGACCTACATCTGCACCATACCGGAGCCAACCCGGAAGTCCCGGTAACCCACCTTTAATACAGATGGAGCCCACATGCACGTGCTAGCAGGGCATCTGCAGTTTTTTTTGGCCCGCATTAGGCCGTGACTGGTGGTACTGACTGAGGACAGGTGTGGTTGCCTGAATTCAACCACGTAACAGCCAATGCGCCCCACATTGCATTTCCTGTGGGCTACACCTGCTTCTGACAACATTAATAGGTAATTTATACCTGGCCCACATCATGTTTGGTGGTAAAAGTTACAGAGTGACAAAAAAAACTCAATAACAAACATGTAAAAACCCCAACAACAGTGCCATCAGAGCTGGATTTCAACATATGACCCACATATCCTTTGCTCATGCTGTACCTCAGCCAAAAGTGTCAAAAATACTCCAGATTAGGCTCAAATATGGTTTTGATTTTGGTATTTGTATTGAGCCCATGTTTGCAGTTAATCTGCCAGAATCAGCTTTGGATGTTACTCGATTTCCGCAAATAGTTTTAGAGCTCTGTGAAACCTTAGAAACCTTCAGTTTAGCCACCATTTAACGCAGAGAAACCCTCTTTTTACTTAGAATAACATTAAGCCATCTGACACTTCCACTTGCTCTTCAAACACCTTTTCCTGCCTTCATAGTGCTACTTAGTCCGCATGGGTGTGCTGGAAACCGGAGGCACAGGCTTATTTATAACAGATGAGCGATGCTTGCAAGTTGATTAATTTGAGCAAGCTTGCGATGTCAAGAAAAAAAAAGTCAAGCTGACAAGGCAGGTAAAGAAAAAAAGAAAAATGAAAAAAGAGAAAATTGCGAAGGAGGAAAAGCAATGCACGTGAACAAAATAGGGACCAGGGTTAGGAACAAGATAAGCAGGAGTATAAATAATGAGGGATGTGATTAATAGAAGACACACCTGGAGAGAAACAAATTAGATTAATTGGCAACAGGTCAGTGACACGATTGGGCATAAGAAGAGCACCCAAGGCCATCTGAAATGAAGAAATAAAATACCACTAAAATAGGATTCAGAGATTTTTGGAGAAAACTGTGCACATGACATAAAACTTCGAAGTACAGATGGATGTTGTGATCTTTGGACCCTCAGATGAAACCAAATTAATCACTTTCATTCTGTCATTGAAATGACCGCACGGACAGACAGATTTCTGGAAGTGTTCCTAAGAACAAAGTCGGCTGTGTAGACCACTAATGTAGGTGAGAGATCCATCATGGAAAGAAGAAGCCACTTGTGAACCATCCATCAATTATCTATACCATCTTATTCTTATTTAATGTCAACTGGATCTGTTGGACCCAATCCCAGATTTATAATGATTCATGTTTTGGCTACGTGAAGGTGGAGTTGCCACAGTGGAACTTCAGAGCCCAAATGCAGATTTGGTGGGGTTTTTTACACTGGATGTCCATCCTGATGCAACCCTCCAAGCACAGGAAAACAAGCAAGTCTCACACAGATTGGAATTGACCTTCCCACTGCTGGGTAATGGTGCCGACCACCAGGCCGCTGAAGCTGTAAAGAGCCTATCCCAGCTCTGTTCACGCAAAAGGCACGGGTGCATATGTGGACATGATGTTGAAATGCCTCCATCTTCATTGGGCGTAAACTAGGCATAAATTAAAATGGACTGAGACAAATTTTTTTTATATAGTGTCTCTTAAAACACAAGTTGTCTCTAGGCGGTTTCCAGAAACCAAGACCATAAACCCAGAGCAATTATTAGATAAACAGTGGCAAGGAAAAACTCCCCTTTAGGAGGGAAGAAACCAAGAGCAGGATCAGGCTCATAAGGGGGGCCGGAGGCCAGCTGGGCAGAGCAGGAAAGAAGAAATCAGACAGAGAAAATGAAAAACAGAGAGAGGGGAGACACAGACACGTACTACAGGGATGACTATATAAACAGATGTAAACAGCAGACACTGATGTGGTCAGAGGGGGGGACCAGGCCAAAGCTTCTGAAGCTTCTGAAGCTCTGGCCTGCAAACATGCACAGAAAAGAAAAGGAGGGGACAGACCAGCACAACAAACTACAAGAACAATGGAGGGAATTATGGTTATTAGATACTTGTTAGCTCTGATTCTAAAATCCTGCGACTCTGATGTTTTGGACATTAGTTCAAGGAAACATTCCCATTCTGATTCTGGTGGCCTGGCATGACTGTGACCTGGAGTCCACACATTACTGCAGGTCTGCTAAACTTTTTTCTAAGCTCTATTTTCAGCTCTTGCTTTTTAGTTTTTTGGTTTTACTTATTATGCTTTAACAGCGAGTGCACAGATACATGTCACAACAATTGTAGCATCGGGACTTGGGTCTTGGGATTTGTCATTGACATCTTTTTCAGAAATGCGTTGCATGTGTGCTGTGGGCTGAATCATGAAACCAGAATGGCGAACATTCTTCTTCCTAAATCCACGAACTCACGTTTGCGGACAGCTGCCACAGACTCACTGTATTTGCGGCTAAAAAACAACAAGGAAGCAGTTTGTGGAGGAAAATCAAGACTCTTCTAATGCATATTCATTTCCAATTATCAAATTTAGAAGAAACTGATTGCAAACTAAATCTGTGGTAAAGCTTATGCCCAAAAGGAAAGGAAACAACTTTCAGTTGCTGCGTAACCATAGCAACTATGCCCAAACTCTATCAGCTGAAACCATGAAATATTTTCTTTTCATCCTCCAACAAGAGCCAAAGTTTCCAAACAAAATTAAGTTGTGCAAAAGTAAGAAGGGAAAGCAGAAATAGCGGTGGCGGGAACGCAGCGGGGCACTGACATTTCATTATCTTATCATAACACTCCTCCTGCTCCCCTTTGGACTCAAAATGAAGCCTATTAGTTTGCTGTTGTCCAGTCCTGCTGTGTGATAGTGTCATTGATTTGTGGCTCTCCGCTAACTCGGGACTCTGAAGGCTCCTAACTTCAATGAGCATCACAAAGGTAAACCTGCTGCCAGAGCTTTGCTGCCTGTTGATCAGCCGTTTGTGCCGGTTGATTGTCAGATTTCTCCCACAAATGGCAAAAGGAAAGTGGAGCAGTGCAACAAAACACCACTCTGATCTCTGCAAAGGCTTCTGGAGCAGCTCTTCAGCGTTTTTCTGTAACAAAACTACCAACCAGTTTTACGTAACTGATGTGAAGTCAAGTATTATAGATATACTAGAAATAAAAGGAGCAGAGAGCCGAGGATGTCAGTAATTTTGCCAAAATCCTATTTTAGTAGTACCCTGTACTTAAATGAACATAAGTCATGATGTCAAAAGTCCCAGCTGCTCTCATTATCCTAGTTTAAGTCGGTGGCTGATTGAGTGGTTTTTAAAATGTTGATTGAACCGCCCCAGAGTTTGTGACAAAAGCAGGTAAATTAGGTGCCTGGTGGGGCTGATTGCTTGTTTTTACGCTTCACTTTGATTAGCTGCGTGACACTGATTGTTATTTGTTTCCAGTTAACTGAAATCTTGATTTATATTTTTATTGTTCGAAATAATCGCCCTGAATAAACCTGATCGTTTCCTGCAGTACAGATATGCAAGAGGAAAGATTCAGAGGAAGCACTTCAAGTCAACATCGTCACAACCGAAGCATCGTATGAAAAAATATCCTGGATTTCAGTTCAACCCGACCATACGCAGATCAATGATCAAAAAAATGCCACAAAGCTTTCGGAAAAATTTAGAAACTGACATTTTACAAAAGTCTATAAAGCCAGAGTTGTGACAGGAGGGAGAAGGCAACTCCAACCAGCAATACAACTTCTGACCACATGGGGCCTTACGGGCAAAAGAGAACTGCGCTAACGAGTGTGGACGGGCCGGCACAACAGACCACCGTGACCTCGGCCTTGATGGGTCTGAGGACTAAGCTTAGTTAAGGGTGGGGCAGTTTGTGTTGACTTAATACACTGAACAACATCTGAAACAGGAGGTCCTGTTGAAGCTCTGCGGCCCCTCCGCCTCGGATCGGCTGGAGGGGCCACGAAGGAACCTTTCAGGGTCCAAGTGGAAGTCTGCTGTCACATCAGTATATCAGGCTGTGATGCTGCGAGCAGCAGGCTGAGTGACCCTTTAGCGCTCGTAGTCTGTCACAATGAAAGTGATTATGGTACGACATAATCAGTCTAACGGTGGATTTCTGAGAAACGGTCCGCGAGGTCGGCTGGTCAGTTAGGTAGGCACATTTCCAGTATTATTTTTCTCTCACTACTAATTGCATATGGCAGTGTCGTTATAATTAGGGCCCGAGCACTTACAGGGCAAAGGCCCTATTGTATCTGTAGGAATTTTTTCTTTCTTTCTTTCTTCTTTATTTTTCTGACGAAATGAGGGCCTTTTTGCCCCCCTAAACATGCCCCAAAAGTCACCAAATTTTGCACGCAAGCCAGGCCTGGCGAAAAATTTGATATTTAAAGGTATTATCCATGATTTTAGAGATAGCAAGATTTGAAAGTGGCACCTCCTGTAAGCCCCGCCCCCTCCTCCCCCTCCCGTCAGCACTCCGTCCAAAGCCACGCCCCCACAAACTTTGGGGAACGCGCATTTGCAGGAGTCGAGTTTCTCTGGACATTTTGGACAGCACATTTTCAACAAAACTACCCCATGTCTCATTCACCTGTAAGCGAGGCCGGTTTTAGGGGGGGGCAGGTGTGGGCTGTGCCCACCCAAACGTGCATCCTGCCCACCGGCGTCTCCAGCCTGGCAAGGTGGAGAGCAGAGAGCAGAGAGCGGGTGGCAGTGCGCTGCAGGCTCTAAAGCCACGGCTACGGCGTACCCTACGGCATACCCTACGGTGTACCCTGCGGCGTAGCCGTGGCTCCAGAGCCTGCACGGCACCGCAGCGCTCCGCCAACCGCACCGGCGCGCTCCGCTCTCGCCGGGATGGAGACGCCTCCATCCCCACGGACCCCCATACTGCTTCCGAGCCGGCTGGTGCAGAGCTTCAGTGCGGCTTCACATGTCCCCGCGGGATGCTGCTGCTGGGCGGAGAGTCCTGCAGCAGCAGCCCGGCCCGACGCTGTGCTCCCCGCTCTCACACACAGCGGGGCCGAGCCGCTCTGGAAATAACTACGTAATAACTACATACTGGGGGTCCGTGGCAGAGGGGAGGGAGTGGGGTTACACTGGGACACTGTGAGCCCAGGAGGACCCGTGGGAAGTGGACACGGGGGGCTGGAAGCGAGTGCGCGCATGGGACAGGGGGGGAGGGCGTGGGCGGCATGAAGGCATCTGATTGGTTCTTTCCCCCCCTGCCAAGCCTCTGGTCCTGGACCAATCCGTTTCATTCGGACCGAATGAAATGGATTGGTTAGAGTTTTTACATGATTTAAGCTGGGAGGGGGAGGAGGGGGCGGGGCTTAGAGGAGGTGCCACTTTCAAATCATGCTAGCTCTCCAAAATCATGGATAATACCTGGGCGTGGCCTAATGGCTCAACAACGCCCCCTAGAAAACTTTGTGCCTCAAGCCCCACAATACGGTTTGACGTACATGCACGAAAATCGGTACACACCTGTATCATGTCGCAACTTAAAGAAAAGTCTCTTGGTGTCATGGCCGAAACTGAACAGGAAGTCGGCCATTTTGACTTAATCGTGTAATTTTGGCACAATTTATGCCATTCCTTCGGCAGTTAATATGGCCCGAACCGTAATGTGCACCCAGGTGTGTTATACATCAAAATATGCGTCTCCATTCTGCTACGACGCGCATTACTTTTCTCAGTCAAAAGCGTTACCGTGGCAACGATAGACGCCAAAATGCACGCTCCCCCTTCATCTGGTTGGTCCATATTTGATAGTTCCTACTTTCTGCCAGAACTTTTGAATGGTTTGACATAAAGACTCTTGGGTGGTGTCATCGGACTCGGTATTGAGTACTTGACCTTCATTGGCATGAATTAGCCCCGCCCCTTCTTCTGATTGGTTGATATTTTATAATCCCTATTTTCTGCCATAACTTTTGAATGGTTTGATATAGAGTCGTGGCTGGTGTCATCCGCTAAATGTCCAGGCCTGAAGACATCTACATTCAAGTCATACAAGCGCTTCCACTGCAGCACGCCTGAACGTACACAAGGGTGCGAGGGCCCTTTCATCGCTGCTTTAATTATTATTTACTGATGTGTTAAACTACAGAATCGAAGGTTGTACTTTTTTTAACGTAACTGTAAATTAAATCTGTCATTTTTGGTGCGATTCTCATTTTAAAGGGGACCTATTATGAAAAACATGTTTTTTCTTGCTTTAACATATATAAAGTGGTCTCCCCTCAGCCTGCCAACTCAGAGAAGGAAGAAAGCAACCAAATTCTGCAGTGTCTGTACAGCCGCCCGGATGAGCCGTCCAGTCTGATGTGGCTTCTACGAGCCGTTCAGATTCTGCTCCCTTTCGTTACGTAACCAAAATGAAATTTACATAGGTTGGCTTCCGATGCGTGAAACGACGCCCACAACTAATTCTGGCCGGACAAAACAACAACTAACTCTGCCGGCCGGAGCTTCCACTATTTTTTCGTAGCGATGTATCGCATCATTCAGGCAGCCAATCAGCACAGAGCCTCATTATCATAGCCTCCCCGCCCACTCAGAATCCCGCATAGATAATGAGGTTAGAGAATGGGAAGATAAAGACATGGCTCAGAGGCTGTATTTCAATTTTTTTTTAACAAAAACAATCAAAAGCTTGTTTTTAAGATATTCAAGGCCTGTTTAAAATAGGTATTAGATGCCATAATAGGTCCCCTTTAAATGAAAAGGGAAGAAATCCTGAAATGGACATTAGCTCTGACTTTACTTTTATCTTTCAGAGTTAGAAAGTTAAAGAGCAGGGTTACAATGAAACGGTCCCGGGCCACGTTGGAGGTTCCAAAAGAGCCATGGACTGTGTTGAAGCTGGATTTTCTCACAGACGCGTCTCTTCCGGTTGGTTTCAGCTCTGGATCCCGCCGCTCCGTTGGAGATCAATTCCACCAGGTGGCTAATCACGTTCCCCTGCCGTCCCGGCTGTCAATCTTCCCCTGATTAGTCAGCTGAAGTGAAAACGAGCAGACACACGTGAACCGTTGATCTTTCCCAGTCTTCCCTCTCCGCACTTACTCAGTCCATGTCCTGGAAGTGACAGTCGCTGTTCGCAGAAGGCATGCAGTGAATACAAAACCACCGTCACTGTTGCACAAGTGACAAAGCAAAGCAGCGTGACCTGAAGATGTCTCATTAATTCATGTCTCCAACTGACACAATGGTTTAGACGGAGCTCACCCATCCTGGATCAGCCGTAGGTGAAGAAAACACAAAGAGAAGTTGAATTTGTTAGTGGTCAGGGGCAACTCAGGGCAGCTTTTACTGAAAAGGCCTGAGACAATGAGCTTTCCCCTCCTGAGAACAGCACTGACGACACAAAAAGAAACTATTTTTCATATCTAAAGGTAGAATAAACAACCTTGAGATTTTTCTTTTCGGTTTCTATCCAATCAAGCGGATGAATTTGCTGAAAAGCTGTCCTTCAAAATACGTACAGGCCCTGCGAACGCTTGTGTGGGGCCCCATCTGGTTAAAAAGTGGGCTACTCGGGTTCAGAGTGGGTTTGGGTTCGAAATGGAGTCCATGAATGATAACTGAACTTACATCAGCTGAGACTTGTTTCATCCTTAAATACAACAAAAGTCACATTACAACCATGTGGACAGATGCCCAGCACTGAAGCCGTTCACAAGGAGGTGCAATAAGCACCCCCACGTGTTCCTGCAGTCTGGGTGGTCACCTGAGGCAACATCTACCGGGGCAACCGCCACCCTTAACGTTAAAGAGGTAAAGGTTTAGTACCATGTATCTGTATGAACAGTGTCATTTTATTATAATGTTGTTTTTTTTGTCCAACTTTAAGGACATATGAGCTGAATAAACAAAACTATAAAAGTAAATTATCCACAAGTAAGAAGACACAAGACACTTCAGTCTGGAGGAAATGCACTGGCATTTTTGTTCAAAAACAATAAAAAAATGTATCCGATCAAAGTTGGTCTTCGTACTCAGGAAATACAACCTCAAACCAACAGTGATATATAGTTTTATTAATGCGCAATTATTTTTTTTGACAAAAAAGAAGCCAGAAAGTAGAAAAAGAATTGTTTTGGGTAATACCAAGTACTGCTTCCATAAGATTTATGAAAGTAAATTGTAGCCCGGTGTTGTTTATCAACAGCCCAGGATTAACTGATCATCAGCAGGTGCTCAAACCTCTATACGTTAACTTGTGATATGTGTGTAAACACAATGCCAGGAAGGAAAGACACAAGCAATGTTTTTAGAGAAACCATTGCTATTAAAATCAGTCTGCACACCCTAGACAAACAATATGCAGTTTAATGTTCCACGGTGAGAGATTATTCGTGAAAGGGAAACATTGAAGTCAGATGTCAAACTTCCCAGGAGTGGGCGTTCCAGCAAATTTACCATGCACAAAAAACTCTACTCATACACTACGTCTCAGAGGCTACAGGCCTCAGTGAGCATGTAAATGTAGAAGTCCATGACAGCACCTTTTGAAAGACTGTTCCGGTTTCCAGGAGAAAGTCTCTTCTCCTATAAAACAAAGGAGCACGATTGATCTTAACAAAACTACATCTGGAAAAACAATCCTGGAACAATGTCCTCTGCGGTCTCTCTGTAAAATTAACAGAGCAGTAAAAATATATTCTCTTTAAACTATGAATATGAATTTCACAGCTCCAACATCAATACAGCCAGCCATTTGCCAATCACAACACCACACCCCTAACTGTACATTAATATGTTTCGTTACATCATTTTAAAAAACGTGACCAAAAAATTCCCCCTCGTAAAGTTGTCATGGATGTGAGATGCTGCTATGGAGACTAAAACTCTAGAGGTCAGTAGAGGAACTGCAGGTTCTAGATCCAAACCCTAGTGGACAGCTGGGGGGAGCTGAAGGTCTGAATCCACACCGTGGTTGACAGTAAAGGAACTGCAGCATTTCTCACCAAGTTCTGGGGGTGAACTGGTTCTGCACGTGAACTGGTTCTGAGGGTTAATTGGTTCTGCAGGTGAACCTGGTCTCCAGGTGCATTGGTGACCTCTGCCAGGGAAGCGCCTCATTTCATGGCCACGTTATCCATAATACAACTTATCAACGTTATTTATCACAGCTTCTTGGGTTTATACGGCGAGTTGCAGCGTGTCACAGTGTCTTTCAGCGCCACAGAGATAAATGTGTTCATATCTCTGATGTCTTGTTTAAAACACGTTTTAAAGGTGTCTGAGTTTTGTGAGAATAATTAACTTTGTAAAGTCTGAACAATAGGGCGTAATGCGGCATTAGTATTGTTCAGACTTTACAAAGTTAAAGGGGACCTATTATGGCGTCTAATACCTATTTTAAACAGGCCTTGAATGTCTTAAAAACAAGCTATTGATTTTTTTTGTTAAATAAATTAGAAATTCAGCCTCTGAACCATGTCTTTATCTATCTATGAGGGATTCTGAGTGGGTGGGGAGGCTATGATGATGAGACTCTGTGCTGATTGGCTGCCTGAATGACGCATAGAAAATGGCGGAAGCTCCGGCCAGCAGAGTTGTTGTTGTTGTTCCGGCCAGAGTTAGTTGTTGGCGCGGTTTCACGCATCACTCCCGTCGTTACGTAACGACAGAAGCAGAATCTGAACGGCTCGTAGAAGCCACATCACACTGGGCGGCTCATCTGGCCGGCTGTATAGACACGGCTGAATTTGGCTGAGGGGAGACAACTTTATATACTGTATGTTAGCAAGAAAAAACGTGTTTTCATAATAGGTCCCCTTTAATTATTTTGACGAGTGGCATTAGTAATACCACTCGTCATTCACAGATTTTGTTTGTGAGGACGACATGTTCACAAGCACTAACATTTTCACGAATCCCAAACTTGTATAAACTAGCTCTGCTTACGTTTTATGCACAAATGAACTCTGCTCACGTTTCATGAATGGGGATCTGACGACAAACATAAGATGCTTTTAACATCCTTACACTGATTTCCCTTCAATCTCGGGTAACTCGGTCCACAAAGTTGCAGCAGCTCCATTTCTGTCCAACATTAGGAGAAGGAGAGAGTATTAAAATGGAATTCCAGTTAAATGAAGAGACCTGCAGGGAAACAGAGAGACAAGAAAAGGAAGGTAATGAACGTTTCTGCGTGTGCTCCTGTGTCTCACCGCCTCTCCATCGTTCAGTCTGATGGTGGTATGACATGTGGTTGGAGAAGCCACCTGCGGATCGGATTAGAAAGGCCTCCTTCCTGCGACTGGACGCTGCGGTGGGTTTGTGTGTGTGTGTGTGTGTGTGTGTGTGTGTGTGTGTGTGTGTGTGTGTGTGTGTGTGTGTGTGTGTGTGTGTGTGTTGGGGAACGAGGGAGCAGATGGAGGCAGATGGCGACTCCTACTTCTGCGGCATCTCGTTATATCTCTGCCAGTTTAATCTGCTACCAGTAAAAATATACTTTTAAAATAAAATAAGAGATATAAAAGCGCACCAGAGGAGGAAAGGCGGGGGCGACGGAGGAATAGGTGGCGGTGAGGGACAACAAAAACAGCACGGCAGGAAGGAAAAACCAAATCAATATTTCACATTTCAGTTCAAGAATATCACGTAAACAGAAAAATACTGAAACTTTCTTTTTGATTCAACCAACAACAACATTTTATTTCTAAGAAGAAAATATATATTTATGTTTTTAAATCAAAATTGTTTCTGCTGCTCTTATATAATTATTGTAGTTAATTTCATTGTTTATATACATTTTATGGATCTTGAAAACAGGCAAATTACTGGTAATCAATGGCCGGTAAATTAGACAACATTTCCAGTAAATGCAGCGATTGTTTAATGTGGTTCAGTCATCCCTTTGTCACATTTGTCCATTCAGCATGTATCTACGTTTTTGTTCGAATTTCAAGCTAGACGGCTGTTCGTCCGCGCACAAGCAGCCGGTTGTGTTTCAGACTTGGACACTTTAATGGTGGCTGATTTGGGAATCCTTTCATTAGAAGGAAAAGAGTCATTTAGAATAATTGTAATGAGTTATTACACCATCTGACTTCTTGGATCGAGTAAAGAAGTGACCAGCTGCCCCAAATTAATTTAACTGAGGATGTTCTGAAAACCAGGAATGAGTTTGCAAGAGTCTGCATGGAAAATGATAATAATAAAAAAAAAAAAAAAAATCTCCATGAGGCCGTCCTCCGAGTCAACCTTTTGTGGTGGGCCGTCCTTTGGTTTATAAGAAATGTTTGCCTCTCTTTTAAATGAAACAACAAACCACATTTACAGTCTAATTATTTCAACTGTAACTGTTTTTTTACCTGGTTATTTTTCTTCTTTTTTTAACAATGTAACACGTCTAACAAGCCCCATGAAACACCTGTCTATAATAGACTGGTGTTTGATGGGGCCTGTTAGACGAGCATAATGGACAGGGCCTCTAGAGTCTCTTGGGGCCCTGGGCAAAACTTCACAGGGGGCCCCTCCAACTAATTAACCTTTTGTCAGCCTTCTGATTGGTCCCTGACTGACCAGAGAAAAATCATTCTCAGTTGCTACATCCGGGCAGAATATCCGGTTGGACAAAATTAATGGATTACTTTTTTAAAAACTTTGTATTAGTAAAAGGAACACTTGGGAACACACTGCACACAGTGTAGTGAGGGTGCAACACATTTTTTATCACCAAACTGGCAGAAATCTGATTCGTACTGCCAAAACAAAGTCGGCTTGGCAGCAGGCTACAACCGCTAAAGCGTTTTATTATTTATCTTTAAATGGCTAAGCGGTGTGCTTGGGGCACTTGTAAAAGTGACACCAGCTACCCAGAGAGAATCACAGGAATACATTTCATCCCTTTGGATGAAATGTCTGCTTTGGATAAAGCTATGTGGACGGCCACACTCGCAGTTGAACCCTTCCACCGTGCTATCAGCTAAACTAATCAAAAGATCTGGTTTTTGCCAAAAACTCACTACACAGTACACAAAGTGTTCCTTTTTATTTATATCTAGTTGCTTTTGATTTTTACAAAGGGTCAATTAATGAAGATCATATAATCTGACACTAACGAAAAATGTCAAAGAAAAACTATTTTTGAAATAGTGCACATTTGTATAGTTTCGAAATAAAATATAAACACCACAATCCAATGCACAATTATTTCCATCCGTGCACCTTTCAAAATGTTTTGCCAATGAATGTTATAATTTAGCATTCTTACCTGCAACTATAAGTTTAACTGGACACGGCTCTGATTTGATAGCTGTAGAACGAATTTTGAAATGCAACAGTGTCAATGATGTTCATCAGATGGGGTAAGAGACGAAGACGGCTATTTCTAGCCATTTTTATACACTTTTATGCACCAGAAGTCTAAGCCCACTCAAGACCAGAAATGGGCCCACATTTAACTCGTGTGGCTGTCTGAACTCGCCACATATCCACCAGATACTGCCCAGCTATTCATTGTCTTTGGACCTACCGAGCCCATGTCGGAGGTAGTTTATGAAGTTTTGGCCGCATGTGGCTCACAAGATGCATCCAAAAACGCCCTAGTTCTGTCCGGCTCATGAACTTTGGGACACATAAGACCAACATAGGACCTCTCAGTGCCGTAACTAAGCCAAAAGTGCCACCAGTGGTCCAGATTGGTTTCAAATATGTCTGTAATCTGGAAAATGAAATGATCATTGAAGCTTCTGTTTCATATGGACTGAAGTGGGGCAGCAGGAATTTAGCTCCACCTCACAAACGTCATTGATGACACCGTCGACCACACCATCCTGCTACACCGCCTTCACTCCACCATCGGACTCCGCAATACCGCCCTGGACTGGTTCAGATCCTATCTCGCCGAAAGAACCGAGTGCATCTCCTTGGGAGGTGTTAAATCCCGGACCCAGCCCGTCACCTGTGGTGTCCCTCAAGGATCTGTACTTGGCCCCACCCTATTCACCCTGTATATGCTTCCCCTCGGCCGTGTCATCAGAAGGCACGGTTTAGCTTTCCATTGCTATGCTGATGACACACAGCTCTACATAAAACTGGACCCATCATCAGCAGAGTCGTCTTCATCCACACTCACCATCTGCCTGGAGGAGATCAAGGCGTGGATGAAACAGAACTTTCTACAACTCAACAGCGGCAAAACAGAAGCCATGCTCATCGGCACCCCATACCAGGTTAAGTCATCCCCCATCACATGCATCACCTTTTCTGGCCAGGATATCCCACTGTCATCTGTCATCACCAACCTGGGTGTTAGAATGGACTCCCACCTCAACTATGAGGCCCACATCAAACACCTCTGTCAAACATCCTTCTTCCACCTCAAAAACATAGCCAAACTCCGCCCCATCCTGTCCCTGAAAGATGCTGAAAAATTGGTCCACGGCTTCATCTCCTCCAGGCTCGATTACTGCAATGCACTTCTCATCAGGATCCCAAGCAAGAGCCTTCGAAAGCTCCAATACATTCAGAACAGCTAGGATCCTGATGAGAGTGTGAAAATACGACCACATCACTCCCATCCTCCACTCACTACACTGGCTCCCCATCTCCTCCCGGACAGAATACAAAATCTCCCTGCTAACCTACCAATGCGTCCTTGGCAACGCACCCCCTTACCTCAAGGAGCTGATCCATACTCAACCCCCCACCCGCACCCGTTCAGCAAACAAGAACAACCTCCTCAAACCCACCAAAACTAAACTAGTCACTATGGAAGACCGGGCCTTCTGCTCCGTTGCCCCTAAAGTGTGGAACGCCCTCCCCCCCACCTGAGAGAACCACAGTCAATTGACTCTTTCAAGAGCAGATTTAAGACCCACCTTTTCAGGAAAGCATATGCCAGCTAGGATTTATGATTTGCCATTGATTTTTATGACTTTTTTACATTTTAGTGATGATACTGCTGCTTTTTTTCTTTTTTGTTGATTTCCTTGCCTTGAATGCTGTAGCACTTTGAGATAACTGGTTTAACTGCCAGTTAACCAAACAGGATAAACGATTTGAAAAAATCTTAATATTTCATGTTTAGTTTCTGTTTAAATTGATTATTTACAGTTTTGAACTGTCGTACTGTAAACAAGATGCTTTCCATGGTTTCCATGGTTGCACCTCTGGTCCGACAGATTCCGAACGAAAGTCGGCGCAGCCTCTAGCCGTCCTCCCAGCTCTTTATTACAACTACACTCCTGAAAGTCACACCCGGCTAAGTGTGCTGGTGTGCTGCTCCGCCAGTTCAGGAAATGTCAGCGCACCACTGCTGAAACACACAACGCATGTATACTTGGAGTGTGCACGGTCCCACGCTCTCAGCTCTGACTTTTCATTTATGGAGTATATCAGAGGGCACGAAGGCGGTATGGGAGCCGCTAGAAAAGTGGCTTGAAAATGGAAGAAGATGAGAATATTACCTTTAATATGTTCAAGGTGGAAGATCATCCTGAAAGAGGGTTCAGCCACTGAAATCCAGGAGACTTGCTGCTGCGCGTGCGTGCGTGCAGCCCAAACTAGGGTTTGTAGACAACTCCGGTCGTGCCACTGGAGAAAAAACCAAAGCTGATCTGACCAATTACAACCTGACTGAATGAAATATCGTATTAATGTTGGTCTACATGAAAATGTTAGTTACATAACAAAGATTACTGTTTTATAAACCACTTTCACAAGGAAAGGACTGACTTTATCAAAATGCAGTAATCAGTTTGTTGTATATGAACAACTGGACATTCTGCAGATTCCTGGGCGGAAAATTGATTAAATCCCCAAAAGTTAACCCAAAAGGTAAAGTGTAAACTAAAAACAGTAGTCCATGCTGTATCTGAACATAATGGACACTTAATTCATTTATTTTATTTATTGAATGAATTTTTAATGCAAATATAAATATGAAAAACAAGCAATATTAAAAAATAATTTCAATTATTCAACATGTATTCAATTTTTTTTTTTACGTGCAACTACATGATAGGCTCCAGCAGACCCCCGTGACCCTGCACAGGATAAAACGGGAATAGAAAATGGATGTATGGATGCAGGTACATGATCTAAAAATACATCTAAAAAAAATAAGTCACTTGTAGCTATTTAAAATCCAACTGCTATTGTGGTAGGTCAAAAAAGTTAATTTCCAACCCTATCATAGACCTATTGCGTATTTTTGCATATTCATATATATATGCTGCCTATTCTTTTACGTAAGACTGAGCTACTATAAATAATAATAATAATAATGAAATCTGTATTTGCACACATCCAGTAAACATGAGTGACTGTGCAGCTAAATCATATTGTGAGTTCAATTACCTTGAAATGTCCAAACAGAAGCACAAGTGAAGATTCTCCTCAAAGCTCAGATGCTTTGCCTATGGCTGACTTCTGTCGTGTTTTGCAACCATAATTTGTTGCATTAGCAGCTGGGTCAGTCCAGACAACAATGTTGACAACAATGTTGGGTTAATTGGTGAAAATTTGATTTCACATAGGAGTGAGCGTAAGGACGCGTGGTGGTCTTTGTGGGCCTGTGATTGAGTGGCGACCTGTCCAGGGTCCGTTCATGACTTTCTCCCAAACAGGCAACATTCAAAAGTGAAAAACTTTCTACTTTCTAAGAACTGAAACCCTGAATCCTAATAGAAAATCTGGAAAAAGGCCAGATGGACATTTCCTCTCCAAACACATAGTCTACCATCTGCTAAACCCAGGAAAGTTCTTGAACCAAATGATGCACTTGCAGTTTCTGACTTTAGTTAATGTTTTAAAATAAGACAGACATTTTGATTCTGCTTATTACATGCCAAAACACCTTAAGCAGGAGGCATCCTACCCAGAGGGCGGAGCCTCTGTGGCTTCTCTGAATGTGGAGCAGTGACTCTACTACAATGTCCTTCCAAATCCTGGAATATCTCACGAAAGGAGATTCCAGCCAGCATGTGGAGGATTCGAGAATACAGAGTTAGGATTAACCCTAAACCTAACCCCCTAACCCAGGGGTGTCCAAAGTCGGTCCTCGAGGGCCGGTGTCCTGCATGTTTTAGTTGTTTCCCTGCATCAACACACCTGATTCTAATTAACGGTTGTCACCACCTTGTCATCAAAGTCTGGATAGTTCTGTTGATGACCAAGCTCCTTGTATCACGGTTTGATAAAAAAAAGGGACACATCTAAAACATGCAGGACACCGGCCCTCGAGGACCCACTTTGGACACCCTTGTCATAACCCCTGACCCGTCCTGCTGCGGTGGTGTATGTTCATTTACAAAGCATCACTTTACCTACGTTCATTGCTCAATATTCACTACAGCCATCGCATACTTCATTCTAGGAGCGTTATGAACTTACTCGTCCCCAAGGCCTGCACAGTTTTGGTCAGTCTTCAGTTCAATTTTCTGCTACGAGTGACTATTCTGAGGGTAAGCACGCTGGTCCTCTTTCATGGTGCTCCTCTTGCAGACAAACTTTTCCAGTCTGCAGAAACATCTTGCTTTTCTCTGTTGGCATGTGTTTACCTGTACATACTTTAGGTTATGTTGCAGTTGATTTGCAGCATTTTCTCGAACTTTTACCGTTGTATTCTCTTTGTCCTTGGAAGGCATCTACTTAGTATCTGTTTCATGTCTTCCCTCCATGCTGGGAAACAAATTTTTCGTTCCCTTATCTCACAAACTCTGGCTGCCAGAAGTGGGAGCCCAGATTTCTGCTTGTGTCCTCTATAACTGATTTTCTCAGCTTCAGCATTCAGAATGTACCTGTGCTGCTCAGAGAGCCAGAGTTTTGCTGATTCTCCTGAAGAGGATGTGTTGGCAGTTGGAGTCTAGATCTCTTTGCTCTCCAAGCCGACTTTCTCATGGAAAAATCTCAGCGATTTAGATGCAGGGAATTATTTGCCCTCTGTTGTCCGAAGCTCATAAAACCACAAGCAAACTGGTGTATTTTATGTTCTTAGTCTTTGTGTGTGGATCCGCAGAGAGATTACTTTCAGAAAATGTTGGAACGATATGACAATATTTATTAATTTGCAGAAAATATAAAGTTTCATAAATGTGTTGTGATGGATGGATGGATGGATGGATGGATGGATGGATGGATGGATGGATGGCATTTGCATTGCTTTCAAAACCACATTCTGCACACATTAAAGAGATATGATGGAAGAAGAAGGTTCAGCTATGGATTGTAGAGTCTGCTGTCGTGGACTGTTGGACCTACGGTCCTAGACCACAGGGATTGCATTACTAGACCGTAGGGGCTCCAGTAGGGTCAGCATTACTGGAATCTCATGTTCAAAAGTTGTGTAGATTTCATCTTAAATCTTTTTTGGAAATGCAAAAGGAAAAAAAAAATCTGACAAAATTCAAAAGTGTGCATACCCCCAAATCCATGCACTATTTCTCTGAACATCGCAATCAACGTGAAATTGAGTGTAGATGCATGAGCCTGACACTCCTGTCAGAGGTTGAGGCAAGCAAAAACGATTTATCTGGTGGTATTTCCTTTGATTTAAGTCATAAAAAAGAAAATAGTGCATGCTGTGGTTGTATTGACCGCTTTGCATCATGGGTGTTCTTGTTCCTTGCTTTAGGTGTTGTTTCATTGCAAAAGTGTGGGTTTATTGTGTTTGTATGTAAAAGTTTATGTATAACTCTAATGGCATTACACTCTTTTTTAGTATTTTTTATCTTATTTTATTTCTTTTTTGTTCAAACTTAAATCCTCCTTTTTATTTCTACTATATGATGTTTTTTAAGAACTGATAACATAAATGAAGATGGAGGGGCGATAAATGACTCTCCTAATTTCACTCACTACAACATGTAAATGTGATCTTACGCGAGCTGAAATCATGTCCTGCAGCGCTTTTACAGTTGAGGACATTATTAAGCCTTGTCTTTCAGTAGGGCATCAGTGCACAGAGTGAGAGCGTGTTCTTCAAGCTGGGAAATAGTGGACTTGGTACACCTTATTATCACCAAAAATATAGAATACCTTGTTGATTTGTGAACATTTTAAAAACATATATAAAATGACGTATTAAGGCTGAATTAAGGTTCTGCGTTAAACCAACGCAGAGCATACGCCGTTGCCATGACGTACCTTTAAGAGTCGCTGCCAGTCGACGGTCTTGTGGGTGAAGTCCGATTGGAGAGATCGGCCTCTGTCTTCAGAGAAACACCTCAGCACCTGCTGAAAATTTACATTAAACAAAAAAATATTCAGATATTGTTTAGTCATATCAGTTTGTACCAGCCAAATGTATTTATTTATTTTTAATACTCAGAGATACCAGCAATAACCAGCCAGAAGCCTATATTCTCATCATTGTATGCTTTTTTTTAAACACACACACACACACACACACACACACACACACACACACACACACACACACACACACACACACACACACACACACATATACATTATATATATATATATATATATATATATATATATATATATATATATATATACACACACACATACCTAAATCAGCTGATGATCCAGTTTTCATCCTGGACCAGCAGATTGGTGTGGTCCCTGAAGACTCCATCCTGATCCTGCCATCAGCAGGTTCCTCTAATTGTCATGGTTCGGTTTGCTGAGGACCCAAATGCAGGAGAGCAGGAGCCAGGAGTTTCAAAAAACAAGGATTTATTTACAAAAAACAAGAACTAAAAGCGCTGCAGAGCAGGATCAACAAAAACCAGGATCAGGAAAAACTATGAGAAGACATGGAGGTAGAAACAGTACGGACCGACAGGCAGTACTCGAGTTGTGAAAAAAAATCAGGGGGAATGGTGGATTTTATCATATGGGGACAGATAATTTGTGCTGATTACAAATAATATAATATATTACCAATAATAGCAGTGACCAAAACACCTGCAGAAATACTGCAGGAATGACATAGCAGCAGTTAAATGCAGCCTTCTGTAAGCTTTAAATATCCACTGGGCTTACATCAAATACATCAAAACACAAAAATAAAAACAGTTTTCTGAATTTATCAATATGACTCTGTCCTTCACAGGATAAGTAACACGGATCACTGCAAAAACTCAAAATCTTAACAAGAATATTTGTCTTATTTCTAGTTAAAATGTCTCATTTTAGTAAAAAAATCTCATTACACTTAAAATAAGAAACAATAATTTTCACCTGTTTCAAGTAGATTTTCACTTGAAATAATTAGAAAAATCTGCCAGTGGAACAAGATTTTTTTGCTTGTAATAAGAAGATAAATCTTGTCCCACTGGCAGATTTTCCAATTTATTTCAAGTGAAAATGTACCTAAAATTGTCACGTTATTTTTCTGGTGATGACTCTAAACGTTGAAATAGCAGTAAAAGCACATTCATTGATGAAATGACATAAGGGATGGAAAGGGGGGATGGCAGTTTTACAGGGGGGATGATTTTGACCGTTTTTATTTCAGGGGGGATGCCATCCCCCCTCATCCCCCCTCAACTCCAGTACTGCCGACAGGGAACAAAGGAATGACAAGACCAGATATACTGAGGGGATAACGAGACACGACGAGACACAGGTGCAGACAATCAGGGCCAATGGGACACAGGAGGGACAGAACTGAAACTCAAACTGGGGGGAAGTGTCAAACCCTGACACTAACGGAGCCAATGCTGCCATTACGATTTGCGGGTTCCATCGTTGAGCTCCTGCCTTTAGTTGTTGTTCAAACCATGTTGTTAATTGTGAAATTGTTGCAGCTTCACTCTTGTATAACTTATCTGGTGATGCGGGGACTGTCGTGTCCTTCACGTGTGGTCGTGAACTTATTGTTGACGTCACGTTTCCTCATATTCTGCACTTCACTGCATCACCAGTGAGTGTCGCCAATAGACAAAACCTCAGAAAAGTGCGTACGCCAGGCATGATTTATGCGTGAAAGACTGCAACTTTCCACGATCAAATCACTTTGAACATCTGGCTGTGAGCGTAGAAAGTGGCGTACACATGTTTTTAGTGCTCTGCACGTTTTGTACATGAGGCCCCTGGGCTGTTGTGGCTGCAAAGCTTGACCTTAGGGACTGGAGTCATGTTTGTCCCCAGCAAAGAACCTGTAGAGAACTTTAAAAAATTAAACAATACCAACAGCATATTGTTGCTTGATTTAAGATGTTTGCAGGTAAAATGTGATCAAATAACAAGTGGAACTCTTCATCTCATGTGTTTCTGAATGACAGAATGCCTTGTGAATGTTTTAGAAAGGAATGGTAGCAACGCAGACTGGTAAACGCTGTATTGTCCCAGCTGTTTTTGGAATGTGATACAGACCTGACAAAATGGTTGAATAGTAACAAATGAACTAAAGCTGACAAGCAGCAATATGAAATGTCTTCAGACTATCTAGAGAAAAGTCAAAGTGAATGTAAGAATCCTCCAAAGTTTTTCTGACTCAGGGTTGTAATTTTATATTATTCTAGGAAATAAATTAGGTTTATATGTTAGACAAAAGCAGAGTTTTATGTTCTTCCTGTTTCATATTTCAAATAGGATATTTATGTCCAAGTGGGTGTTCATTTCTCCTTCAAAGTGACTCAAATCAGAGCAGTTTGCATCAATATTTAATGGTTTGTTTATTTTTGAATTTTCGCTCTAATAGAACATTCGATTTCCTATTTGACTTGATCTCCCTTGAAATTGTTCCATCTACTTATCAAGAGAACATCATGCGACATTAAACTTAAAATAACGCTTTTGCAGACATCTCAGAGACCTGCCATTCCTCGGTGCTCCTCAACGTCAGACTGCAGTGACCTATATTGGGAAAAAGCTTCCAATGCTTCAGCCCACTTTCTGGGCTTCTGTGTGTCTTCATATCTTAATGTGCCTCATGGAAGCAAATTGTAACTCACTTGACACCGTTAGGTGATGTACTATTGGTAATATCACCACATTAAATAGCCCATAAATGAAAGACATGAAGGTCAAGAACTTTGAGTTTCATTAAGTAGTGTTGCATAAACCATCAATCTCTGAGATGAGACTGTCATTGGGACTACGCCGAGGTAAGGATACTCAACTCATCTAGAGGGGAAATAGTCATCAGACCTGTCATCCATCCATCCATCCATCCATCCATCCATCCATCCATGGAGGTGCTGTCACAGATTTATTCCCAAGCCAAAAGAGAAATGTAATCTCTCCAATGAGTCTTGCGTCTGCTCTTCTTATGGACCAAAGCACCTACCCTGGAAGGCGTCGTGACCAGATGCCAAAAACGACCTACCTGGGTCTGTTTGATGTAGAGGAGCAGTTACTTTGAGTCCTAAACTTTAGATCAGGCAACTTTCCGCAAAAGCTCCCACTGCAAGCCTGTTTTTACAACCTCACTCTTTTGGTCACTATTCAAAGTTCACCATCCTGGGTGAGGGCTGAAATACATATCCTTCTTTGGCTCACCTTCCTCTTTTCTACAATGTACCAGTATAGTGTCTGTATCAGTAGAGATGCTGTTCATATTCACCTGTCCACTCTTCCAGTCTAATCTACCTCTACTGATGAACATGACCCTGAGATGATCTTCAAAGGTTCGAAACAAAAGCAACAACCCTAAAACAACTGAACTGGAAACAGTCCCACACCTGGCTGCATTTAGAAAACTCTGTACATAGAGATTCTGAACAGGATCACTAGCCCAGTTTTTTATAACAATTTTGTTCTGCCTCTTCACTTCACTAAAATGCAAAGGAGGTGGCAGTTGGACATGGCCCACTGGGCCGTCTGACAGCAGCGTTCAGTCGGAGTGGAAAACAAAACAGACAAAAAAAACAAACCCTACCAGATGTGTATTTTGAACTTTATCACTCAACTTTGGGTACTAGGTACTCAGTGAACCCTGCTGCCATGCTAAGCAACCTGGAGGATCTGCAGCAGCTGACAGTGGTGATCGTGCTGGAGCTCCCACCTCCCTCCTGGAGCTGCAGTCAAATCTAAAAACACTATCAGTGACAGGGAAACCGAAGCCACCCCATATGTGTGTCTCCCATGGGAAAAAACAGGTAGAAGCGTTTTGTTTTATTAGTTTTTTTTCAGAATCAGAATCAGAATCATCTTTATTTTGCCAGGTTCGAACATTGTCCAACAAGGAATTTGACTCCGGTAATTTCACTCTTTAGGCAGTAAATATCAAATAAACAAATGTGGTATTTCTTGACATATATACAGATAAACATCTAAGGTGCAGCAATTTGAGGTAGAAAAAAAAGACAGCTCTGAATAAAATAACCTATTTACAATTATACAAAACAAATTATACAAAAAAAGTGTTAGTGCTGTCTTTCCTTCAGCACTTACTGAACAGAGCAGTCAGTGAGATATTAGGGACTTGTTGCTGACTGGGGACAGCAAAGTAGAGGACAGGGTTTATCTTTAGATTGCAGAACACCAAATGCTTTGTTAAACCACACATTGGGGAGGGATTATTACTCCTCCATAGGAACACTGAACACAAATCTGGGGAGGAGAAGCAGAGCAGAAAGGGGATCATCACTGTATCTCCATGGCAAGATCGCTGTGTAAAAGTCTAGTAAGATAGAACAGTCTTCATGGAGTCCAACATCCACTAGAAATGATTCTGGCTTTTGGCCCAATGGCCTGTAACAAAATGCCTGATAACTGAGGCAACTCCTACTGAACAGTATGAAGGATACGGTTGGAAATCCTCCAAATCCAATGTCCAAATTCAGAAAGAAACACTTGAGGACCGCTTTGGAAAATTCCTACAAATCCTCAGAATCCCTGTGAAATTGACTGTATCTGCAGCTGTGGGGATCTTGTCTGCAGTTGTGAGATCTGGGGCCTCATGTACAAAGAGTGTGTGGATTTCAACGTGAATCCCTGCTAGGAATTATTGCGTACGCAAAAAAAAAATCAGGTGTTCAAAACTGTGTGTACACCCAAATCCACACACGTTTCCTCAAACATCACAATCAATGTGGGATTGAGCGTATATGCAGGAGCACAACACTCCCCCCTGTGTCCTCGCTCAAATAGATACATTTGAATATGATAATGAGGACAAATATCCATTAAAAATCACTCATCCTAGTTAGTTATATTTAAAAAAAACAACTTTAGAGAACCTGTTCTTCGCCGCAAATTGTATTTTAGTTGACTTATTGATGACGTCACGTTTCCTCATATTCTGCACTTCACTGCATCGCCAGTGAGTGTCGCCAACGGACAAAACCTCAGAAATGTGCGTACGCCAGCCTTGATGTGTGCGTGAAGGACCGCAACTTTCCACGTTCAAATTACTTTTATAACATCTGACCGTGAACGTAGAAAGTGGCGTACGCACGTTTTTTGTGTGCCGCACATTTTGTACATGAGGCCCCTGGTCTGCAGATTTGGGGATCTGGATTGCAGTTGTCGAGATTCTTTTCTCCAGCTGTGGGGATGCGTTCTCTGGGTGTGCAATTTTGTCTACAGCTATGGGGATCTGGTTTACAACTGCAGTGTCTTTGGCACAGAGAAAATGACCAGTTGGGTTGAAGCTTTGATGGCGTGGTGACGCTTGTTACTTCTTCCTTGATAAATCAACTCTTAACCACCAACCAGCATCCTGCACCATCCGAACAACTCTGAGTGCGATGGAAAATCTTTCTTCCTATTTGACCATGTCGTTGAGAGAGTCAGTTGTTTCTTCGAGCTGTTATCAATTCAACTTTTCATTAAAGATACTGCTGCTAACATCTCACGGCACCATAACTTTCTTTTCTTCATTTTATTCGTTTCTATGACCTGCAGGAAGAAATGTCTTCTCTAAATTTTCATTAATTAAAATTAGCAACAGATTTTTGTGTTGCAGATAAAAGAGAAATGTAAACCAAACTATTTACACTGAGCTCCTGCTGAGGGAAAATGCCAGTAAAGGCTTTCTATTTATTTTGATAAACTTTTAAAGACCCTGCAGCGTCAGCTCTTTTAACCAAAGCTTGTATTGATTCAAGCTTTCAATCCAAACAGAAACACTCAGCGCCTTGAAGATACTGTTGATGTTAAAAGAAAGATAACACATCTAATCCTTTTGAATTTCTACCCAAATTACGACAAAAAACCCTTATCCAATTTGCCCAGAGCAGTTACTTATACATAATTAATGAACATGATTAAACAATAATAGTCATGTAATTTCATATATAAGAATAATATGATCTAAGTTTTTTCCTTTATCTCCAGAGTTCAATTTCCAGAAGTTTGTTTATTTCTGAAATGCCAAAAAAACCTCTTCATTTTAACAAACACATGCACAAAACATTTTTTAATTACTTCTTTTAATAACTGACTTTATTGTATTTACAAAATGGAAAAGCAAAAATAAAGTCATGATTTTGATACAACTGATACACACACAAATAAAAGGTTAAGAGGCACAAAAGTTTCATTTCATTTCATTTCAAAAATGTAGTTTTGTTGTTAGGTGAGGGTGCCAGGATGAGATATAAAAGATGTAATAATCCTGGACATGTGACTGTGGAGGAGCGTCTCTGAATTCCAGATGTTGAATCCAGATGTGAGTTTCAATTCAGGTTTCCTGCTGATAGACTTCACTTGTGTTACCTGCTGAGGCTGCGTGTGATGTCATCACTGTAGTGATTGCTAGGCGACAGACTAAACAATCTAAAGCAGTCCTGATGACCATGTCTGGAGATTTCAACCACACCTGCTATCCAATGCTTTCGCACCTACGGTTATACTTTCTTACATGCTGCATACTCCAAAGTGGTTCACATTGAAACATTGTGATTTACTATTGGAGATGAATGGAATATTATACAATTCAGGTCAAAAGGTACATGCATAAAAGTGGATTTTTCTGACATTTCAGTTTGTTGCATTAGGTTTAATCTTTCTCCGCTTTATAACTTTATTTTGCTTAATTTATCTGTGCAATTTATACACCACTTCGGTCATCTTTTGTTCTTTTAAATGTGGTATATGAATAAACTTTGACTTGACTTGGGTCTTTAAACAAAATATTATGAAAACATTCAGGGAATCTGGGAAAAATTCAGTGACTGAAGGCCACAACAGAAACCCACTGTTGGATGAGCATGAAACTGGAGCCCTCCGGCGGCGCTGCCTTAAGCCTGAATTAACGCAGAGCCTATGCTGTTGCCATGACGCCGTCGTGAATCCTTCAGACTTCTCTGTCACTCCATTTCGCTGCGGTGCAATACCCCCCAGAGCGCTAGTTGATACTTTGTTTAGCTTCCGGCTTTTATTATTGTGCACAAAAACAAAACAAACCAAAAAAAATAAAAAATCACACGCACACGAAGAAAAGAGCGCTGAAAGTTCACTACTGCTTCACGAACCAGAACCAGAAATGCGTTGCTACCAAGAAAACCAATCACAGCCCTCTCGGTCTGCGTTGGGTCCGCGTCACCTCGACGTGTAGTTCCATTTTTTGGGAGGCGCACGTCAGGCTACGGCATAGGCTACGGAGAGCCTCCCGTCGTATCCGCGTATCCTACGGCGGAGGTTTAACACAGAACCATAATTGAGCCTTTAGGAGTCATCATTCCTCTGTGATGGATAACGGCACATGCTTTTGGGAGCATGTTGGAAATCCAGAGCTAATCACAACATCTGCCACTGCATCCAGAAATGTCATAGGAAACTCTACTACACATAGACGTTACATGCTCAGAGCTCTAAAATACAGTTTTTGCTGTCTAGAAGCGACTCCATCGTTGCTCTGGATGGCGTTGTTTTCAGTGACCAAAGTCTGCTCGGTTTTCTTTTGATCTAGTTGAACCGGTTTTTCTTCCTCAGTTTATGGTACTAAAAAGCCAAGTTTTAATTGGCTGCAGATGTGTGGTCCCAGTGAACCCAAGACCTTAGTCTAAAATTTAAAGAAAGAAAGAAAGAAATTAAAATTCAGAGCAAAATCCTTTGAACTCTCGCTGCATTTTATTGTCAATCATTTAACAAGCGATTTCCACAGAAAAAAGGGTTGATGTGGCTCCAGCTAATCACCCATGATGCCCGTGCACCAGGTTAACTGTTATCTAAATGTTGTGGCATTATCACAGCGCTCTGTCCTTGATGTGCACATTGATGGGACTTTAATGACTAGATGTAATCTGGCAATGACAAGAGTCACCCATTCAAAGGATATGCAGCCTTTTTTTTCCTTTCTAATTAATTATGAAGCAAACATGCTTATTGTGCTTACAACATTAAATCTAGGGTTTGATAATAATCTGTCTGGTTTGTTTGAATCTAATGATAATTACTGTTGTGATCATTGTGTTCTGAACACATGGTGGACTTTTAATTCATAATTAAAATGATCAAAATGAAGAATCAGGATCAGAGAATTACCTTTAATTTATTGATGATTAATTTATTTATACATCAGTCTCACAAAGTGACACTGAATGATCCGGTTGTCATTGATTGATAAATAAATTGATAATTATAACCATTATTACTCTATTAACAGCTTAATAATATGAAGGAATGGCAACATCCAGAAACATCTCCCTCTACAAATTTAGTTAAATCAATAAATGAAGTGAACAGGAAGATCAATAAAATGCAAAGTGGCCCTTCGCTTGAATAGTGCCTCTTTAACCTCTTCCAGATTCTTTACGTGTTTCTCAGTTAACTTTTCACAGAAAAACTGATTCTCCAGCCACAGTTGGAGGTCCATAAATCTTCAGGCATTGTTTTCCTTTAGAACTGCAAAAGGTGGATTTGAAGTAAAACAATCAAGATTGGGTCAAAGTGTAGACTTCCACTTTTATTTATATAAACCTCAGAGACTTTCAAGAGGTTTCAAGTTCTGCAGGTGTTGGTGTTTGACTGGAGGAGCCAGTATGACGTCCTTGGAGATATCAGTGAAAGTGAAGCAGGTCATCATTGGGCTGAAGAAAAAAAACAACGGATCTAAGAGAGACAGCAGACAAACTACCTGGGACCAACTCAAGAGTTTGGGTCATGCTTGTTAGGAAAAAAATCATCAACAAGATAGCTGGAAGAGTCTAGAAAAGACAGCTAAAGCAGATGATCACAGAATATGTTCCATGGTGAACAAAAAGGTACTCATAACATCAACAAGAGTCAAGAATTCTCTGGAGAAGGTACGAGTTTCATTGTTAACATTCACAAAGAAGACACGCCTTCAGGAATGTGATGATATAAAAGGTTTATGACAAATGTACAAACCTCTGAGGAACCACATCAGACTTTGACATGAAATATCTGAAGAAGCCTCTCATGTTCTGGAACCAGATTATGTTGACAGATGAAACCAAGATGACCTCTTTGGAGGAGCAGAAAGGTGAAGCATTCAGACGAACGCTACAGAGCTGAGAAGATACAGATGGATGATGACCCTGGACATAATGAAAAAGAAAATCTGAATGTTGACCGGAAATAAATGGAATATTCTTTGTTGTCGAGCTCAGTCACCTGATGTGAAGCCAACAGAGCAGCTTTTCAGTGACTGGGGACAAAACTGAAGACAGAAAGACCCAGAAACAAGCACCAAGTGAAGGTCTTGAAAAGGATCTCCATGGAGGAAACTCAAATCGGGAGATGTCCATGAACTCCACGCTCAGACAGTTACAGACTTTTAAACTTACTTTTAATGAACTTATAGTAACAATGGTTATAGCTAAAATTATATCACTTTGCCCAATTTTTTTGCCCTATTAGAGCTGTAAAAAGATGGTACTTTGCTTAAAGGTATTGTGACATGAAAAACAAATTTTTCTTGATTTTTTGTGTTTTGTTGGGTGTCTTGACATCAATTACACCCAAAAAACAACAAACTTTTAACATTCAGTGTATTGTGTGCTTTCTGGGATTTTCCGCATAACTATGCAAAAACGGCGCATCTGGTTTGCTGGCGGGTCGTTACGTATAGACCCGCTAAATCACCGCCCCCTCCACCCAGCTCCCTGCCTCCTCTCCTCTCCAGCGCACCATAAAGGCTGATTTATGGTTCAGCGTTACACCGACGCAGAGCCTACGGCGTAGGGTTACGCGGCGACGCGCACAGTACGCTGAACCCTACGGCGTAGGCTCTGCGTCGATTTAACGCGGAACCATAAATGAGGCTTAACACGGAGCTGTTTAGAGCCTCTTTTGTCCTCATCACCGGAGGAAAACTGTTAAGAAGACCCGCGGCCACTGACTGGACTTAAGATAAGGAGACACTGCTGCTTGCATGCCTTTATTTTTATGATTGTTTGCTGTGGTTCGCCCTGCTGCTTTTCCGTGCATGCTTCGCCTGTCGCTCCCGGCTAAACTCTCCGACGCCGCTGTGAGCGTATGGCTGGGTTGGAGGAGGTTTGGAGGAGGAGCGGAGCAATGATTGACAGGAAAGGGGGGAAAGGAAGCGTTTTTCACGGCGCAAAAAAACACTGTAATAAAAAGCCAGGAATGGAGTACTAGAGTGAAGTTTTTCTTGTTACACTCTTTTAGACACATTTGAGGGATATTGGCCAAGACTTTTAATAGTGTTAAAAGCATGTTAAAAATGATGTCACAATACCTTTAAAATGGCTGTGATCCTAAATGAAGATGACCTTCCCAAGGACGTTTCAACACCTGACAGGGCGAGGGATCGATCCACCAACCATCCAGTTAGAGGATAACCAAGTCTAGTCCGTGAGAAGATGTGAACGTTCGCTGAGAGCTTTTACTGCCTCAAATCTGTGTTTGTGTGTCTGCATGTCCATAGTAATGGCAGATCAGGACATATGTGTGTGTGTGTGTGTGTGTGTGTGTGTGTGTGTGTGTGTGTGTGTGTGTGTGTGTGTGTGTGTGTGTGTGTGTGTGTGTGTGTGTGTGTGTGTCTGTGTGTGTGTGTGTGTGTGTGTTTGTGTGTTCGTGTTCAATTATTGATGTATGCGTCTGGCTCTTGACGTGTGCTTGCCATTTTAGTTAGGTTCTTTGATCATTCACCTCTGAAACACACACACACACATACACACACACACGCGCGCGAGTGCGCACGCACACACACAGGTATTCTTGACCACCTTTATTAAAGATGGTTATTACAGGCTCTACTGTGCCATCTGGAAGCTTATAAAATATTAAAGGCCTGTCTGTCTCCTCCAGCCCCACTGCTTCAACGTGCCATATGTGATGACTGGTCCTTGCAGTCGACCCGTTCTGAACCAGAAATCATTCAGTGGGTCCGTCTACGTCTCCAAAACACGAGTAGCAGCACAAGCTTGTTCAGAGACGCGTGGCTGAAACACAGCCACTACTGAGAAGACGGGACTCAAAAGTAATATTACTGCACTCATTACTTTGTGCCAAATGTAATCTGTAATAATTCACTCTATATCACTTTCCAGTCTTGTGGCACATTTTAAACTACTTTACGAAGTTTGATCCACGCTTAATAACTGCGGCTATCGGTTAGCTCAAAAGTCCATAAAACTCATGGCTCTGTTTGATATCCCCAAGTGGCCGTGTTTGACGTCGTCCCCTTCCCACTACATAGTGTTTCACCCACGTACAAACACTCAAACGTCCATCGTTGGCTTCAACCTGCATGTTAGACGGGTTGCAGTTCCTCGGCTGAACACTAGGGGCAACTGCAAAAGGAACGCAATGTCCACTCACCTCAATGTTAAAATGTCCTACTTAACAGCAGAAATAAAGACATTTACAGTCTGGTTCCAAACACAGCTTTGGTCTCCAAAGTTAGATTTCACACCCATGACTCCCTAAAATTGTTTTGGTCAGGTTAAACCTATCTAAAAGTAAGAATGATTTTTAAATAGGTTTTGTTTTGCTGTTTTTTTTAGATAACAGACTTCTCAGAACTGTCACCCAGCTGTCCTTTACGTGTCTAATTTGACCTCTGACCTGAGTATAAACTTCATAAAGCAGCCTATACATCAGATGCCACACTGCGCACACACACACACACACACACACACACACACACACACACACACACGCTCGGAGATACGCTCGTCACCTTGTGTGTGACCAGAGTATCCGTGAGAATGTGACAGGCAGCACATATGGGCTATTTGCATAGGATGCCTCTCATGCAGCTTTGGCCTCACCTTGAATATCTGCGTGCTCTCTTTGAAAAATGGATGTTGAGCAGAGTGACTTCGTGGTACAAGTGCACGTCGGAGTTGAGCAGCAGCTCGGTGAAAGTTGTCCTCGTCTGATTTTTTTTCATGCTCTTACAAAAGCAACTTGTCCCTGAATAATTTATGATCTGCGGCTTTTTGCTTCTTGTGCTGTTTCACCTTCTTTTCCTTGCTAGTCTGTACGCTCGCTGCCTGTCTGTGTCGACCCCACTCTCTTTTATCATCACTCAGCTTTTTAACCTTTGTATTTCTGCTAAAAGCCTTCTGAAAACTCCTTATCTCTGAGAGGAAGCTCACACTGTGATTCACCACCAGCTGGAGCTATATCCACCCATCCATCCATCCATCCATCCATCCATCCATCCATCCATCCATCCATCCATCCATCCATCCATCCATCCATCCATCCATCCATCCATCCATCCATCCATCCATCCATCCATCCATCCATCCATCCATCCATCCATCCATCCATCCATCCATCCATCCATCCATCCATCCATCCATCGTCTATTCCTGCTTAATCCATTGCAGGATTCCAGGGGTCCGCTGGAGTCTATCCCAGTGCACTCTGGGTTAAAGGCAAGGTTTCACCCTGGACGGGTCCCAAGTCTATCGCAGGGCCCAGCGGGAGTGTTTAGTGTATTGATAGCTTCTGCCAACCTCACTTGTTTCAGTTCACTTGATTCAGCATGTTGTGAAAGTTCTCAAAGCTATAATTCAACTTCAGATCTCCTGTTTGCTGTCTCGAAGCAGATCTAAAGTTAGAACTTTGCACTCGGTGCTAGCTGAGATTCAATATGTTTAGTTAACGTTAACAAAGGTAAAAGTGTTGTTTGGATTTACCTGAGAACAAATGTAGACGTCCTTGTTGATCTGAATGTTAAGTTGACTGTTTAATACAAAGCACACATTTATATCTGTTCTGTTTGTGTTTAGAAAATGGAATAAATGAACTCTATTGTCCATCTGTTCTGGATACCTCGAATCAGTATTACAAGTGCTCCAGATACATTGTTTTAAAACCTTTTCTAACATATTCTTCATAAAAAAAATAATGTTATCTGTCAAGCTGAAAGATGATGATGTCTGAGTTCTGTTCCCTGTGGAACTGACGCTCAACAGCCATTGGCTCATCTGTGTTTGAGGGGCGGTGCTTTCTGCAATAGAAATAGACTATATTTAAAACTTTATTACAAAAATACAGTTATGATAATTATATTCTTCCATGATAACATCTTAAAACAAAATTTTTTTAAAGAAAAATTGTATTTACGTCGCTCTCTTCTATTACTTTTGGTTGCTGGTGTGAAGTGCATTCTGGGATACTTCATGGTCTACAGTCGACACAAGTCGACACTAGATCAAACTGGATGCATCCTCAAAAACACGGGCGGTGCGAGAACATATCCGGGTATTTCTTCTGTTCTTGGTCAGATGTGTTCTTGAGAGCTACAACAGAACTTTGGCTGAAGATGATGACGTTTCATGTACAAGTACACAAAAGTACACACAAGAACGCAAATACACACAAGTAGGCACAAGAACTCAAGTACACACAAGTACGCAAGTACGTACAAGAAAGCAGCCTTTATTTAGACCCATTTGTGTGAAGTTTATGGACAAAATTGTGCCATACAAATACAAATAAATAAAACAGATTAGCGGTTTTAGAATCACAGATAAGTAAGCCTGACTGACTTGTTCTTACTTCTTAATCCCTGAATGTATTTGCTACTTTATTTTCACAAAAACGAATTTATTTTTTGACTCTCACATCAGTTCAAAAGCGAAATAAATGCTGCTATATATCACTGAACAGTTGAAGGAACTTGTAGTAACAACACATGTGTAAACTCAAAAGTAGTATTGGACAGTGAATAATTTACTATCCTGTGTTCAGGTGTCAGGAGAGATACGACAATAGTGAAAGGTTTTAAAGAAAATCTGAAATGTAAGCGCCATCCTTGATTCCCAGAGGATCCAGACCGTTCTGTGGATTCTGTAGAGGAAATATCCCTTTGTCACTGCTGGATAAAAAAACAGCAGAGTTTGAGTCGTGTTCAGGATTCAGCCAGACGACGTGCAGGAAAGACCTGAAGCTATTATTCTTCAGATGTTATGTTTGATTTGATCTCTAAAAAAACACCATGTCAGTGAAGTATTATAACATTGTAGTGATTCCTGTAAACCCAGTCATATCACGAGTGGGTTTGCATTATCTAACAGTCACAAGTTTATTTTGTAGGACCTTTGGTGGGTAAATATATATTTCTTCACACCATATATGTATGATGAAATACTTCTTTGATCCTCAAACTCTTAAGGTCATTCTGACCCTTCAAGCCAGCTTCTAAAGGAAGAACGTCCCCTATAACATGTTGATATATACAAGAACAAACAACCATGTGAAGACCAACGGACACTTAATTCTGTCTTTTTACGGTGTCGTTTTAGGGAGGAGGACCCAGAACCAGGGGGTGGGAGTAATGGATGGGGATGTGATGCTTGAAAGGGACAATTCAAGAGTTTTGTTGAGCTTGTGAAGTGCAGACATTTCAAACCAGCTCTGAAATGTGGCGTCATGTGACTGTGGTTTAGGTGTGTCTGACTTTTCAGCGTTTCAACGATGTTTATCAAGGAGCGCTTCTTGGACTCAGAAGTGGTCCGTTTGAGGTGCTCTTTGGATGGGAAAAGTCAGATGAAACAACAGGAGAAACAGGAGAAACAGATGAGAGTGGTGGTAAATCTCTCATCTGGCAAAAGTTAAAAAGCCTTTATTGTAGCGGCTTGGTTACATCTAAAAAACTCTGACGCGTTTCGGGAAACAAGCCTACATCAAGGAGTCAACAGAGTTATTTTAGAGGTGTATGTATCCGAGCTGCTACAATAAAGGCTTTTTAACTTTTGCCAGGTGAGAGTGCCTTGGAGTTTCTGCTCTTGCTTCAGTGTTTCAATCTTGTTTCAGCTCTTTCACAGGAACCAAAACCATATCTGAAAACATCTGAAAGTCATGTTCACGCATGATCAGTCCAAGTTTTTGTGAGTGGAGAGAGATTTTGGTGGTGACGTAGATGTTGGCAGTGCAATTCTTCCAGGGATTGATGAGTGATATTTTGATTTATTGGGGTTACAGGGACAAGTGGGTAGCAATAGTAAGGACTGAGTGAATTATTAATATAGTCTCAGTTCCAGTGAAAGCGAATGATGGGTCTGGATGGAGGAGATGTAGTAATTTGTTTCTCTAACTAATTCGGAGGGAATAAGCGTGGTTTATCCACATCTGTATGTGAAAGATATCTGCCAATGCCTGCAATGACCTCCTTCTGAGAGAATGTTTTACGGAGGTGGGAAAATCACTAGATAAAAGTTTTGAATAAAGCTGTTTCGGCCCCAAAACAGCAGAGAATCTATATTTCTGAGTAAAACAACCCTTATAATATGCTAAATGTTAGACATGTTTGTTAATTTGTTTATTGATCTTCATTTCCCGCGATTGATCATTTAATCACATCAAAGGTGAAACATTCCATGAGAAAAAGTGTTCACAATTAAACAAAACAAATGTATTTACTTAAACAAGCCCATCCATCCATCCATCCATCCATCCATCCATCCATCCATCCATCCATCCATCCATCCATCCATCCATCCATCCATCCATCCATCCAATCCATCCATCCATCCATCCATCCATCCATCCATCCATCCATCCATCCATCCATCCATCCATCCACCTGTGGTGTTCTCAGGCCAGCTAAGAAATATATTCCCATCATTTGTCGTGGGTCAGCTTCAAGGTCTTCTCTTGGTTGGAAAGGTCCAAAGAGCAGTGACTCTTCTCCAAGCCTTCCTTGATGACTGAACTTTTTACCCTCTCTCTCAGGAAGAGTCCAGCCGCCTTGTGGAGGAATGTCATTGCAGACGCTCGTGTCTGTGATGTCATTCTTTCAGTCATTATTACCCACAGTTGGTGACCATAGGGGAGGGTTGCAACTTAAACCTACCAATAAACAGACCTCTACACCAGAGCAAACCAGATCAGAGTCTACCGTACTCTAGAGGTCGCCCCATCTTTTGCAAAATCATTCCCTCTATTGTGAACAAGACCCTGAAATATTTAATCTCCTCCTTTTGAGCCAGCTCCCCATCTCCAACCTAGAGAGGGCATTCTACCTTTTTTCACCTGAGAATCAAAGACCCCGTCCACACGTAGCCGGGTATTTTTAAAACCGAACATTTCCCCCCTCCGTTTATAAAAAAATTGCATCCACATTACATCATTTAAAAAAAAAAACCCTTCCACACGTAACTGAAGATCTGCGTTTTCCACCACATTCATAAGCATTTCAAACCTGTAGATAATCTGCGGCTCCCGGGGAAGCTGCACCTCCGCGGCTCCGCTTCCCCGGCAGGCGTGTCTCCTTCTCCCCCCCGTGTCCTGCCACGGAGCTGCCGCGTTATCGACGCAGCCCTACGCCGTACCATACGCCGTAGGGTACGGCGTAGGGTGCGCGTCGCCGCGTACCCTACGGCGTAGGCTCTGTGTCGGTGTAACGCAGTAAGCGGTGGTCAAGACCAGAGACCATTTATTTAAAGGAGCTGTATGTAAGAGCAATAATAAAACAAATCATAAAATGACCCCGATATGTCAACAGACATTTAAAAATCATGTTCATTTCAAATACTTATGTCACTGACAACAGCACTCAAGCCAGGATATTCCAGTTTAAAAAGAGGAGTTGCAGCCCTCAACTGATGTTTATGTTGTCATTTTTTGTTTTGGCCTGAAGCTCCACCCTCCACCTATCTCCCAATCACCAAGTCAGTATTGTTTCTGAAGCTCCACCCTCCACCTATCTCCCAATCACCAAGTCAGTATTGTTTCTGCATCCGGGTTGCCAGCTCGGCTCTAATTATCGCAGCCATGGCAGCCTACGTTCCTGCTGCATTCTGCAGCCTACCTGGCAACCTCTGGTCGGGGGGAGGAGGGGGAGGGGACACGCCGCTCAACAATATTTTGAAAGTGACTGCAGTACCAGTTTTGGCCATTTCTTACAGACGGCTCCTTTAATAGCTACAGATGCTGGATCATCTATAGTTCTATAGTAAACAAAAGGCGCACGTCAGAGCAGATTTGTTGTTGTTTTGGCGCATAATTTGACGTTCGAAAACGCAAAACTCCGGTTGTGTCCGTCTACACGCATCTACATAAACAGAGTTTAAAAAAATCTTCACTTTGCCCGGAGTTTTTTTAAACCTTCGTTTATTTGCGTTTTCATGTGGATGACAGGTCCAAACGTAGGAAAATATCTCCGGTTTAGCAGATACCCGGCTACGTGTGGACGGGGTCAAAGTCTCACATTTGAAGGTACTGATTCTTATCCCTGCTGCTTTACACTTGACTGTGAATTGGTCCAGTCTGGACTGGAAAGGTTTTTTAATAGGTCAACTCCTCCACTTTCATATGTTCAACATATTGAAATAAATTTCAAAACCAGCAGTGACTGAACAACAGTAGGCTATAAATACAGAAGAAGCAGCAAATTGGGATTTCATTCAAAAGTATTTTTTTCAAGTCCCAGGGGTGGCCTTTTTGTTTCGAGTTGACATGTTTTCCTTGTGCTTGAGTGAGTTTTCACCAGATACTCTAGCTTCCTATCACGTTTGTTTTGTGTCTGTGTGGTCCTCCCGTGCACCCTACCTGTGCTTCATTGCTGGCTAGGAATTGGCTCCTGTGGACCCCTGCGACGCTGCAGAGAATTGCTGTTGGTATAGAAAAGGGACGGACGGGATTTAGGACACCCGTGTTGAAAGTCAAGGGACGATTGGCCCACAGACCCCTTGTTTTTGACACCATGGTTCCAGTCAGGGTTCAGCTGGTGACACTGTGTGACAACATTCTGTTTGAATTTCATTCTCACTGACTGGTCAGGTATAAGCAAAAAAACAACTATCAAATATTTGACACTTTTTTCTGGAAACTGCGTCGCTTTGGCAAAGGCTGCTAAACAAACGCTAGCTGTCTCAAGCTAGTTGGAAGTTGGAAACCTTGTACTTTTGATTTGTAAAGGCATTTGTAATGGTTAGCAATGCCCCTTTTAGTCCTGTTTGTTTAGTTGTGTGAGTGTACGTATGTTATGATCATGGGCCTTAGTATGAGGCAAATTTAACCTCAGATGAACACATCCATCCATCCATTATCTATACCCACTTTATCCTTTGCAGGGTCACGCGGGTCTGCTGGAGCCTATCCCAGCCCATTTTCAGGCGAGAGGCAGGGGTTACACCCTGGACAGGTCACCAGTCCATCGCAGGGCCACATATAAACACACAACCAGACACACTCACACCTACGGGCAATTTAGAATCATCAATTAACCTACTATGCATGTTTTTGGACTGTGGGAGGAAACCGGAGGAACCGGAGGGAACCCATGCAAGCACGGGGAAAACATGCAAACTCCACACAGAAAGACCCTGCCGGGCCCGGAGTCGAACCAGGGACCTTCTTGCTGTGAGGCTACACAGCAATGAACAGACCTGTACACCATCACAGATGAACACAGTGTCATTTTTATTTAAAAAAAAAAAATAAAACAACTGATGATCATGTGTGCAATACGATGTGTCCCCTCGATTCAATATCCTCTATTTTTACCTTTTAATAGCAACAACTTGAATCTTTTTGGTCTTTTCTCAAAGTATTGCTTCACGCCACAGAAGTTCCCTGCCATTCAGTAATGCACAGGGGCCTCATCTATAAAGCTTGCTTGCGCACAAAAAGGGCCTGAAAGATGCGCAAGCCACCTTCTACGCAAAGGCTGGGATCTAAAAAGAAAAAACTAACCGAAAGATCTGCGTATCCCTACGGCAACCCGGACCCTCCCGTAAGAATTTACTTAAGACACGGGGAACTGGCGACGCAGGCTGTGAGGTGGTGAAATGAAGCCCGATTCATGTCATACTCTTAATAATATCATCACATATCACAACATATATCAGACTTATAATATAATAGCGCTGATCGTGTTTCTCTGTGTGTGAAGCACAGCGTCAGTCAGGACTCTGACTCAGGACACGCCGAGAACCTCGTCCTCCGCTTCTCGCATCGCCTTCGCACAGTGTCTTGGTGATTTGCAATTACAGGTTGAGCCTACCGTTAGTTTTTAAACTGTAAAAAGTGGGGACAAAAACATGATTTTGAAGAGACGGGGGGACATGTCCCCCCTGTTGCGCTGGAGGACTCACAGCGTTTAGCGCAGCAATGGCGTGCTGCCACTCACTCGCTTTAATTATTTTATACTATTTATATACTCTTTCTACTTTTACTGTCACCACCAAATAATGTTGTTTTCCTGTTCTCCACCTCATCCTCAACATCTTGATCTCAGATCTCAGGGAAATTCAGTGGCACGGTGGCTGGATACTTCTCATTCATCCTGAAGCCAAACAGGCTGCAGGAAGCCACTGCGCATGCTCAGTAGGCTCATTCATATGCAAAAACATACCATTTTTGGTATGAAGTGGGCGTGTAGAGGGCGGGATATGAGGCGGATTCAGCTGCGCAATTCCAGCTGGACTGTGATTTATAAAGCGAACATTGCGTGCAGGTGTGCGTGCACATGGTTTTATTGATCCGGATTTTTTTTTGCGCCCGGCATTTTCGGCTTTTGGGTGTAAGTGCACTTTTAGTATGACTCCTACGCACTCCATTTTAAATGAGGCCCCAGCTCTTTTAAACTGATCAATGTTTTAAACTGTATTTATTTAGTTTTAAGCTGATTTATATGTAGATTTGCTGGTATGCTCAAGATTGTTGTCCAGTACTTAAAAAATAAAAAATAAATAATAAAATAAACTCATGGATAACAAGTCAAAAATCAAATCCTGTGAATATTGACAATGATCCTCGATGTTTCCCAGTTGTAACACATCTTTAACACTGAACTCCACGCTGGTTGTTGATGTCTTTCCCTTTTGGCATTATGTTAACACACACACCAGCATGTTCCAGACCAGCAGACAAAAAATATGTGATGATTAGCTCAACCTGGCTGCGGTATAGGCTACTTAGTTAAAGTTAAACTTAAAGTTAAACTTTTAAAGTTAAAAGTGAAGTGATATAGTTTGTTTGAAGCTCCACTTATTGATTTTCTATACCTGCCTACAACGTGTTGTTGCTGAAGCAGTTCAGGTCTCAGCTGATCAACGTTGGCCTGTTCTCTCTCATGTGGGGTCGTTGTGGCTCATCTGCAGTAAAACTTAGATGCATTCAGCCGCAGCCATGCGTGATGAAATGTGCTTGAATGTGCATCATCCGGTCATATGGAGGTGGTGTCCCGGCGTTCACCTCATCCAATCAGAGCAGCTGCTCATGAATAATGCTGACTGAAAAATAAAGTTCTTCAGAAACTAGACTTAGCTGTCCTTTTATTTGCTGGACATGCTGGAGACAAAACGTATGTCTCACACTAGTGAATAGATGATTGACTTTATTTTTTAATGAAGTGAGCATCGATAATATTGAAAACAGAGGCTTTGCTTTATCATATTTTCTCTAAAAAGGTGCACTGTTTACAATGTAAAAACGTAGAAATCTTATGAACAGTATATTACTAAACAACAAGGGAGACATTTCATCGCTTCATGAAAAATATAAATTCATTTTGAAATACTTTGGGACACGGGCATAAATCTACAAAAAACTGCTCCTTTGTGGATTTGTGCCAGGAATAATTTCAGGATAAAGTTCCTGAGCATAAAATTGTGAAAACCTTGGATATGTCATCATCTATCGTTGGTCAGAAAGATTCACATCTTAGCTTCAATGAATGCTTAAAAGGTCCCCTTTAAAATGATACCAAAGACAATATTGTAAAACATTTACAGAAATCCTGTGCATGAGTCTAAACCAGGATATGTACCGGCATCTAAAATATAATTTTCTGAAGGGGGTGGGTGACTTCATGAGCTGATAACTATGATACAGCTGCCACTCAGGAAGGGCTATCATACCAAAATATCATCTACAGACATGGATCTTTTCAAAAATCATAAATAGGTTTTGTCACCTTGAGTGGTACTGATATCTGGTCTGACTCATGGACTATTTGCAGTGAATTGAACTACAGGTGGGGACAGGAAATGAGTCGTGGGTCGGTCAGGTGTGGACAGACGTGTCTCTGTGGCTGGACATGCGTGACTGAGCCGGTGTTCTGCCATTTTTTGCTGCTTTGCCAAAAAAATGCTATGGTTTCCTACCTTTGCAGAGCTACAATTTTACTGTGTTTTACTCCCTAAACCCCTTCCTTTCCCCCAAGTGGTCCTTGTCTCTTGCCAGGCCGTCATTGTAAATAAGAACGTGTTCTCAATGACCTGCCTGGTTAAATAAAGCTGAATGACTGAATGAATATCAAGTAAAGCGATAGAATTGGGTTTTTTTTCTCTTTATCGTATAATGTTCACAAAGTGTAATGCAATTCATGTCATGGGTAGTGTATTTTTGAAGGATCAAATACTCGACATCCCATATTATTAATTTAGCATGGCAATCAAACTTTGAAAATCGACTGTGCGCATGCGCAGAACCACAAAGTAGCATTTCTCGGCAGGTAGCAAGGATTGGCAGAACACCGGTGTTGGAGCTTTTCCGTGAGGGGTTTGACGTTAAATAATACATCCATGGGTTTGACTCCCGCGGTGAAGCGAAGTGTTGGGAGAGAGAGGGACGGGGGTGGGAGGTTAGAGAGCAGGAGCCCGCTCTGATTGGCTGAGCCTGTGCGGCGGGGGCGGGGCCTGTCCTGGCAGGGGGGGCTCCCATTGGCTGAGCCTGCGCGGGGGGCGGGGCCTGTCCTCGCAGGGGGGGCTCCGTGCTGCTGCAGCCTCCTCACTTTCCAGCAGGAGCAACGGCTTTACCGACAGCGAGCAGGCTCCTGAATGAGCCTCAGACCGGCGGGGACTGGACTTGACAGCCCCAGCCTCAGCTCCTCCTGCACGGCCAGGGCGCTCCGTCCCGGGCTGAGCTCCGCAGCAGCTCCCCCGGCTCTGCCCGGCTCCCCCCGGCTCCCCGGGGCTCTGCCTCCTCCAGCACAGCTGACACGCAGAGCACAACACACACCTCCGGGAGCGGAGGAAATGCCTCCCACTATTTCTGCGGAGGTCTCCCTGTGAATCGGAGTGGATTTTTTGAATGGTTTACAACCCACCGGATTAGGATATGGAATGATCCGTGGACCAGAACACTAGTGGAAGCAAGAACCTCGACAACCACACACACAACACACACACACACACAGGTGAGGATTTTCACTTTGTGTCTCTGTGGCGGATAAACTGCTCAGCATCTGAGTGAGGGATCAGACTGAGCAGAAAGCAGTTTTAATCTCGCATCATTTAAACAGAAGTGATGCGAGTTCTGCTCCTGATGGATTATGTGTCTGACTGTGTGTGTGTGTCTGTGTGTCTGTGTGTGTGTGTGTGTGTGTGTGTGTGTGTGTGTGTGTGTGTGTGTGTGTGTGTGTGTCAGGTCCATGTGACCTGCTTGTTGGATAAGGTCTAATTGAGCTACATTCTTATCTGCTGAACCATGTTCATATCCCCCCCCACAACTCTCACACACCACCCACCACATGTTCAGGCTTTTATTTTAAATCTTCATCAGAAATCATTATATTCACAAGAAAAGCTTAAATAACTGCACATTACTCCTCATATTTATTGACATCATTCACCAACCAAGCCAACATGTGGAACATTGTGCTGTAACTGGTTTAATAATGTGTAAAGTGTTGAGGTCCTGACCACTGACCCGGTTCTTTTTGGATTCATAAATCCTAGAAACAGTCTTCCAGCTGCTGCAGATGTGCTCCCGAAACCATCTCCGGGTGCAGCACACACTCATCCAGTCGGCTTCCCTCTCCTTCTCACACGGAAAAATACTTTTTTTCCCCCGTTGTTAAAATCAGCTGTTCAGACAGCTGCAGGGTAAAATAGACGATTAAGAAAAACCCAACAATAAAAGAAAACAAGAACACCGGAGGATGTGATAAAATAAACGAGCTGCACTTTCTGCATCAGTCCATAAGCGGTGACTGACATAAAACCAGAGAAAACACGCTTATCCTTTAAACAGTTTAAATAGTAACCCAAGGTTAGAGATTTTTCATGCAAAAGCCCTTTTGAGCACCTGTCCTCCAGTTACAAACCCCTCCTCTCGGTGTTCATGAACAGATCCATTCGTTTATTTAGTCAACACTGTTTTAGGATAATTTTGTTTGTAATCTGCAACAAGAAGTTTAAAAGGTCTGAATATAAATGAGTTGGAAAATTTGATGCTAAACGACAATGGTGAGACTGCATCCAAGTACTCAGGTACTACACTTTAGGACGCATTCAGGGTACCTGCACTCCTTCTGTTCAGACCAGCAAAATGGCATTTTTTTTGCATTAAAAGTTATTTGCTAAGTTACATTTACTGTATACAAGAAATGTTTGACAACATTTGCAGGACACTTGCATTATGGAGACACTGAAGTTAATGTTTATTCGATTGACTGAAAATGAACCAATATTCTTCATAGAAAAATGCATCTACAAGTAAAGTCTCTTTATTCTTTGCCACTTGAGGGCATTGCAACAGCAACCACCACTGACATCTAATTTTGGCTGTGACTATATCAGTTTTTTTGGGCTCCGCTACCGTCCTAAAATAAAGACCCCAGAATGACAGGAACGACCCCGTCTCCGTGGAAGCGAGCCCACCCGCCCCTCGGCTGCTACATATCAGACAGAAAGAGAGGTTCTCACCAGCAGCATTTCAAGAACCTCCTGGATCTTCATCCGTCCTCGGGCCAGATTTAACTCTTCCAACTGAACAACCAGTTGGCTGCTTTGCAGAGGGGAGCTCATTTGGCCAAAATTCTTTGTCACACCTCAAAATTTATGACCAAAGCCGATGTAAGACGTGTGAGGACTCCTGTAACGCCGACTGTTTCCACTCTACCCATCGGCCCTGTAGGAGGGGGCAGGACATTCTTTTTTTTCTAAGCCTCATTCACACTGGTGTCGTTTCCCCTTAAAATGAACATTTCACAACCATTACAGCACAGTGTCAGGATAAATCATTATCCACACTCCAGCGTTGTAAAATCCCATTGCATACAGCTCCCCTGTTTTTGTCAGGGAGTCATCGTTTCTGAGGCTTTTGGTTTTATCCTAGACCGCTGCTGTACCATTAACATATGGAAGTGGATTAAAATGGCCTGATTTCGAAGGGTGGACTGTGTTGACACGTTCTTCTAGGTGATCAATGTTGTTACTATGTAGGTGGGACGTAGCTGTGGGACTGCTTGGTTTATGAAAAAAATAAATAAATACAATTCTAGATTATTTAAAACGATTCCTCCCAGACTTCAAATAAAAATGTTGAAATTTCCAGAGCAGTTACATTTTGTAAATGCAATTTCAGACTGAACAAAAATGATTCAGAGCAGCATTGGTGCTGTAGAGCTGCTCAAGTCGTTGGTTCCACTCAGTGGGAAGGACTCACTCATGCACGGCCAAGTGTAGTGGATCCCTGAGGAGAGCAGGTCATTCAGAACATGTGGCCAACTGATTGTTGTGTCCTTGATCACACCGTGTTTGTGATCATGAAGAAGCAAACTTCAAACCACAGTTAAAAAGTGATTAATTTGCTCAGGCCTGCGTAGCTGCAGCCTGACAGGAATGTAGCTGCGACGCAGATCGCAGCAGCTGCGATTGGTCCAATTAGCACAATTTTATACCCTTCTGTGTATTTCTGGCTGCTACTTCTTGACCATTTTCAAAGCAGATGGATAGATTTCTGTAATTTCAGTAAAAGCAACTACTGTGCAACATTTATCAGCTCCAGCTCTCACAGGATCTGCTCTGTTTGCTCCGTCACCATGTTGGATGTTTATGGAGCTCTGCTCTGTCAGCTTGGGGGTTCTACACACGTACAGATCTATTTAAGGTCATTATGCATTAAAAACAGCAGATAACAGCACGATAATTACGGGTTAGATGGCATTTTTGACCACAATAAAATAGCCAGCGTTGAATTAAAAAAAAAAAGTCCTGGCATCAAAATGGTCCTGTTGTATTGACAGGAGACGCTGCCCAGACCGGCATCAGATCCAGCCACTGTCCGAGAACACAGCCCTGCGTATAACCAGCCAGCAGACGCCGTGAACAGCATCTGCACATCCGCCGTTAACCTCGGGGGTCCCGTTGGAACAGCTGTTACTTCTTTAACACCCTGCTGCTGGGGCTGCAGCTTCCTTTCACTCTCATGGACCACCTTAAAGCCTCTGCACGGTTCACCATTTGGCGGATTAGATGCACTGAGGATTTCTCTTCCTCTTTGCTCTGACCTAGCTGTCTGTCCAAGGAACGTTCCCTGAGAAAACAGTAGATATTTCAGATCATTTTAATTGCTTGCACCTCTGCCCTGCTTCACTCAGTTTCATATCAGTTTGTGCAATGAGTCAGATGAACTTTTCTCCTGCATGTGTCATTTACATATTCATTACTTGTTACAAGGTGTGTCGAAGCGCCGTGAACCCCCCCGAGCGGTCGTCGCCCTCTTGACTGACTTCTTACTTAACCCATCCGCAAAGTGTGAAATCTGATTCAGGAAATGAAAAACGTCGTTGACATTTGCTCAAGTCCTTCAAGTGTGCGACCAAAATCCTGATGACTCTCCGGAGTTTGGCCGCCAGCTGCCGCAGAACCATTTCACACTTCACCACAAGCACTTTATGTTAATACTGCGGTTAGTGAGGTGAGTGGAGGGAAGCAGCGATGCATGTCAGTGTGTGGACGCTGGCTGACACTGAGTTTTTGAGGCTCTTACTGATACGTGAGCGTGATTTTGCATATTAAGATGATTTTAGCTGTGATGTGGAGCGCTCTTCAGCCTGTCAAAATGCCTGTATAATGCGTTGTGTAGCTTGAATTACTCATTGTCAAAGTAATGTTGTGGTTTGACTGGGAGGCACCAGTTTTATTTATTAACTTATGACAGAAAACCGCTGTTGCGAAGCACAGACTGTGAGGTCACCAATAGGTTACTGAAAAGTGATTTTTGAAGCCTCTCTTCCCTCGTATCGTGCCGTGCCGTGTTGATAACACAGAACAGGCCTGGGAACCCATCTGGAACACGCCCACCTTAGTTTAGGAACAGTTAGCCATTTTAGCTTGGCTGATATAGTTCATGCTAAGATATGATGCTAATTGCCATTCACTCGGATCAAATCTGTCCAAACATTTGTATTTTAAGTGTCGCTACTGAAAATACATCCATAAAAACTGCTTCCACAGCTGAAACAAGGCCTAGCAGGGCTCCAGTGGGACCAAGCGGCAATCATCTTACATCTGGATTTAGTGCTCATTGGAAGTAACAAACCTCCTGGTTAAAGTGCACAATGTTACAGCAGAAATAAACATATTTACAGTCTCGTACAAATAACAGTTTTGGTTGTTTAAGGGTCCGGTCCAGATTGTGTAAGACTCTTGTTCCATGTCCCCAGCCTAGCATTTCTGTTTAAACGTTGCACAGTTTAAAGGTAGTGTTTAAGAATATTTTTTTATTTTATTTTTGATACAATTTTAGTTATTTTCCTTTATTTTTATTTATTTTTCCTAATTTTGTGTCTCAGGAAATGTTGTGTTTGAAACAGACCGTTTAATAGTTTGCATAATATGTAAATAAATGTAAATTTCTCTTATAAAGGAAACAAATTTGTTGTTGTTATGTTTTCTATTGTATATTTCGAATTGGGCTTTAATTAAGCAAAAGTAAGCTTTATCCAATTACTAGATGAATCGATGTCATATTCGATAGAATCATCGATTACCAAATTATTCGATAGCCGCAGCCCTAGTGGATGCCCTGTTAGGTGTTTTATTCAAAGCTCAGAAGTTAATACAGTGCTCAGCACTAAGTAGCAAAAATGATGACAGGTAGACATGAGCTGTGCTAGCCAGCAATCAAAAGACCACGCCCCTTATTACATATTAAGTTTTTGCTTTATATTATTTTATCTGACGAAAAAATTAAAAACAACACCTCTTGCACAGCTGTCATGATGTCTAGTTTTGGAGACCAGAAGTATTTTAGAATCAAGCTGTAAATATTCATTTCTGATGCAAAGTTGAACATTTTCACCCGCAGGTCAGCGAAGATAAACTCACTTTTAGCGCCTGCCTCTAGTGGCCACGTATTGAACTGCAACTTTTATTTATTTCCACGTTGGGTTCAACCTGGAAGCTGGAATGTTGCTTCTCGTTGCAGACTTGAAGTGAAGAGTTTCAAAGCTGTCCTGTCTTCCTGGCAGGGAATTCAGGGAAAGAAAATTACTTGTCTGGTTATAAGAAATGAACGACTGAAGGCTTTTGGGGTTATTTCCCATTTGGGGCTGAAATTCAAAGTGTTACTGCTGCTTCAGCTTTCTTCTCAGATTTAATCACTGATCCCTTCACTTATGTAAAGCCCCTTTCAGACAGGTGCTGCTTTCATTAATCTGACACCAGCTCAACGTTTCCGTGTGATGGTTGAGCAACTCCCATGTTGCTGTTCCTAAACATTTTACTTCAGCAGTTTACAAGATTGGACGTTGTGAGGCATACGTATCATTTTCAACACAGGACGAGTCTGAAATCACATTTACATTCATGAATGAATGAGTCACATTCATAGATGCTCAAATGCAGGACATATGCATTAAATGGGCCTAGATACAGTTTGTAATGTAAAACATGCCATATAGATTCAATTTAATTGAAATGTAGAGTATGTAATTATTTCAAGAAGCATTTTTCTTTTTTAATTCAGATATTAAAGTAGTACATCTTCTGAGAATAATATGAATAATATCTGTTATTTGTCATGGCTAAGACAATGTAATAAATAAAATGGCCAGTTATTTGTGTTGACCTGAAGGAAATTATTTGTCACCCTTTTCGGCAGTCAACCAGACTTTCAGCTACTTTTTTCCCTGCTTCTTTCTGTGCTGTTACATCTCTGTTTTTTGGTTGTGCTTCTTCCCGGTTTTCTGATTGCAGGGGTTGTTTTAGCTGGTGGTCATGCAAGCCCTTCTCTAACAAACAAACAAACGATGCACATTATTGTGTTATAAACTGTCTGTGGAGCTAAACCTTTGGACCCTTTTGGCCACATTTATTGTTGTGATTTCCTGATGCTGTGTTGGCCCTCACATTTGTCATGTTTGATCTTAGGTTGCAAGGTTTCCTCAGAAGGGTTTTCTATGTGAGAGTTGTTTTTATATTACATACCATCTGTCCATCCATTTTCCTCCGCTTATCCCAGGTTGGGTTGCATGGGGAGTAGCGTAAGCAGGGAAGCCTAGACTTCCCTCTCTTCCTCCGCTTCGTCCAGCTCATCAGGGGGGATCCCAAGGGCGTTCCCAGGTCAGCTGAGAAACATAGACCCTACAGCGTGTCCTGGGTCTCCTCCTAGTGGGACATGCCCTGAAGACCTCACCAGAGAGGTGTCGGCGTCCAGGAGGTAAACTCACCAGAGACCCGATCCTCCTCATCTGGCTCCTCTTGAAGTGGAAGATAAGGGGCTCTACTCTGAGCACTTCCTGGCTGACCGGGCTCCTCAAGGGATCTCATTCTTTTGGTCACTAACCACAGCTTATGACCGTAGGTGAGGGCAGGAACGTAGACTGACTGGTAAATTGAGAGTTTTGGCTCTCAGCTCAGCTCCTCCTTCAATCACCATGACAGATCGTCACCGCGGACGCCACATCAATCCGCCTATTGATCTCCCGCGCCATTCTTTCCTCACTTGTGAACAAGACCCCAAGATACTACATACCATTTTTCACTATGTGTTTGGAGCGAAGGAGTTTAGTTTGTAGATTTCCCCATGCATAGGTGGTTGTTTCGTTGTTGGTTGTTGGCTCTCCCTAAAGTTTAAAGCCCTTTTTTTTATCAATGCTTTGGCATTAAAAAGAGGTTAACTGTTCAAACATCTCCCGATTTACATTACTTGTCCATACGTTGCTCCTCTTTTACTCCTTGACAAGGCTGGGAAGGCAACACATGGTAGTTACTTACACTTATCTCATCTGTCATCCCAAAAGTGTCAAGTAGTTCTCGCCGTCTCCTGTTCCTACTGTTGGCAAAATCCACCCAAAGCAACTTTGGACTTTTGTCCTGTCCATCTCTGGGGACAGCTGTGTGTGGCTTTGTCCCCTTATGTCTTACATAAACAACGATGAAGCTACCTCAGGGTAGCAGATGACTTCATGGAGTAGATCGAGGTTGCTTTCACACCGAATGGTCTGGTAGACTTGGTTAAGTTGAAGTGTGATTGGGGTTGCAACATCCAGTGGGTCCAAGTTTACTTTCACACTGCACTTTGTCAGACAAACGGAATCTTTTAAATAAGGAATTTCCCTTCTCACCTCTGTTTCCGCCGCTTTAAGAATCAATAAAGGAGAAGACATCTATTGGTACATAGAGGGCATCTTGCGTTTCTGTTTTCCTCATGGCCTTCTAGTCCTCTTTCTGGCTGTTGTTCACTTCACAGAGACCCACGTTTTTAAGCGGACCAGAGTTCGTCTCTTTTGTCCTCATCAGAAGTTGATGCATTCACACCTCCCCCAAACAAACTGAGGTTTCTGGGCAAACGAGCTAGAGATCGATTAAACAAGACTGTTATGAATGCACCTTAAGAGACTTGGAAAAGAAAACTGAGCATGAGACCAAACGGGAGTCAATCTTACTCCACTTTAACACTGCTGTGGGGTTTTCTTGATGGCGACATTTCAGGGCACAGAAGGGACTTAAAAGTTGGCTTAAGCTTTTCCCATATTAGATAGGATTTGGTTCGTTTCAGCAGGATGAAACATGAGGAAAACAGTATTCGGGTGTGGCTATAGTCAGCCGGTCTGTGGTACACTCGTGATGGCCGGACTACATCACATCTGTAGCGTATGGTACTTATCTGGGTTTTGATGGCGGTTAAAAAGAAGCTGAGTGTTGTGTTTTGTTAAAATTATTTTTGCATATTTTTCCAGCCATCACCTAAACCACCTTCAATTTGACGTATTGTTATCTGTTTAATAGTTTTGGCCCGAATACAATTTTATGCGCTCTGGAGCTTCGGTTTAAGATTAGTATAAATATTCAGTGGGGGACCTGGATTTAACTGAAGTTCCTTGCATGAGGTAAATAACAATATAAATCACCTGCATAAACAAAGACATGTTTTTAGGTTTGTGAGATAGCTTACATAATTATTGCGTTGACCTTGACAGCACTATTTACTGGAGTTTACTGCAGAGCTCATTTAGATGAACCATAAAATCCAGGAAAAGGAAGGTGCCTCTATGTTTTTATGCACATTTCCAGAGTGGAGGTTTGGAGGTTCCTTGAACTCTCAGAGCAGGCGTTAATACCTGTCCTTCTTAATGCAGAATAAAAGCCACTCAGCCATTTTTCTAATTTTTAAACAACAAAGTATATCCTGCATGATCCACTTAGCTGTTGTTTTGTTCCTTTGTTTTCGTCCCTCTTTATTTCTGTGCAGAATAAGTCACACTTCCAGCACTTGTGTGTTTGGGAGAGATGGGGTTACACGCCGGATATAATCACATCATTGACATGCTGTCCTGTACTAAGGCTGAGTGAGAGAGCCTGCTATTATTACCACCGGATCAATTATATAACTGGCATTTGACTTCCATTTGACGGAAGCATCATTTTATCGATTAGGGAAGATAATAGTTTCAGTCTTGTTGAGGAATCCAAAGCATTTATGGCTTTTAAAACTTTAGTCTTGCATCCACTAACCTAAAGCTGCTGTGCCCTTTCTGAAGACCTTTCTAGTGTTTGATTGAACCATTTCTTAAACCTGATTACTCCTTCAAAAAAGTTCTCAAAACCTTACAAGTGTTTGAAAACAGCCTCCTAAACCTAAAAGTGTTCCTTTCGGGATTGTCAGGATGCTTAAACCATCGGACAGCTCACACTTCTGTATTTTATGATAATTAATTTTTTGTTTTTATCAATGTTTATTCATTTTTAAATGCAATTTTTGTTTGAAAATGTTGATGTCACAAAAATTTGAGATACAACGGCTGCCATTTGTTGACTGAGGCCACGTTTACACATAGCCGGGTATTTACAAAAATGGATATTTCCCCCTCTACGTTTTGAAAAATTCCATAATTTACACGAACGAACATAAATACGCTGTTAAGGTGCTATGAGCAGCCAAACCTACAGGGGGCAGCGTAACGAGAAGCATAAAGTCATGCTAGCCAATCAGAATCTTGGAAAAAAACATCAACAAATCACACGTGTAACTTCCAGTTTCTTCCAAGATGAACGAGAGTCTTTCGTTTGGAGTGACAGAGAAGTGGAGTTACTTTTAAGTGTGACTTTAGAATATAAAACAGGTAATACAAGAAAATATTGACGGTGGCCAAACAAATTGTAAACACAGATCTCACACATGACGCTGGTGACGTTTCTGTCGCATAATGTGACGTTCTGAAGCCTAAATCTCCGTTTCCCTCCGTTAAGCAAACGTGAAAACTGAGTTTTTGAAAATCTCCACTTTGGCCGGACTTTTCCAAAATTGTCGTTTTTGGTGACTTTGAGCTTCGTTTTCGTGTAAACGAACGGCCAAAACGCATGAAAACACCACCGTTTTTGCTATGTGTAAACAGGGCCTCAATTTCATAAAGTGAGTATTTTATGTTCCTTCCGTTTTTCCCTGCTGGTCTGAGCTGTGATGATGGGATGTGTGCCGAGGATCCAAATGCAGGAGGCTTCAGGAGCACCAAACATAAAGTCCTTTATTTAAACAAAAAGCGTTGCTCAAGCAGGAAAACCAGCAGCGATAGAAACCAGTGACAAATCCTTAGAAACACAAAAAAAGAAAATCAACATAATAACCATCCATCCGATCTGACAGGCTGTGACACGTGGATGTTGACCTTGATGGGTTAAAGGAATAACTTGGCTTTATTTTTCGTTCCCAACCTTCCATCAGTTATCTTCCGTTTCATCTGACTCCAAGTCACAGTGGCAGCAGCCTGCTGGGAACACCGAGCTGTGGGTCGGGACGTAGGTCTACCAACCTTAGGAGGTATTTCGGTTGAAACTCACAAATCCCAACTTCATGGCGCAAATGGAGCTCTGCGCTCTTGGAGCCAGACAAGGGTGTGGTGCTGATCAAACTGTTCAGAAAGTGAGTCGGCATGTTTCCCAAAATCTCCAAATGTCCCATGAATGGACCGACTTCATCGAACATCCTGCCTTTTAAATCACGTTTGACGCTGACTTGAACGGCCAGTAATGGGCTCTTCCTGCTCCACTGTTTTTTTCTAAACGTGGACCTAACCATTAAAATAAGCCTGATAAATAATCCAAAGACATATCCAATACAGTAATGTAACAGGCTCTGCTGAGTGAGCTTTAATGTACTCTGCAGCTCATCAGCTGATGGAGCCAGTCGTGGTACCTTTTCATCATAAACTCTGCTAATTCACTGCACTTTTATAAAACTTTTCAGAGGTACTCTACCTATTCTAACGAAACACAGGAGCTAATGGAAGACAATATAAAACACTGCCATTGGATGACACAGTCCTTTAACTATGTCTTTCTATTTTGGCGTCAAATCCCATGAAGAGACGGAAATACAAAAAGAAAGTAAAGTATCCATCGGATCCTGCTGATCCTTCAACTAACACCAACCACAAATGTCCTAAAAACCAATGAACAGCCGGGTTCATTAAAAGCCTGTCAAGACATCCGGCCAACTCTGTTTTTATATCTTGCGGCCCACAAATGCAGCTCATACTTAAAGAAGAAAGAGATTTAGTCGCTCTATTTCACTTAAGAAGTATTGCATGAGATAAAGTAAAAGTGGGTCCACTACTTTACCTGTGAAGCGCCCTGAGATTAGTGATTGTGTATGCATTGCATTTTGCTTTATTGCGCCCGTATTTAAAGCTCAGCAGCTTAAAGGAAGGTGCAGCAAATGATAGTTTCAAACTGTTTCATTTGCACTTCTGCATGTGGTCTTCTTCCAGATGGAAGAGCTCTCATTCAGACATGAGGGGATAAGAAGTATTCATCGTGGCCGACCTGTTTGCATGGGTCCCATCAGGGTTTGAGTTATTTTACGTAGTTAAGCCCCGCAGCAGTTTTGTAGACTCCGAACAGCCTCTGTGGCCTAAGAGGAGGAAGCCTCGTCTGCAGCGTGCTTCCAGCTTTTTCCTTCTCTGAGTCGTCGCAGTGGATCATGTGTTCCACATATTGATCTGGCGGGGGCTTTCACGCTCGATGGCCTTCGTGACACATCCTCCTCAGATCTTTCAGCCGTTGTGTCTCCATCACAGTGTGGGATCCGCTCGGGCACAGCTTGAAAAGAATTCATTCGAAAACGAGTGACCATTTTCGAAAATTACTGAGCCATTTTATTAAACTAAACTGATTATTTATGAAGGGCTTTTAAAGGTTTGCATCAGTCCCAGGAATAAGTTTACTTGAAGCTACTGACGGCGAAGGAGGAATAGTCAAAAAGTGCTTGGAAGCTGCACTTTCAAAGACAGCAAATATATATTTTTACATTTATAGAATGACCCCAGCCTTAAACATCTCAACGATGATATTCTCATTTTAATTCAGCCTGCTGTAATTGTTGACCCGATCCAGCAAGGAGGCAGATGGACTCATAAAAAGCTGAATTAATGTCTAATATTTGCTGATTATGCCTAAGGTTTCATCATCCTCCTACTCTTCAGTTTCACCTTTCACCGCCCCTCTAATGCAGCTTCCCCCCATCCATCCTCTTTCTATCTATGCTAATGGATTCTCCATTAACCCCACCTGACGGCATTGTGGGTAATTACAGACATATTTACGGCCTGTGGACACGCACAAAGAGAAATAAATAACGCATTTGACCGAGCAGAAGGAGACATTAGCCAGCCGTGCCTGTCGGATTTACCTCCACACGCTGCATTCACTCACCCACTCTGACTTTTCTCTTTAATGGAAACTGTTGCCAGAAGGTGTGACTGTCACGTCACGTACGCTGAGCTCTGCAGCTGCATCTCCGGTCGAGCTGACTTTTTCCCGCCCTCTGCGTCCGCGGCTGCAGGATGTTTAAAAACAAAATCAATGCAGGCTCTGATGTAGGTGGAGTGGATTGCACTTTCCACCGTCATCCCCTGCTTTTATCTCCCCTCAGAAAATGCTCATGATGTCTTTGTATAGTCAGAGTTTTTTGTTGTTTTAAAAAAAATAATCTTTTTTGTCAAAAATGTGATCAAATGATTATGGAATGAAAATCGGTGCTCTCTGATCTTGTGCACAGCTTTACTGAACAAACGACAAGCTTTTAGGGATTATTTTTAGCTTTGCTTGTCTTATTAACTGACTTTCATTTCAACACACAAGTTAATTTCCAAATAAACCCTTTCAAACACACAAGTCCAAGCAGGTACGCCGAGACTGATGTTTTTTGAGGTTTTTATCAAATCAGTCCGGTGGCTTTGAAGAGGATCCTATGAATTCAACACCCCGCCTTACCTACAAGCCATATTCTTATGGCTTGTAGGTAAACGAAAATTGATAACTTCCAAGCTTCTGCTGGGTATTCCTGTCTGGTTCTTCCTACTGGATTTGTGCCCAGACTGCAATCTGTCCTCGGTAGTGCACTACAACAGTAAGTGCCTCCACTTCTGTACAACCCCACAATAACACATGACACTGCTTAAGTTGGAACACTGTTTTAGCCTTAGCATGGTTCTGAACAGACTTTTTTTCCCAGGTTTATTATAATTGAGCTCAGGTGGCTCTTTATTTTTTAAAGACAATTAATACAATAATACTTTTCCGATCATCTGGTTTCAGCTTCTCCCCGTCAGAGGAGTCGCCACAGCAGATCATTGTGTTCAGCATATTGATATGGCATAGGTTTTACACCAGATGCCCTTCCTGACACACCCCTTCCCATTTATCCGGACTTCCGGGCCGACTAAGAGTGGCTTGGACAAGAGGGGCAACATGGGGTTCAGACTGTGTCCTGCCCCGTGACACTTGAGCATGACTGGCCTGGGAATCGATCCAGCTACCAGTTGGGTGGGGTAATTGTGGCCTTACGAACTGATGATTATAACACTTTACCCTGGTTTATACTTGTGCGTAACAGCTACGCATGTAGGTAATGCAAGGAGCGTATGCCATCTCTGGCGTTTAAACCTTTGTGTTATTGTTCACGTCGCTCTGCACTTACACCACCAACCGCTAGGTGGCAGTGTAGGTTCTTGTTCTGCAGCACCGTAGCTCACAGAGCTGAGTTTCCTCTTGTTTACTCCCAGTATGTAGCTCAGAGCAAAACAAGTATTGTTTACACAAGTTGGAGCTGATAAATGTTGAGCATCAGTCATTTTTACAGACACCACATCAAACTGCTGTTGTAGCCGACTTGAAAACGACAAAGAAGCGGCGCGAAATGTGAAAGCGAAGAAACAAATCTACCATGCACCGTGGTGGGCCGGGGGTCAGCTGCATATTGGGCAGATTGTTTTTTTGTTTGTTGTTGCTCAGTTGAAAGTAGATCCACAGATCAGAGTGGGTGGGGATGTTTTCTTCCCTCAAACAGCTGACGTGTGCAGACTTTCATGGTAGTCTGCTGGTGAGGGAGATGGCTGCTTGTGATCAGGCTGAGAATGTATTATATTCTATTTCCATTAATTCGGACCAAGCAATAAAACACAACATGTTGACGAATGTATTTAGCATTTGTAAGTGGAAACATAAAAGGTTGTCCAGATACCAAAACTAAAAACCGGATGTCCTAATGAACATACATCCAGGTATCTGACTGGTTGGGCCCATCCCTACCTTCTGAGACCTTTACTTACTTTACTGTTAGCTCGTAGCTTTTTGGCCTTAGGGACGTTTCTTGGGTTAAAGCCTCTGTTGTCCTCAACATTTTGGTTGTTTGGTTGTTGTTCCTACACAGGTCCATCTTACCTTGCAGGTTGTGGGCATGTCACTTTATTTAAGCATTCTGCGCTTCGAACATTTCCACTTGGAAGACGTGTTTCCTGTTGACAGCATCATCACAAATGCTTACAATCAAGGCAAAAAGTGAAAGAAACTGGCGTTTCTTCGCTGCCGTGGGCAGACCGAAGTCAGGATGCACAAGAATGGCTTCATGCATATACTAATTATTCAAATAAAGAATCTCCAGTCCTAATACTGTCTGTGTTTCCCACCTGTGCTTAATTTTTCTTCATTACCATCATAATAATCCAGCGTTGTCAGTCTCCACCTTACTAACTTTCAACCATCACCATTTCACCTACACCCTACACCTACTCATCCATCTACATGTCTGACAGCTACTGAACACCCACCGTCATCAAAAACCAAGAGCCCTCACCTCATGTGTAGTGAGATCGCTGCCGACCGATACGTTTGTGCTTCCTTTGACAAGTTGACGCGACGTCTTCGTGTGCTTTGTAAATTCACTCCTCCCCAGTCTCATCTTGTCCCTGTGAGGACACATCTTCCAGCCCTCATCTTCCGGTGATTCCTGAACCAAATCCAAGTCCCGCAGACAACTGCAGACTTGCGTGGGCTGCATGTGGATAATCGCTCTGAAGCTCTTGATTGATTTCAGGTCATTATCTCCGTCCTGTGTTTGTTTCAGCTCCTGTATGGTTGTGGGCTGTTTTTTCCAGGTTTAGTTTTGCCAATATGAGGATTAAACAGGAACAAATGCGCCACTGTTCGGAAGCTGCTTTATCACCGATTTTACAGCACAGTTATGCGTTTGATTTATGGTGCAGCACGAAGATGTCTGCTGATGGAAATTTTAATTTCATTTATCCAATAATGAGCTGCAATAATGTTGAGAGCATTATTGTGTTTTTCTGTTCCTAAAGACACTTTTTATTTCACTTTTTGTTTGGTTTTGTAAAATAATTAAACCCTAAGATGATATTAAAAGTGTTTTCATGTTTGCCTTGTTTATCTGATGAAGCAAATGGTATATAGGATGGTAATGATGCCATTTTTGCAATTACTTGCAATGATTTCACTCGTAAAAAACATCTTTCTGATAAGTTTAGTGCTGCTTAGTCTGTGAAAATGGTTGTTTTATGTCTTCCAGGGCTCTAGAGGTTTGTTCTTGCAAAATCCCCGCTAGAGTTTATGGGTCAGGGCCTACAGCTTCGAGTAGATTAAAACTGTAGCACAGATCTGAAATAGGGCACACACAAACAGAAAAGAGGGGCAGAAAGATTTGGGCTGCAGGAACGTCCTGGTTGAAACGAGCATTGTTGTAATGCATCTTTAGCCATGATTTCAGTGAGAGCTACGGGATCCTTCAGTTTGCTATCGTGTGCACATTTTGCATTTCCATTGTTTCAGTTTGTGGTGTCCCAGCTTTTGACGTCCTTCTGTGGGGGTACCAAAGTCAGTGGTTACGTTCGGTTAAGATGACACTAGAAACTCAGCAGTCCATTTCTTGGTCGACTGAGGATCCATCACTGTTGTCCTTTCTTAACTGGGTTATGTTCGACCCTCCTCGATTATGTTGACGGAGGACTCTGTCACACGGTTACATGGCTGATTTAGCTAAAGCCACCTGGCCCCGACTGCTCTGAGCTGGCAGTGGAAACTCCAGCCGAGTAACTGAGCCATACCATCTAAGCACTACTACGTCAGGTTCAGATGTAACATAAATGTTGAATAACGGTTGAAGAAGAAGTAAAAGTGGGAAATACAGTGGTGCCAAGACAAACAATCACATTTGGTGCGCTCCGTGTTGACCCGACAAGCTTAAGGCTACGTCTTGCTCGGCCACCTTTCGTTTTCTCTCTCATCACTGCGTCCTTGAGTGCTTTAATCTCTGCAATGATGTGCAATGTGGCTCTGCTATGGAGCTAGAACAGTCTCATAATTCACAAATGCACAGGACAAGTTTTACAAATGCACAGACCGATTTGCAAATACACACACAGTTTCACACGTGCACAGGACAATTCACACGTGCACAGATCCTTCCGTGTTAAAAAAAAAACATTTGTGGATCTAGTCATGTCAGGGGAGTCTCAAAACTCACACACAAATCCAGCGCAGCTCACAGACAAAAAAACATTTGTAAATCAGGTTATATTTGTGTGTGCATCAAAAATACATTTGTGAATCTTGTCCTGTGCACGTGTGAATTGTTCTGTGCACGTGTGAAACTGTGTGTGTATTTGCAAATCGGTCTGTGCATTTGTAAAACTTGTCCTGTGCACGTGTGAAACGGTGTGTGTATTTGCAAATCGGTCCGTGCATTTGTAAAACTTGTCCTGTGCATTTGTGAATTATGAGACTGTTCTAGCTCCATACTCTGCGGGTTAGTTTCATTTAGTTTCATCCCTGCTGAGGCGTGAACGTAGACTGTAGAAAAGAAGTAGGGGGAAGTAGTAGACACGTGACCCATTCATTTCGAGAGTGATTTAAAGCCTCTTTGTATACCATACAGTCATGTTACTCGGGAAGTCGATGGAAATACGACCACCGTATGTCAATCAAAGTTAGCATTCCTCCCAGATCCTTCAGACAAAATATTTGCAGAGTGAGCCATCATGTTTCCAGCGGGATATACAGTTTTAACCTGTCAGCTCAACGGCGAAATCAGAGATAACCTTCGCATTTAGCCGATGCTGGGTTCATACAAATGGCTGGTTGCTTCGCTAAGTGCGATAGCATGGCGATTACGGATGATGAGGTGATCAGCCATTGGCTGAACCCACTGTCAAGCAATCATATTAGAAATAAATGTATTGCTTGACATAACCTCTCCTGGCGTAGTACAAAAAAATTCTCCCCTTTTTTGAACCAGACTGTAAATATGTTTATTTCTGCTCTAAAGTTGGATATTTTAACATTGAGGTCAATGGAGATTGATTCACTGCAGCTACAATTCATGTTACTTTAGATAGACTTAAAACAAAGAAATAATGATCTAAATACTTGCATAACTGGACAAATACTGTCACTGACTGAATGCTGGCAGCGGCAGCGGCAGGATGAAGTCAGGCCTGTCTCCTCCTCTTCACTTTTCTGCGTGATGTTAAGCAGAGTTGAGCGATGCTGCTGCTCGGATGATCGCCTTCAGCTTTGAGCTGCATGTGGGAGTCCGACTCTGATTTTCTGCCTTTTATAGCAAATCCTGCTGTGTTTTCTGCTCGTGTTCCTGTTTCTGTTGCGTATGAAAGGTGTGTGTGTGTGTGTGTGTGTGTGTGTGTGTGTGTGTGTGGTAGCTGGTAGTAAATGCGTTCACTCACTGACGTTTCTTTCACAGGAAATAGACTGTTTCACTTTGTTCATGTGTGTTTTCCTGCTTTAGTTTTGACACAAGGCTATCTGTATGTGACACGGATCACTGTCCATGCACTTTTTGTTTTGTTGTTTGGAGCTGCTTCAGCTGATTTTTCTCCTTAATGTACGTTGTGTATCATTAAAAGATCTGGTACAAAAATGATTTGCTGACTGACAGGAGGGTAAAAGCTGGATAATGAGCTCTAACTTTTTGGAGCCGTTGCAGTTCTTGTTTCGTTTTATCGTGACATCGGAAGGTCAGGTCAGGTTAAACTTGGACCTGATCAGATCTAATCTAGTGTGAGAGAAAGAATATTAACCACATCATAGCTAATATTTTAATTCTATTACTTTTCATCTTTGTTATGCAGCTGTATTTTGATGTGATGTGAGATAAAAAAGGCTTAAAATGGGTTGTCATGCTTTCACTTTTGAGATCATTTGTGCACGGCTTTTGACTATTGAGAAGATTAAATAATTACTGCCATGTTAATAGTGATCGAGGCATTTCTGTCACGCTGCATGTCTCACCTTGGACTTCTGCAGCTTTTGTAGAGTCGCTCTGACTTGATAAAACTGTTATGCAAATGTCTTTGCTTTAACATACAGTGAACATGGGTGCTGAAATGTTAAACTATTCCCAAATAAACAAAAATACTTTTCAGATGTACTGATAAACAGTGTGGCCTCTACTTCAGTGAACTAACGGTCTATGGATGAAATTAAATCAAAGCGTTTGTAAAGAAGCACTCTAACCCCTCCATGTGGATTTTCTTTATTGTGTTAAGTTGAGATTTTTTTAACTATTGTGTTTTTAACAAGTTCACTCTCAACTGTTGAGAAAAGAAATCATGGGCAGATTGCACTGTTAGTTCGCAGGTGGCTTTTTTACTTGCGTTTTAACATTAAACTACCTAAACTGCAGCATATCAGAGCTGCATGTGATTGCAGCGTCTAAATACTGGATGCAACAAACACCTTGAAAGGAACAAAGCTCTCTGATTGCGTTAATTAGCCTGCTTTGTTAAAACGTCACTGAAAAAGTAAAAGAGGCCTAATCAAGACGAGTTAGAGGATCCAGTTAGGAAAGGATTTTTAGCTGAGAAAAAGAAACAGAAACGGGAAACTGACTACATTCATTTCTCTTATTGAAAACGTATTTTCAAACAGATTTTAAAATATCATTGTAGCACGGCAAGTGCTACGGGGGCCCGACCGACAGGATAGAGAGGACACAGAGTTTAGTGCAGAACCCTTTTATTTACTGGAACCTCAGGACACACGTGCACAAGCACCACGACCAGCAGCAGCTTCCCAGTCCTCCCCTGCAGCTTCTCTGTCTCTCCCTTATAAGGCTGGCAGGGTGGAGAGGCTGACGGGACACACCTGTGTCCCGTCAGCCTGAGTGGCTGCACCTCCTCCACCCTGCCACAATCATTGTTTGAAAATAAATTATTAAACACATAATTACTTTTAAACTGTCTAATAGGAACATACTAGATGTAAGAAAAGAAGATAAAGGAAAATTAATAAATTATACTATTAAATGCTTGTTTTTCGTGGATTAGTAATCTTTATTTTATTACCCAATCATTTATTGATTACAAAAATGCTTTATTTGCATGTCTCTGAGCTAACGGCAAATATACTTGGAGTTCATGAAAGATGAAAGCACTAATTTTGTGTAGAAAAACGCACCTCCTGGTTGCCTTCTGTTTTAACTGACTTTTTCAATGAACACTAAACTAAAAAACTGGCAAGTCCATAAAGCAAGAGAATGAAGAGTCTTGTAGGCGAAGCTGCATCAGGATCAGTGCTCTATTCACTGGATGAACTACAACAACCGACAGTTTAACATGTTCACCTCCGATATTCAGTAAGGAAACTTCCAAAATGGAAAGATTTCTAATAGGAATCTGGTATGTCTGTCAAAATTTTTATTTTATTTATTTATTTAACCTTTATTTAACGAGGTAAGTCAATTGAGAACAGTTTCTCGTTTACAATGACAACCTGGGAAAATGACAGAACTTGTGGAGGCAGATTCTCATGAGCTGAATCTGGACCTGCTCTGTCATGTTTCAGCTGATGGTTCTAGAATGAATTTGAAGGGGACCTATTATGAAAAACACGTTTTCTCTTGCTTTAACATATATAAAGTGGTCTCCCCTCAGCCTGCCAACTCAGAGAAGGAGGAAAGCAACCAAATTCTGCAGTGTCTGTACAGCCGCCCGGATGAGCCGTTCAGTGTGATGTGGATCTACGAGCCGTTCAGATTTACATCGGTTGGCCTCCGATGCGTGAAACCACGCCCACAACTAACTCCGCCGGCCGGAGCTTCCGCCATTTTTTCGTAGCGGTGTATCGCGTCATTCAGGCAGCCAATCAGCACAGAGCCTCATTATCATAGCCCCGCCCCCTCAGAATCCCGCATAGATAATGAGGTTAGAGAATGGGAAGATAAAGACATGGCTCAGATGCTGAATTTCTAATTTGTTTAGCAAAAACAATCAAAAGCTTGTTTTTAAGACATTCAAGGCCTGTTTAAAATAGGTATTAGATGCCATAATAGGTCCCCTTTAACCTTTATTTAACCAGGTAAGTCAATTGAGAACAGTTTCTCATTTACAATGACAACCTGGGAAATGACAGAACTTGTGGAGGCAGATTCTCATGAGCTGAATCTGGACCTGCTCTGTCATGTTTCAGCTGAAGGTTCTAGAATGAATTTAAGGTTAAGTCAGTCCAACAAAGGAAAGTAAATTATTGAAAGCATGATGGGTAAGAGCTGTAGAGCAAGAGACAAGCATGACGAGCAGGCCTGCTCGTCATGCTTGTCATGCACAAGCAGCAAGGAAGAAAATAATAAGTGACCGCCAAGACTGGAAGTTAAAACTGAACGGGATCTTAGACTATTAACTTTAGCTGTTAGCAAAGCAAGCATATCATGACTATTATGGATAGGAGCCTAAGCCTAACAAAGATGCTGAACTGTAAAACCCTCTGTCTACCTTGACATCCCTTCAGCCCCTTTCAGCCCTGCTTGGTTCCACAGGACAGTGAGGACAGAAATTGGGGGTGGAGGCGGCCTGGACTGGTTCTGTTAAGGGCTGGAAAGGACAGTGTGCTGGCTCCGTGTGGCTCGGCCTAACAGCCTGTTGTCTTCACAACAAGGCCCCCGCTTTAAGATGGCCTGAGTCAGGGGACGTTTGCTCCCCGTGGGGAGGGTTACGGTGTGGACCCCTGCAGGGCTATGAGTTCAGGACCAGGAAGAGGGCGGAGGGTGAGGTGTTTGGGTCTGTCCGTGCCGTTGGCCTCTTCGTATTCAGATCAACTGTTGTTGGGTGTTGGGGTGGGAGGTTGTTGGAGAAGCAGCAGCTCTGCTCTCTCAGTGCGGTTTTATTCTACCCTGCGTGATGAGCTGTTCCAGCTCGACCGCATGCTCGTTTCCCTCCTGATGCTCTGCACGTTGTCCTCCAGGTAAGACGTCAAACCTGCACACTCAGTGAGCTGCATTTGATGCTGTTTTTTTCCTGCCGGATTCTCGTTTCACACTTTGTTTTCAGTTTATTTGTCATGAGACGTGAAGCATCAAGAAAGGAATCGGAAGCCAAATCCTGATCTCCTTAAGAGGCTGTTTGATTGATTCACACTTACACGTTTTGAAAAGAGAGGCTGCAGACACATTTTGATTTTCCTGTAATTTCCGCTGGTTGAAGGGCTGCTCAGCACCAAGGCTCAAAAGATTTGATTTGATAAAGATTTGAAGTGCTTCTTCACAAGTGTTTACACCTGACGAGAAAAGCCCCATTCACAGACCGGAGTGGCGAGTTAGTTTCATTTTGAGGGATAACACTGTCCATTTTTTAGTGTCTCTTTGAATATTCCCACAGATTTTGTTTGTGTGAAACAAACTCCAAATAATTTCATCAATAATAAATAAGCAGAACTGTTGTGCGACTAGAAGGGGTTGTTTGAGTCCTTTAACTTCGGAAAGTTACTGAAACAATCCCACAGAGTCCTGCTAATGTGAGCAGTGGGTGAGGGGTTTCTGCATCTTTTGTCATTCGTTTGTATGATTAGCACTCCTGAGCAGCAGTCCTCCTCTCCTTCATTGTGGACCACCACGACTGAAGTGATTACAAAGTATTAAGAGCTGGCAAGAAAAACATTTGATGGGCTCTAGCTGGTAGAAAAATGCTAAATATATTTGTTACAAATAAAAGATACTGCTAGGGGTGTTGTCCCAGTTTTATATATTTATATAAAGCATGTCATTTATGAACTACAATCATGTATACATTTTATAATACATAAAATTCATGATATATAATGATATCTATTTCGGCATGGCGACTGCAGCAACGTTAGCCAAGTCAGCTAGCAGCTGATTTTGAGGTTTAACTTAACCTGATTACGTTGTAAGTCGCACTGAAAGCATCCGGCTGATTTCTTCTTATGATGATTGTGCTTCAGATCAAAGTGTTGCTGCCGAGCTGAGGTCATGGTCAGGAGACGTGATCATGCAGAGGCTGTTTTATTATCATATCTGCTTCAAGGACACATGGTTTGGTTTTAAACAAAGTAACTCTGGACTCTGTCCTGGTCGAGCCCCGGGACAGCTGAGCGCCACTTACATCACGTGCCACACATCAACAGCATGCAGCTAGCTCACAAAGACTCAAGAAAGTAAATTTGGAAGACAAGAATAGTAAACCTAAGTAAACGTTGTTGTGAGCTACTTCAGAACATTTGGGTCCAGCCGTAGAAAATACTGGAGCAGCAGTTAAAGTTCAGTGTTTCTCAATGTGCATGAGTTCTCACGCTTCCCAATTTTGTAGTTTGTATGTGGGTATGAGTTTCCCAGAATGCATCATGCATTAAAATAGAGCAGTAATGGTGGAGGAGAAGGCTTAAAATCTTTAGCCACGACTTTGAAATCCCAATGTTGTTTTCAGAGACGAGTCTGCTCGTCGGTGAGAGAGATGAAGGACTAAACCTGGTCCTCCCGCCGACGGTGTGGTCCCAAACCTCAAGTTGAACATGTATGAACTCCCAATCACGCAGACTTCCTTTACTTGGAATGGACAGTTAGTTTCTTAACTGAAATAATTATATCCATGAATAAAAAAGACACTTAAAAAAGCTTTTTTCCGCCTTCTTCTCGACTCACATTATTAAAGACCTTTTCATTCTCTTAAACGGATATCACTTATCGTCTCATCTTACACGTTTTAATCAAATGCACTATTTCACTGTCACCGTGCATTCCTCGAGGCTAAAAATGATCTCTCATTGTTTAAAGCCAGTTTCCCACAGCTCCTGAACCTGCCACAGGAAAGGTCCTGAGACCGAGGCGCACCGCGCTGACAGAACAAAGCCCAAAGCTGATGAAACCCCTCCAAAGAAGGCTAAAATAGGGGAGGAAACATGCAAGTGGGTACGCAGAGACGGGTGAGGAGGAAGACGCAACTCCTGATCATGTGGCTGCTTTACTGAGCGCTGCGTCCCATCGTCGGGTTCTTCTCTGCAGGCGCTGCCTGTTACTTTCCACTTTTATCCTGTTTTGAATGAGGCGTCGGGATAAAGTTTATTTCATATGCATGAATTTGTTAGAAAAAATAAAACAAAGATGTCTGGTAATGAGGTAGCTCGCTGGTCTGTGCAGATCTCTTTCCCCCCTATTTGCTGTATATAGCAATCTCTCTGAACAAGTCCTGTATTGATGGAGCTGCCAGTGGTGCCTGTTTTAACTGCAGGAAATGTAAGGGCTAAAATTAACTTTTACTTTTATAAAATGGCTGAAAGTAGGTTTATGGTTCCCAGTGTATTGTTATCAGAGTAAAAACGGGTTTCTTTGCTCTCACTCCTCCAACTCAGTCCCAGTCATGTGTACGTTTGTGCATATGACAATAAAATGGCTATAGGGGAAAAAACTTAATGTCAAAATGAAAGGCTCAAAACAATAGAATTGTGTTGTGGAGATGTTCTTGTTTACCAGAGAACAGTGAGACATCCAGGTTAAACAAACATATTTATTTGCTCTTTGCATGCAGACAGGAGCGTTGTCACAACAATGCGCTCGGTGCTGCAATGAGTCTGAAACCACTTTATTAGGAATTCAGATTGCTCATAGCCCTTCGCTGCACGCCCGAACGTATCAGTGCATTCGGCTATCTGAGACGGTTTGTTCTTTCGACATCACCGACTCTGGTGCATCACTGCTGTGTATTGGTTTGAGACTCAAACCACGATTGTCGGCCAGGAAAAGAGCAAGCAGAGACTCAGGGTCGTTGCTGTGTGCCTCAAGAGATAAGTTCTGCTCTGCTCAGTTCAGAAAACCACAGCTGTTGTTCTCTGTTTGTGATTCATCCTAACTATAGAATGAATTATACTCATAACTCAACAAAAAATTATTATATGGCAAAGTACTAAGTACAAATAATAATGCAGTAGCTACATCTAATTACACAGAGATGATACAATCATTTTCACATAAGAGATGTTTCAAATATTGTTCACACATGGAAAATTCAGGTCATTGGTACATTTTCCCATCACACTTGGCAGCATCTTTATTGGTGAAAAATGTCTGTTCCTCCCATCAGTGGGAAACTCACATGTCTGCGTAGCTGGAGCAGTTGGAGGCACGTTCGCCACCTTCATTCTTCTCAAGCTCGGGTCTCAAGGGAAGCAGATCTGCAGGGGTCCAGTCCTGTCGTGGTTCTGTACAGATTGCACCTTGTCCTCGGGTTTCATCAGGAGCATTTCATAACGGGAGAAGTTTCAAAAGCTGCATCCTCATTAGCCGATTCATGGATTAAGACTACGCTAATCATTATATATGAGTCAGTGGTGTTTCATTTTGAAAATCCATTGGATTGGATTTTCTTGAGAGCGGTTTTGAAGCTTCTTTTTCTTTGAACTGCTTGCAGCAATGTTGGTGGGAAAGCCGGTGTGAACATGCCCACATTTGTCAAAGTTAGCTGTGGCTACCAACTCTTTCAGCTGAAATATCTCCAAAGCTGCCGGGAGACGCTTAGAGCGGAATATCCCATTTCAGATGTTGAGTCAATGGCAGTGTTAAACATTACTGCAATGTTATTTCAAAACTGCTACTGGTTTCAGTAAGTCTGGTAGCATGTTGATTATGGATGAGGAAGACGGCCTAGCCATTGACTAGGCCGTCTGTTAACGAAAACTTCGTCCCATATGAGCCTCTACCCGGATATTGGATGGTTGGTGCTTGGGTGTAAAGTGTTGAGATGGTGCAGTGCAGAAGCAGACATCATGTGTATCTTTAGCGTCAGGCGTCTGAACTGCTTCTTGGTGTGGGCTGTGAGACCGCTCTTATCGACTACAAAGGCCGCAGTTCACCGTGGCTGATGCAGCGGCAGCATCTCTGCTTGTTGATGGTACATACTTCTAACACAGGAAGTGTTGCTGGAGACCGCGGGACAAAAATAATTGGAACACTTTTTTATACTTCATTTTTTTAATGTTAAACTTTAAATAACTTATTTGTTTTGTGTGTTTTGAGCTTCAGCACAGCAGGTTAAGACTACAACTGAAGTCAATTGACAGATAAATCAAAAAGGTCCAGGTCTTGCCATTTATGCAGGAGGAACTTGGGAAGCAGGAATTGTAAATTCCTGCTTCCCAATACAATCAATCTGAGTTGTTGCAAAGAGGTGCGATAACAGCGTTGTATTAATATAAGGCAAATTTTGAAGAGAACAAGCTCAGATAAACTCCAGCTAAATTTCCGACATGGAATCACGGTCTGAGATTTTGTACGCATATTGAAACTTAAAGGGAATAATGTTTGAAGTGTTAAAATGGGTAAAAAATAAAAAATTTATGATGGTGTAACTAACATGAAATCAAAGTTGTGCTGAAAACAATATGGATATATTTCTATAAGATAAAATATGAATAAAGCAAGAATAAAAGGAGATGGCTTCTTGATTCAGACAGAGATGTGTACATCTACTGTATGTCCCGTTATTTGTGGAAGTGAACACATTTTACTGGTTGTATGTCGTTTAGAGGTGTTTGGATAGACCTAAAATATTTTACCATGCAGTCTAAAGTTCTTAAGTTGGTCCGAGTCGTGCTTCAAGGCTGTTGAGAAGTATCAGTCGGAATCCCAGGTGGGGACACTTCATCCTCCTGTCTGTATCTCGTCTCTCGTATCCTCGTCAGCCCTACTGGAAGTGAACTTTGCTCCCAGAATGCCTTTACTGTCCCTCATGCTGAGAGCTCTGCTCCTCAGTCCAGAATGACAGCCGATGACGAATGCGATCGTGTGAGTGGCAGCCATTTCTGCAGCGCTGGTTCGCTCCGTTTCCTTCCATGACAAGTGCTGCTGACGTTTGACGAGTCGCTGATATGCTTGCGTGATCGGGATTTCTGAAGTGCTGCTATTGTTGTCCCACACACGATTATGAGTTTGATTGCAGTGGAGGAGCTTTGTGATAAATGTCTGGTCTTCAAATGTGTGAAGATACAGGTAATAGATGAAAATATATGCAATAATCAATAATCAAAGAGGGATGTTTGGGCTAATATCAGTCAAACAATCATACTGTTGCCTCCACTTTTTTCCATTTCTTGCTGTTCTGTGATTCTGCAACATTAGATGAACAACATGTGACTTATAACTGTCACCATTTATTTAAGAAGACCAACAGAATACAGAAGCAGTCTGTGAAAAATTAAGTTCTCCTTATGTTAAATGCTCCAGTCAGCTCCAAGTGTGCAGGAACCAGTCTCAGCCAAACTTCAGCTGTTGTGCAGAAGGCCTCACTGCCACAGCCTGTTATAGAGGTGTGCAGGATTACTGATCGATTAGTAGTGCATTTGATTAGTAGTGCCTAGGTGATACTTCTCTTCATTCCTGCAGAAGCATTAACGTTCTAAGTTTTTAATGTCATTTTGGTTTGACAGTTGAAACTTGAAAGAAGGGACATTTTTTGTAACCTTTTGCATGAATTTTAGTCCTATAAAGAGTTTGTTGTTTAAATGAGTGGGTTTAAACAAAATCGGCAGTATATTTACTGACATACAGAAGTTAATTTCACTCAAAGGGCCTCCATCAAATGTGTAATCTGGCCCCAGAAGCAGAAAATAACCTAATTTCCTCGGTGTTTACGACAACGTCTTTGTTTGCGAATGTTGTCTCGATTTGATTATTGAAGTGGAAGCTTTTCAGGTCCCAATTATCTGTTCTGAGGCATCCAGCTGAGCTGAAAGGAACCATCAAGCAGAGGTTTTCAGAATCTTCACAGAACTGTGGCATCCTCTTATGAAAGTGTAAAAGCAAATTAAAGACGACAAATCTTCTGTCAGCACTGAGATATAAGTCTTAGAAAACGAGGAAGGAAGGTTGATGACCCTTTAGAGGAACTGTCAGTGGGAACTTCAAGTTTAGCAGAGTTATTGTCAACTGGTTAAAGGCTATAAGACTAGTCAAGTGTAAAAGGGAAGCATTACAGGCTGGAGGCACAAGGACTGGATCATAATTGAGAAAAAAGGGTACATTAAATATGGAAATTACATAGTAATAAGCATCTTTTTGACCTCATTAAATCTGTTTAACCTTCTTTTTCTTTATTGTGAAGTAACAAGATAATACAAAAGGTAGGATGAATGACGATATACATAGAAGGAGACTAGTGGATTGATGCTGAGGTGTGTGTGGATAAGATTGTTTCTAGAAACTGAAATAATTCAATGATGCTGAAAATAATGATGCTGATCCATTAAATATATTTTCTATGGTGTTTAATTAAGTGCAGCAGCATAAATTTAATTGAACACACTGATGGTTTTTGGTTCTTTTACTAACTGCTCCAAAGAGCAGCTGAGAAAAAGTCTTCTGCAGAAGTCACTGGTGGGGGAGGGAACTGTGTAAAGAGAAGTAGGTTTGTTCCAGCTGTTGACATCCTTCCTGGCATGGAAAATAGAGTGTTTTGAAGGTTTTTGACTTCTGGTGCTGAATGCTGGGATTGATCAAATGCGGTAGCATAATAGCTAAAAGCTAGGGGTGTAACGATACACTAATCTCACGATACGGTATGATACACAATATTGAGGCCACGATAACGATACGATACGATATTATAGCAGTATTTTTTTAACAACCTTGAATGAGGAACATATGACTGGAAAAAATGGTCTTTTATTTGAAAGACACAAAATACAAAACAATGCTGTGCATTTATTGTTACAGTTTGTAATGCTTTATAACTGTTTAAGTTTTAAAGAGAAAGCCAGGCCAACCATTTTCCACAAACTGAACTAAAAGTAAATGTCAGGTTTGCATTTTGCATCTTCAGTTTCATGCAAGTACAAATATTTTGCCACAAACTGAATAGTTTCTCTCATGTATGATTTGACTTTTTTCTTTTCCAGAAATGTAACAACTAAAATTAAATAAATAAATAAAAGTAAATAAAAACATACATTTTTACATAATAAAAAAGATTGATTCATGCTCACCTTATAAGTGTAAGAGGAGATTTATTTTTGTTAAGAATGTTATTTTGGTAATTCAGGGTTCATTATTTTATAAATGTATTCTTTATATTCTGATGTAAATCAGGGACTATAATTACACTAGTCAGTTTATCTGTAGTGATTAGTCTGTTTTAGATTGGGCGGAGTGATACAGCACTAGGTGCTGTGTTGATGTTCTAAAATCCTACGCTGTTGAGGGACATTAAAGTACACTGGAATTCAGCAGAAGTTTTCCCGTGTTTATCCTACTCACGACCCAAAAAAGGTTTAATTTAATAAGGTAAGGCTTAACTCTACACCAGACTTAAAAGTTCAGAGCTCAAAACCAGAGCCGGATTAAATAAATGGACTACACTAGGCAGACTGTGATTTTCGGGCCCCCCTCCATCGATGTTATTTATGAAATCTTAAACTTACCAAAGTTACTAATAAAACTTAATTCACATTTTACATAGCAAAGTCATAGTCAAGTTGGTTCTTTGTATTCCAAAATAAGTCATGTGTTGTATATTAAACAGTCTATCAGACTATTTTTAGATTTTTATTATTTATACGTTATTACAATGCTCTATTAAATGCTATTAAATTATCCTTATCTTATCGATTGTGAGCATTTAGCAGAAAATCTTAATTAAATGTGTTGATTAAATTGAATAGTTAAATAAGAAGTCAAATCTACAAAGACCAATACAATTTGCAGTAAGACAAAGTGTGCTGTAGTATGTATGTCTGTATGTGTATATGTATGTATGTGTATGCGTATGCAGAGCCGTTAGAGAGATTTGCGAGGCCCTGTGTGAAATAGCCAGGGTGGCCCTCGCGCGTGAGCGTAGCGAGCGCACGCAAAATTTTTGGGTTTTTCGGGTCGGATCTGGTGTCTCTATGCGCAATTTTAACTCTCCAATTAGCAAAATACTGATGGATTAGCAAATCCCCTGATGGAAATTTCCTGAATCTGTCTCGTTTTCTCGACATTGTGTGACAGTTTGTTCCACCTCCACCCGTCTGGATCAGAGCAGCTTGTGTCTGCGCTTGGTCTGATCATTGGATTGAACAACAGACACGCGTCATCATTGCACATATATTTATTGATATGCACAGACTAGTACACATTTAGGTCTGTAATGGAACGTGACTGTTGATATTTATAAAGAAAAAAAAAAAAAAATAGGGGAAAAAAAAACGGCCCATAGCGCCAGGCCCCTTGGGGCGCCAGGCCCCTTGGGGCGCCAGGCCCCTTGGGGCGCCAGGCCCCTTGGGGCGCCAGGCCCCTTGGGGCGCCAGGCCCCTTGGGGCGCCAGGCCCCGTGCGGTCGCACGGTTCGCACATCCCTTGCGGCGGCCCTGTGCGTATGTATGCGTATATATATATGTATGTATACTAAATATAGTAATAATGCACATATATATATGCCTTAGGTTTTTACCGGCATGTTATCAACCATTAATATGTGTGCAGACAAAAAAAAAAAAAAAAAAAAAAAATTTTTTTTTTTTTTTTTCCCCTCTGTCTGGGCCCCCCCCCCTGTCGGGCCCTAGGCACGTGCCTACTCTGCCTCTCCGTTAATCCGGCTCTGCTCAAAACCCTGCTAGAGTCCTGTGATCGGGACCGCAAAAAGGTACTACTTTCTCGTGAGCGGAGTAAGATTTTGGTCCGCGGGTCTAGTCGCGGTCGCCACGCGCGGTCAGCTGCGCGTTACTAGTCAACACAATAGATTAATATTAATAACCCAATATCGCGATACACTTTGTCACCTCCACGACATGTTTCGTGGCGTTTTTGTATCGCGAAATTTCATGGCACGATATATTGTTACACCGCTACTAAAAGCTAATGTGCAGCTCTGGATTACAACCCATGTTTCATCCTCTTGGTCTTAGAATCCCCTGGTGTTCTTGCATTATCCAGCAGCTTCTACAACCTCTCAGCAGATGTGATGTGATAAGGTCTTTTAAGGAGGCACATCCATGCTCCCCTGAGCTAAAATAAGACTAATACATAGGGTATATAAAGGGATGAGGACTGCATCATCGAGCCATCTTTGCTATCTTTGTCACCCGGAAATGTTGGCAAATTTAGAAATGACGAAGCTGTGGGTGTGTATGTGATGAAGAGCAACTCAAACAGCTGCAGCAGTGAATGTTTTTTTTCCTGCAGATGATGCTGAGAGGATGCTGAGTCAGGGTGAAGATGTGTCAGAAAGAACTGAGGGGGCAGAAAGAGGGTGTTCTGTTTCAGGAGGGTCGGGCAGCTCTCTGCGGGAGTTCCCCACTAGTTTTGTGTGAAAAATGCTCCACGAGCTGGAATAAAAACACAGAATGCCTCCACATTTATGCAGTAGAAAAAAAGAAGCTGGAGCTTGTGCCATATTGGGACTGAAATCATAGCAGTTTTGGAAACCTGACGGAGGTTTTTTTCTCTGGGAAACCAGGCCGCGCAGAGAATCTGACGACTTCTGCATGCACTGTAGTGACCCAGAAACTGTGGAATCCACATGCACACGCAGTCGGAAATCCGATTATTCAGATTTTCAGAGACATGAGACACCACTTCCTCCTGTGTGTCAGCGTCTGCTCCGACAGTGAAAGTTAAAAAAGAGGGAGTTTCTTCATCATGACGATGCAAAAGCAGAGTATTAATCTGATATTCATGGAACCGTTGTCGTCATGGTTTTACTCACACACTGAGGTGCTGAGGACCTCACAATCTCTCTTTTGAAGATTTCTATCTTCATCATTTCTACCCTGATGTTAAAATGTATTCCTCATTCAGCTCTTACTCTCACAGTGATGATCTTGTGGCAGCTGTGATGGTCACAGAGCAGTGAAAACATCTCCACACCAACGCTGTCGCCCCTCCTTGATACCCCCGAACAAATCTGTGTCAACAGAATGAGCCATCAGAGCCGAGCTGTAAAAGCTCTGTGCGCGTCTCACGCTGCAGTTTGTCTCTGAATGTTTGTAATGTATGTAATTGCCACCTGAAGCACTTATTTTCTCACCGGCGCCGACACAGAACCGGTGTTTAAAGGCAGTCTGCCACGTCGAACAAACTTTTTGAAGGTCTCCAGTGTTGTGAGTTTCATTTTCAGTAGGACGTCAGCTGGAAGTGTTTTTGTGGAAGTGGATAAAATGATCACATGACCTTTACTTTTAAACAACTGTTTTGTAGTCACAATTTCAATTGAAGTCTTCACCAGACAGAGCTGCCAAAGCCCCAAATGATCCACGTCTAATTTAATAAATCCCCCATTTCTTTATGCTCTCCCAACAACTTAGTGGCGAATTAATGATGCTGTAAACACTGCCTCCATCCATCCATCCATCCATCCATCCATCCATCCATCCATCCATCCATCCATCCATCCATCCATCCATCCATCATCCGTCCATCCATCCATCCATCCATCATCCGTCCATCCATCCATCCATCATCCATCCATCCATCCATCCATCCATCCATCCATCCATCCATCCATCCATCCATCCATCCATCCATCCATCCATCCATCCATCCATCATCCGTCCATCCATCCATCCATCATCCATCCATCCATCCATCCATCCATCCATCCATCCATCCATCCATCCATCCATCCATCCATCCATCCACCCACCCATAATCCATCCTTCTTCCCATCCATCCATTCATCCATCCCTCCATCCTTCCTTGGAACGTGGGTATTCCTTTTTATGGGTGCGGGGATTCCTGTGACATGTAAGGGTATGTTTGTGGAATTTCTCTGATGTTTACGTATGAGAGGCTGTAAATGAGATTTTCTTCTTTTTGATCAGTTAAATTTCCCATCACTGTCCTTCCTGGGTTGAAGCAGAGACCTTCTATAAAACGAGACAGCCCACTACGGTTGGGTTTCCTGTATCTGTGTCATGTGGGTTTCCCCACTGCCCCGCCCCTTTAGGAGACTAACAGCAGGTCCTGAGTCTATTGAGTCCTATGGGAAAAGTGAACGTGAGCACAGATTATTACCAATTCCTTCGCCCCATAGTAACCTAAGTAAATATGGGACCCATTTATCAAAAGCCACAAATCTTCTGAACATTCTGACACCAAAATGGCAATTTTCAGACCGACAAATTACGAGAAAATGAACTTTGTTTGAGACCTGTCTCTGTCTGAGCAACATAGCAACATAACATGGCTCTCATAGCTAATGATAATAATAATACATAGCTCTGCTCAGAGTCGTCAGTCACTGCAGAACTGCCAAAGTCGTTTTCCCATCGGATAAAATTAAGTTTAAAACTAAAATAAAACTTGCTTCTTTGCTTAATAATACTGTTATTGTTATTATTGAAGTCTTTTTGGAAGGGAAAAAAGAATATTAAACTGATCCGATGATCTTGTACTGGGTTGATATCAGATAAAGCAGAGCAGATAGAAGGCGGCAGATAAAAGGTAGCAGATAAAAAAAACGAGCGGCAAAATAAGGCCCAAATATCAAAGTTGTACTGTATCAGAGACGTTCTATAAAACTACTGTATACTGTATAGAGTATCTTTGACTGTATCTAGTGTTGTATGTTCCAAAACGATGTGGGGAGAGGGGCGACCACACCCACTTAGGAGACAGGAAGTGTATACCATTTCATACCATTGGCAGTAACGGTAATGCGCTATCTTCTGTATAGAATATCTTTGGTTGAAGTTTTTATACAACGACGTGTTTGGGAAGTAAACAGGATCAACGGGATTTTCCTCAGTCAGGTTCATCCAGTGGTGGTCACGGCATTCAGCTGGCTGTCTGAAGTCTTTGTTACCGTCACAGCAGCACGGAGCCAAGAAATCTGCCTGAACCCAAAGAAATCTGGCAACAACATTCTGGTTGAATAACCTTTGACGTTGAGGAAGGTTCCCAACTGAGTGAAGTGACCCGAAACTATCAGAGTGACAGCCATGACCAGAGCAGGTCAAATTCTCTGAAATGTCAAGGAAGGGAGCTTCACTGCTCCCTTTATCATCTCCTTTAGCAAAGGAAACGCTGGAGCTTCTTTTTTTTCTACTTTTGAAATAAAGTAGATCATTTCGTCCCACAGTTCCCGACACTGCACAATTGGAAGTACTGGTCAATTATCCCTGTGGAGTTGCACAAGCAGAGCTTTATGTAATTAAATACCAGGTCAGGAAGTTGAGTCTGGGCAGCAGTGATGATGTTCTATCTCTCTAACTTCCAACCTTAACAATGGATTTATAATGAGCTAATATGCTAAACGCAGTATAGTTTGACCTTTGGGTAACAACATGATGAAGATCTACTAGATGAGATACCTAATGCGCCTTTTGTAGGACATTTCTGGAACATCTGTTGCTTTAGATCAACATCACAGCTTAGCGTAAGTGGGGTTGGGTCACCAAGTAATTCGCTCTTGCATCATGCTGACATCACAGTCTCCCGCCAGCTTTCATTTTTTGATGTTCTACAGGTTCATGGTAATGTGTTTAAGGAAAAAACTATCAGAATTCAGTTTTTGGAGCAACTATATCCACTATCTGGTTTCACACAGAGATTAGGATAGGATGCACTGACGGGAGGAATCTTCCAAGAAAACTCTGTCTTTGTGATACCAAGAAGAAATTATTTTCCCTACTCAGTGTAGACTTACGCTAAGCCGTACGGAGCTCTGCAGTCTGACGACAATCCCAGAAACAAATCCATAATGTCTTTGGTCATTGGCTGCTTTTTTATTTTTATTTCTTGTATGCATTAGGGACTCAGAAGCAGGCTTCAGATTCAAAAAAACAGACTCAAAGCCTGATTTATTACACAAATAATCTCAAACAAAACTCTTTGGAATGACTTAGGTTGTCCCAGCAACTTCATAAAGGAGACAAAATAACTCAGGATCAGTGAACTCGGAACAAATGATAATCTTTCTGGTAGTGGCAGAACCCATGCTTGGTCGCTTGGCCTGCCGATGCCAGCATCTTGGACTGATTGACTGTGGATCCCAGCAGAATTCTGCTTGGAGGGGTCCTGTGATCCATGGCTCAGGATTCCGTCACCCAACCTATGCTGGAGGAGCTGGGGAGCTGCCGATGGTTAGCTGAACATCACCTCCTTACGGTTTCCATGGATGCAACATCTAACTATGGAAACCAAAACAGTTTTTTGTACCGGACTGTAAATATGTTTATGAAACTGGACATTTTAACATTGAGGTCAACACGGATTGACGTGGGTTTGAAGCCAGCCCCTAGTGGTCAGTAGAAGGACTGCAATTTTTCTTACCTCTGCTATGGCTTCAACCTGGAAGTTGGATGGTTGGTCAGGTGCAGCTAGGTCACAAAGCAAGACAGCAGGTTTTTCTGAGTAGCCTCAAGTCCCGATTTGGACATCAAAGTTTGGTCTGGCTGTGGTCACAATCCTGGTGGTGGTTGTTCTGCAGTATCGTTAGCTTGTTTGTCACTAGGCTGGGGTCTCGCTGTTCCTGTGATGTCATCTGCAGCCATCCTCTCACCTCTGTTATGCCTAGTTGCATTGATTACAGCTTCCGCACCACCTTTACTACTTTCTGTATTACTACTACTGCTTTAGGCAGAACAGAAGCGAAATGTCAGAACAAACTATTACACCTTTTCTGTAGCACCTTCAAATATCCCAGGGGAGGAAGGACCTACGTTTCACTGATCATCATTCCTGATCAGAGAAACCAGTTTTCTAGTTGCATGAGCTTATTACCCGATGTGGTGAGGGCATTTGAGTAGCTGACATAATGTAACCCTGTTGCTAAACTAAAGACCGACCGACACTTCTTTTCTGCACTCTTAAACCTTCCCCTCCCTCCTCCCTCACATATGCAGCTGTGGGATGTTTGTCAGGTCTGCGATCACACCTGTCCACCTTGGCAGCCACTCGTGCTGCTGCTTGGTGTCATAATGAGAGATGCACGTCCGTGAAGAGCTGTGGTGCGGCTTCGTCGACGTTATCTTTCCTGTGTTGGTCTGACGGTGGAGCCACTGAAGCCCCCTCGTTACTCCCTCCGTGCCGAGGGAAGATCGGTGAGCGTTGTGCAGCAAATGACCTGACGAGACGAGATGCGTTCTGGCGCCGAAGCGAACAGTTCAACCCGGTTAAAGCTCATCCCGAAAGAGAAAGCAGTGAGAACGACAGCGTCGGAGAAAGATGAAAGCAAGATAATGGCTTAGACCTCAGTACCAAAGTGGAAACACGAACTGTTAATTTCCCTCATGAATGATTCACGATCCATTAAGTCAGTGCTCTTGAACCGGGTGAACTGGGTGTTGACGGCTGGAGAAGTTGTCAGAAAGAGAACAACGATATAAACGTCATCTCTGTGTGTCCGAGAGTGTGAAATAAAACTCATCGACACGCGGGCTACAAAACATTCGCTGCTATTCAGGTGTCAGCTTTGTGTCACTGTTATGGTTTTATTCAGACACGCAAAGACCCCAGGATAGGATGAGAACTAAACTTTTGTTGATTTGTGGAACTTTGATCCCAGTCACATCAAGATACTTTGCATTTAAAGCACACAACCAACCATTATGGAGTCAAAACTGCTCCCTCCAAACGAGGTCTGGGGTCAGTTTATGGTCCGGTTTAGCCGTGGGGAGTAATGGTCTTGCCATTAAATTAAATTGTTTTTACATTGCAGTATGAATAAGTAAAAAAGATTATAAGGAAAATAAATTGTCAGTATCATAAAGTCTGTTTAAACACTGTAAAAAGTTAAGAAGCACGGAGTGAACTTAAATAAACCTCTGAGCAAACGAGGCCCATGGTTTAACTCTTGCTCTGCAGAGATAAACTCCTTTTTTCGTCCCGTTTAGAGCCGTGCAGTTCATAAAATCTCTATCCTGATATCAATGTTGGCTCCCAACAAACGCATCAATAAAGTAATCGTTACAAAACAAATACTTTGTCCCATTTTTCTTGTGTTCTGAATTTCTAAGTACCATCGAGGTGACGCCGGTGTTTGTGGACAGGAAGACCATAACTCCCCGCCGCTGATTCCGACCATTAACTAATTATTTGAACAGATCTGCCAGCTTTGGCTTTTTCAGCTTGAATCATTTTTAATTAGTGTGAAATTTTATTCAGCCCGAAGTTTAAGTTCACAGTGGAAATTTAAGCAGTTTTATGATTTTGATAGATGCAGTATAATTTTTAAGTGTTATGTGGGGAGTGAAGGGGAGCCAAAAACAGGAGATGAGGCGGCAGTGGTTTAAAAAGCAAAAGGTACTTAAGTAAAGACAATATAAAGACGGTGCTGACGAGACACAGGGTCAAACTATCGGGACAGATGGGCACAGGGGACGTCAGACTGGGACTTAAGAACCAAGGATATGGACCTTCAAAGTAAAAACAGGAATTAGAAATACAAAATCAGGCCATCCAAGACTAACAGAAGGAAAAATATGCCGTGACAGTATGGGAGTGGATGATTGATTGTCCGGGTCGATACTCTGATACTGATACCAGAGCTTTAGATACCAGCTGACAACCGTTACCATACAACAGCTTATGTGCGTAAGACGCCGATGTCATCACGCTTGACCTGAACATTAATAACATGTAACACCTAAAAATGTAAAATTATTAATGTGTAATAGTAACATAAGCTGTTTTTCTGTTAGAAAGAAGATTCCCATATCCAAATGTTTGGACTCCAGATAGAGATCCAGTTTTAGTTCTGCAAATGTGTTTAGTCATATTTTTAGTAGTTTCCACTAGGACTGGGTGATATTTTACCGTTCACGATAAACCGTCAAAAAAATTCCCCATGGTAAGAATTTGTCATCTCACGGTAAAAACGATAAATTGAGGAAATGAGCCTGAAAGAAAGAAAGAAAGAAAGAAAGAAAGAAAGAAAGAAAGAAAGAAAGAAAGAAAGAAAGAAAGAAAGAAAGAAAGAAAGAAAGAAAGAAAAGCCCCTTTCACACAGAGATTCCGCAATATTGGTGTAAAGAAGTCCTGCCAATACGCCGCCTTTGTTGGTTCACACAGAACCATACAACGCCGGCATAACGCCGCTCCCGTCTGTAAATTCACACAGCATGCCGGCGTTCCGCAATCAGAGGCGTGACGACAGCGTCAGTCCGACCGTCATGTCAGCGGCATGCCGGCTGTGTCATTCACACAGACCCCGTTTCGTCTCTGTGACGGCTCTGTGACTACCTCCGCTGCCGGCTTATTGGTGGGGCCACTTGGCCCCCCCATTCCGCCTCCGTGACTTTCACACAGAACAGCGAGGCGGCTTAAAGGCGCAACGTTCCCGCCTCGAACTGGCTGTGTGAAAGGGGCTAAAGAAAGAAAGAAAGAAAGAAAGAAAGAAAGAAAGAAATGAGCCAGAAAGAAAGAAAGAAAGAAAGAAAGAAATGAGCCTGAAAGAAAGAAAGAAAGAAAGAAAGAAAGAAAGAAAGAAATGAGCCAGAAAGAAAGAAAGAAAGAAAGAAAGAAGCCTGAAAGAAAGAAAGAAAGAAAGAAAGAAAGAAAGAAAGAAAGAAAGAAAGAAAGAAATGAGCCTGAAAGAAAGAAAGAAAGAAAGAAAGAAATGAGCCTGAATGAAAGAAAGAAAGAAAGAAAGAAAGACAGAAAGAAAGAAAGAAAGAAAGAAAGAAAGAAAGAAAGAAAGAAAGAAAGAAAGAAAGAAAGAAAGAAAGAAAGAAAGAAAGAAAGAAAGAAAGAAAGAAAGAAAGAAAGAAATGAGCCTGAAAGAAAGAAAGAAAGAAAAGAAAGAAAGAAAGAAAAAAATGAGCCTGAAAGAAAGAAAGAAAGAAAGAAAGAAAGAAATGAACCTGAAAGAAAGAAAGAAAGAAAGAAAGAAAGAAAGAAATGAGCCTGAAAGAAAGAAAGAAAGAAAGAAAGAAAGAAAGAAAGAAAGAAAGAAAGAAATGAGCCTGAAAGAAAGAAAGAAAGAAAAAAAAGAAAGAAAGAAAGAAAAAAATGAGCCTGAAAGAAAGAAAGAAAGAAAGAAATGAACCTGAAAGAAAGAAAGAAAGAAAGAAAGAAAGAAAGAAAGAAAGAAAGAAAGAAAGAAAGAAAGAAATGAGCCTGAAAGAAAGAAAGAAAGAAAGAAAGAAAGAAAGAAAGAAAGAAAGAAAGAAAGAAAGAAAGAAAGAAAGAAAGAAAGAAAGAAAGAAAGAAAGAAAGAAAGAAAGAAAGAAAGAAAGAAAGAAAGAAAGAAAGAAAGAAATGAGCCTGAAAGAAAGAAAGAAAGATTCCCGTTGATGACACTTTTTGTATTGGTATTTTTTTTATCGTTATCAGGATAAATGCCAGAAATTATCGTGATACATTTTTTAGTCCATACCGCCCATCCCTAGTTTCCACCCTCGACCACTACCTGTCCTGCATAGCACCCCACTCACTTGCAGGTGAGGTGCCGTTAGGAGGGTGGTGGAGCCACATCAGTCCTTCAGGCCCAGCCCAAGTGGGTCACATGGCCTGGAAGGCCTGGCCACCAGGAGCTCTTGAACAAGTCATTTCTTCAGGCCCAGTTCCATGGAGGGACCCTAGTAACCCAGCCTACACACAGTAATAACATCTCTTGGTCTGGGCTGGGCTGGGCTGTTTGACTCGGGAAACCCTAATGTGGGCAGTTGTCTCCTGGGATCATTCAGGCTTGGGAACTCATCCACCAAGACAGAGAGGCCCGGACCTTCCTGGTGCTGCCCCCACGATTGGAAGCAGAAGTTGATGAATGGATGGAAGCTCAGAATAGTTGTTGCAATCTTCTGGAAATGCCCAGAGCCCATAAAATGTTGCCAGCCATTTAAATAACTGCTTATGGAAAGGATATTGAATATCTGCCATGCATTGATCAGACTATTCAACCTCCTCTGTACATTTGGAGACAGAAGACTCAGCCAAACGAAGATACTTGGTGCTTTTAAAACACTGCTGAAAAGATTGTTTTTCTCCTTTAGACATTTATAATCGAGTGGAATATCTTGGCTTTTATTGGACAAACATCCCATCCTTTCACCGATCTGTTCGTTCCTTCATGTTGACTGTAGCTCTGGTTATTGATCATTTTAGTGACTGCAGAGGTTTCTGTATATTTGCATAGCTTGTTCTTTGCTCAATTTAACTCTTCTAATTGGAAGAAAGTGTTTTTTAATGGATTGCAATTATTTAGACTGAATGAGAGGATAATTAGACTGTATTGGACTATAATTAATCAGACTGTGTTGAACTGAAATATAAAAAAAACGAGTGAGAGAGAGTTGAAGAAATAAAGGTAATACACGACAAGGATGAGATCAAGGGGGAAGTGGAACTGAGGGAAATATTGAAATGATGATACTCAGCCAGACTGATTACCTCTGTCGGGTTGATCTGCAGCCTGAAGGCTCCGGCTTCAGTCTGCCGGCTTTTTTCTAAACCCGACTCACTTTAAAAAGCACCGGCCCACAAGTACGTCGCTGATTTGCACGAACTCTCAAAACCACAAGGTGTTGTCAAAAAATCCTGGAATAAATTGTTTAGATGGTACAAGAGCTTGAAGTCTGAAAAGCACCGGGTGGAGTGATGCGGCCACAGGGGATGCGTCCGACGATCAACACGGCCCGCTTCTGCTTGGGCTCATTTTTCCCCGATGATGGGATGTGAAGTGACTGACAGGAAGCAGAGCATAATGTGATGCAGTGCTGATATAAAACACTCACTTCTGCTCGTGGTGTCAGCACTAAAATCAGAGCCTCTTCATAATGGATCTCCTCCCTCGCTTCTCCCTCCTGCACAAGGCCGTTTATTTTCCTTGAACCACTGTGAGATGAGGAGCGGCAGAAACAGTTTAGTGCAAAACTTTACGGAAAATTCCAGCTGATGACCCAAACAAATCCATTTCTTTGAATCGGGAACCTGTTAACTGATGTTTATTGTTGCTCCTGTTCTCTAGTTGCATTTGAAACTCCGTGTGTTGTCGCCGGAGATGAAATGTGGAGCCGTTGTCATGCCAACGCAGAGAAAGCTGAAGAATGAGATGCAGGAGCCGCATCTCTCATTGACGTACATTTACCATCCTCATGTCTCTTCGTACAACACTGAAGCGTGGCTGCTGGGTGGATCACCGGGTCACCTCGTAGCAGGAGGAGGGCCGGATTGTTCTGTCTCCGTCAGCGTACACTTTCCTGTCCCGGGGTTTTCCCGTGCACCTTTTTCCCTTCAATTCAAATGCATATGTGACACTTAGGGCTGTTCGATTTTGCCCAAAAATAAAATCTCGATTTTTTTCTCTCAAAATCCGATTTTCGATTACGATTATGATTATTTTGTGAATTGACAAAAGGCAAAGAAATGATTTCAAATATGCTGTTTTTTTATTGAACATTTGCCCCATTGGGCTTTAAGTGCAAACTTTGCTCTTATTAAACCAAAAATGAATGAATAAAGTGCAAAACTCTGTAAAATAAGTTTAAAAAAAGTTTAAAAAAATATAATAAAACATAAAGTTTTATCTCTGAAAAAAAAAATCAGCAAATCAGCACTTGCAAACATACAGTAAGTTATATTTCCAATTAAATAAAACAATACATTTTCTAATTAAACTAAACTGGGTCTTTGCATGCTAAATAATAATGCAACCCATGAAGGAGGTAGAGGTGTGTAATGTCAGTCATTACATTTGCTATTCACATTTGCAAGTTTTTTGCAAGAACACGAGCCGGTCTACGGCATCTGGCTTGAGGGATGCCCGGTGGCATGTTACAACGCCCCCTCCTACACTAAAGAGCCTCTCCGATGGGGCACTTGTCCCAGGTATTGAGAGGTATTTCCATCAATCATTAATATGGTATCAATCATTAATATGTGTGCAGACAAGGTAAAAAAAAAATAAAATAAAAAAGTGAAAAATCGATTATACGATTTTCACGTTTTAACATCGTTCTAATTACATAATCGCGATTACGATTTAAAATCGATTAATCGAACAGCCCTAGTGACACTACAAGAATGTTTGTCACATTTTTCTTGTTTTAAAGCAATAAGTGAGCTGAATGATAAGTTACTACCATGTAAATAAATTACCTTTAAAAACAGCTTAACAGCTCTCTTAATAGAGTTTAGGGCTGTGCAACATTGTTGGACAGAAACAATTAAATAGTTAGGATGATAACCCCTCTTTAACTCTTTAACTACCTCTTTAAAACAGATAAATAAAAGAATCAGACTTCTCTGAAACCCTTCTTGTAACATAAATAACACCTCACTGGAGGTCTTGTGATAAAGACGATAAAGAGTACACGCGGTCACAGATTGGGATGTGGACAAAGGTAGGTTATAACCTCAAACAGGTGTTTTTCTTTTAGTCCAAGTAAAACGAGTCCGTCTGCTAAAACCACCATTTTCTCTTCTGGTGCCGTCTGGACGTATCTTCAGTAGCGTGATCGGACGCTAAAGTCACGTCTCTTTGTGTTCCTCTTTTCGTAGCGTGTTGTACCACCGTAGGGCTGGGCGATATGGACCAAAAGTCATATCTCGATATTTTCTAGCTAAATGGCGATACTCGATATATATCGATATTTTTTCTGTGCCATAATTCCCCCAAAGCATTATAGCATAGCATCTCTGTTAGCTTCATTTTTTCTGAGGCAAACCCTTAAAAAAACAGTCAGTTTTAATACAAAGCCTCGTGCCAAATGTCACACAGGTACATTTATTAACAGAGGTCTGCACAATATCAAAATGTATAAAACAAATGAAATTAAAATAAACTGCCTGCATATATAGAATAAAAATGCTTCTTCAATAAAATAAAACAAATATCCCTTTCCTGCATAACAATTAAATTAAAATACACTGTGCAATTAATACAATGTAGACAGTAACAGGCAGACTTTTCCACTGAGGTTGACAGTTGTGCAAATAACAAAACATTTGTGCAAATCTCAAATAAAACATTCAAGTCAATTTGTCAAAAAATAATCTATATCAAAATCATTAAAAAAAAATATATATCGATATATATTAAAATCTCGATATATCGCCCAGCCCTAGTGTGTTGTACCACTGGCAAACAACTTGCAGGAAGCTTTGTGTGGCGGTGGAAGGCCGGCGGGCTCTGAATCAGGCAATTGTGAAGGTCTGTTGGCCGAAACGGCGGCCGAAGGAAGTTCCTGCCTCTGGCGTTTGTGGTGATGCCACGGTGCTTAGTCAGTTTGTTACTCAGAGCTTCACATTCTAGCTAAGTGAGAGCAAAGTGCTGATGGACGAGGTAAACCTTAACACCAGAGGGGGCTGTGCCCACGAGGTTTGTGTGTTCAGCTTGTGTACACGTTCAGGCCGTGTGTCCGACCTGACACGGGTGTGTCAGTGAGCGCAGCTGTGTGACAGAGGTTCCCATGTGCCTGAGATGACCTGCACGTTTCCACTTCAAACCTCCCCGGGTGGTTAGGTTTACTGTCTTGGATATTCAGATATCTGACGTCCACGTGTTGATCAGAAACCGGCCTGAAAGGACAAGAGTATAGTTTTTTTTCTTCGGTGGAAATGCAGTTTATTTTGAATTAAATAGTTGTTTGGCTGTCTGACAACAATATGTTATTATCTGTCCACCAGAAAGTCCCAGTCAGTTCTGAAAAGTTCCTTTTTGAAATAATTAAATAGGGATAAAATGGAAAACTGCAAGTAAAAAGTCATGTTATGGCACAACATCTCACTTACACCCACAGATTAAACACAATATTTCTATATTTAGGATTTAGTAACAGTATATCACAGATCATGTCTATTGTTAGAGTACCAGGGAGTATAAACAAAGTCATAGAGGTGAGCGTTCCAATTTTTTATGCGATTCAAATTAATTGAACGTTGCCGTCGTTCCATTATAGCTGGGATGCTCTGATGGCTCGTCACTGACAGTTCTGGATGTTGACTCACCGTTTTGTGTGGTGGTTCCTCCTCCATCCTCACCTGCTGAGGTAAATGTGCCTCAGAGGAGATGGCAAAACTTAAATGTGAGCAATGGCTTCTTGTCCTGGGATATACCTGGGAGTTCAGGAGGACATAACGACGTGTGAACCACGCACCAATAACCTCAATGTTCTTCAGCGCTGTTTTCAAAAAGCCTGTGGCTGGTGAAGAGCACACGACTCGACCCATCGCCTCCCGTCGTCCCCATGAGGCTCAAAGTCAAACCACCACCACATTCCCCACAGGGACACAGTTGAGGCTTTGATGCATGATTACATCAGCATTATACATTGTGATTTGCATTCCTCCATCATGATGTTTACTTTCATCATTTCTGTTCATACAGTCAGTACTCGAGATGAGGGGGGATGAGCGGGGATGGCATCCCCTCTGAAATAAAAACGGTCAAAATCATCCCCCCTTTCCATCCCTTATGTCATTTAATCAATGAATCTGGTATTACTGCTATTTCAACATTTAGTCATCACCAGAAAAATAACACCAGAAAAATAACTGATTTGACAATTTTCACGTAAAGTAAAGTAAACTTTCACTTGAAATAAGAAGAAAAATTTGCCAACGGGACAAGATTTATCTTCTCATTACAAGCAATAAAATCTTGTTCCACATGCAGATTTTTCTACTTATTTTAAGTGAAAATCTACTTGAAACAGGAGAAAATTGTTGTTTTTTCCAGTGATGAGTCTTGTTTTAAGTGTAATGAGATTTTTTTACTAAAATGAGACATTTTAGATAGAAAAAAGACAAATATTCTTGTTAAGATTTTGAGTTTTTGCAGTGATCCATTTTACTTATCCTGTGAAGGACCGCATATTGTTAAGTTCAGAAAACAGTTTTTATTTTTGTGTTTTGATGTACTTGATGTAAGCCCAGTGGATATTTAAAGCTTACAGAAGGCTGCATTTAACTGCTGCTATGTCATTCCTGCAGTATTTCTGCAGGTGTTTTGGTCACTGCTATTATTTCTAATATATTATATTATTTGTAATCAGCACAAATTATCTGTCCCCATATGATAAAATCCACCATCCCTCCTGATTTTTTTTTTACAACTCGAGTACTGGACACAGTACATCTTTCACCATCAGTCCACTTTTCTACCTGTACTTGAGACTGACTGAGCTGATCATTTTGATGTATTTTGATGTGTTTGGTGGATTTTTATGTAAATTGTGGGCTGTTTCTATGGAAAAGGGAGAATAAGAACGAAAGGCCAGAAGAACAAATATGAGTAATAGCAATAAGGATTGTTGGGTTGTTTTTTGTTGGGTTTTTTTTGCGTGGGCAACATTAACTAGAACATTTCGGAAAAAATGTTGAAGTTGTGGCTCATGCCGACGTCATACCTCTGAAGGCCAACAACGGTGGAAAGAACTTTTTTTAACGTCCTTCAACAACATGAATGCTTAAAGGGTTCACTTACTTTTGTCCACTCAGCTTTAAATTTTGTGGTAATATAACTGCTGATAGTTACAAAAAGGTACATTGTTATGTTTTACACCTTATACTTGTTCAGTCCCGCTGTGGAAACAACAGTTTCCAGCCGTGGATCAATGCATGGTTGTGTTTTTAATGTGTTCTTCCTTGTTTTGAGCTCAGACTGGCCTGCAGAGGTCTGGACCAGATACATGCTGGCTGCTGCTTATCAATAATACCTGTTTACTTTCTTTTGACAGTTTTGAGGTCTTACTGATGTTTATTTGAGAAAAAAGGAAAAATAATTCAACCATAATCCGAGTAAATTAATTTGAAACCATTTACATAAATGGACTGCAGATTCAGCAGCGGTTTTCTCTTTCTTCTTCAGTTGAAACTTTCTTTGATCTATCCTCAGACGATCTTAATTTCTGTGGAATCATGTTTTCAATAGCAGGGGATAGAGAATATTTGAGAAAATCTGCTCAAAACTGGCATATTTCCTTGAAAACATCTCAATATTTTAGCTTATTATTCTCAGGGAAGTAAAGACCAAGTAACTTCCCTTCCTCTCTGTCATTGGTGTGTATCACGTGCGAGAGGAGGAAAAGTTGAAGCTTTTAACCCCCCCCTCTTCCCCTCAGTCTCCCACATCCAACCAAAGCCAGAATCCCTCCCAAAGTCCCCAAACTCATCTGAAAATCCTTCTTATCTCAGTTCCTCCCTCTCCGTTTTCCACCCAGGAGTAACGTCCTCAGCTGTCTGAGGTGCAATTACAATTCAAGGAGGACAAACCCCAAAATCCATTGCAACGACTAACCTGAGAGACTGTTTTCACACCAAATGCAGCTGATATCACAGAGACCGTGTGTGGCTCCAAGGGAGCTGCAGAAACCACAGCAGTCTTTCAAAGAGTTCATATTGTTTTCATTGTAATTCCTCTGAAACATGTGATGGGTTTGCTTTAAACTCATTTAAGAGCGAGATAACTCAACACATGTTCTTTCCTGTTTTTTTGTGCCACTTGTGGAAATGTCTGATTACATCTGATGGCCTGAATACTGGTGCAGCAGACAGATGATCTTGGATGTTTTTGGAAGTCTGTGTGGTACCAGCAGATGTAGGAACACACTGATGGTCTCTTTGGTCATGAATGATGGATTTAGTTTGTTTGAGCAGGGCTGCCAACATTGTTTTCTTTTTTCTTTTTTTTTGTTAATGAATGACGGTTATCATCAAGAGATCTCATTTACATAAAAATAAAGGATGAATTTTCAGCTCCAGGTTGAAGTCCTCTTAGGCCCCGTTTACACGGGGCAAAAACTGAGGCGTTTTCATGCGTTTTGGCCGTTCGTTTACACGAAAACGGAGCTCAAAGCCCCCAAAAACGATCATTTCTGAAAACTCCGGCCAAAGTGGAGATTTTCAAAAACTCTGTTTTCACGTTTGCGTCTAAACAGAGGAAACGGAGGAAAACGGAGATTTACGTCACATTATGCGACAGAAACGTCACCAGCAGCGTCATGAGTGCGACCTGTGTTTACAATTTGTTTGGCCACCGTCAATATTTTCTTTTATTTTACCTGTTTTAAATTCTCTCAGACTCTCGTTCCTTCTTGGAAGTAAAGCCTGAATTATGGTCCCGCGTTAAATCGATGCAGAGCCTACGGCGTAGGGTACGCGGCGATGCGCGCCGTACGGTGTGCATCGCCCCGTACCCTACGCCGTAGGCTCTGCGTTAGTGTAACGCGGAACCATAAATCAGCCTTAACTGGAAGTTACACGTGTCATTTGTTGATGTTTTTTCCAGGATTCTGATTGGCTGGCATGACGTTAACAGCGTTTTCATGCGGGTCCGTGTAAACGAGGATATTTTTGAAAACGTAGGGGGGAAAATATCCGTTTTTGTAAATACCCGGCTACGTGTAAACGTTTAACACAAACTGTCGCACTTGTTAACAGCATTTTTAAGTCAAGTTCCTTTTACCTTACAGACTACACTACGTGCTTGCTTTTAAATCATGAATTTTGAGGTCACAAAGTGTTCATAGGTCATTACTAATCTGCCAAAAGTAGCGACACATCATCCTACCTCAGCCCCCAAAACAATCCCAATGAGCCTACAAGACCTTAACGTTGGTCTCCAGGAAGCTGAATAAAACATGAAGGAATGGGGTACGGGGTGAAGCCGTTGGAGAGTCGAGTGAGTATGGGTGGAGGTGTTTCAGGAAGCTCCATCTAAGTAATTTATACTAGATTATACTACATATGTTTGCCATAGTGAGTGTCAGGTCAGAGCGGTTATCTTTAAAAGTGATTTGTTCGGTTGGTAGCCTTGCATTTCATTCTACGGATTTCCAGCTTTTACTTCTTCTCCACTGGTTTTAAAAATGGGTTGATTGATTGGTGGAGCTGCGCTGTTTTGGCCTGATAACCTTCAGCAGTACCACATTAATCGCAATGTCGTAATTGGTGTTCTTAAATGTAGTGATACAGCTACCGATACCGTAACAGAACTGAACAGAAATTCTGATGTTTCAACTTGGGGAGGCGCTACAAATGTTCAGCTCAAGTGTCCCCTCGACATTACTCGTTTTCTTCACCACAGTCGTGAAACGCCACAGAGCCGGCGACCTGTTCGTAACTATATTGTGAGCTTGGACAGAAACGCACAACTGTGGAAAGGAAAGTAATATAGATAAATAAATAATAAAACACTGGTGGAAAGTCAGCACGAGTCTGACCCTCACCATTTGGTGATGTAAAGTTAGGAATCTGTTGGCTGTTAGTCAGTTAATTTACCATATTATCCACATTGATGACATGATTACTATATATATTCCATCAATATATGCATACATTAAAGTCAGCATGACGTTATGAAAACAGCATGACGGACCAGAAGATGCATCAGATATTTGGAAAACTCATGCGTACTCGCCAACTAGAGTTGTGTCTATCAATACCGCTGGGAGAGATGTTGGGCTCGGGAGTGCTGGTAAAAAGAAGAACCTAACCATCCTTTTGTTCTTCTTAGATCCAGTTTCATGTCTTGTTGTGTAGGTCTTCTCAGTTTATTGTTTATCATATTTTGTGACGTTGACCTAGCCCCCAGAGTCCTACTGTGAAATGGAGACGGAAGTTTAGGGAATGATATGCACATGTTTCCCAGCAGTCATCGCTGCATTGTGCAGCCTGGGTGACAGGATATGTCGGTAGACTTTTCATTTGTAATATTTCAAGTGGTTTCCTCAAGACTCTCCCTCTAGTAATGTATATTTTTTGAAGTATCTATGCTTGCGACCCTTTTTGCTCTCTAATAAACTGCTGAAAATATGGCACAGGAGTCTGTTACGATGTTACATCATTTTTTCTTGCCAAGGTTCAACTATGCTCAGATTGTGATTTGATGTGCAACTTATTTCCTTTTAAGGCTTTTCCTTTTTTTTTTTTTTTCTCTTCGCCTCGTCTTTGGCTCTCTCGTTGGTTCAATCCCATTGGGTACCCTCAGTCGACAGCTCCTACTCCACTGCTTCCTCCGATGCCTGTAGTGCATTAGGTTTTTGGTTGGAGTCTGCAACAATGCCGTGAGGTGCGAGAAGTCAATCGCACAAATAACGCTGGGTCCCTGTCATCTGAAAACCAAGTCCCCTTCATTCGTCCACAAACTCAAAAAGTTGTCTGCATGGTGAAAAGAGGTCACAAGCTTGTCATTTACCCATCTATCTCGTGGATTGTTTTGATCATTATCGCCTCAGGTTCATTTCCATGATTTGCATTTATATCACTTGAGTCACTCCATGTTGTTGTGAATTTATGTAAAACTTTGAGTCAAAGTATAGAGTACGATTTAAAAAGTTTTCTTAGGCCCAGGGATGGATTTTATGGATGATTTACAGAGAATCCTGGATGAGCCATGCTCCAGATCTCAGTAAAACCTAATCTAGACCTGCAAGTTAAATGGGCTCCTGAAAACTGAGAACAGACAAGACCAGTGGTGTGTAGGAATGAAAACTGCAGTGTAAACACGTCCCAGGGACCCCAAGCAGTCAGGGAGGAATGATTTCAGCTTGATGAGTCCATTTGTTTAATCGATGGAACATGGTCAGTGAGTCAGGTCAGGTACTCAATAACAAGCATTAGTTTCTTCTTCCATTTTCTCTCCCTGTCGGCCAGAGTTTTGACCCTTTTTTCTCTCTCTCTTTCTCTGGCCCTCATGTACTACGATCAGTGCCATGTGATTCCTGTTTCCTAGTATACAATTTCTCATCTGGACTTTGCCTGGACTCTTTCTTTCACTCACAGGAATGTTAGAAGCTATTTTAATAAGCTATTTTAATGATATGAAACACAAAGAAAATAGGGAGGGATATGTTGGTGTGGTATGTAGCATTTCATAAGATGGAAACATACGAGATAGTTGGATAGCAGTGAAATCCTTACGGCTGCTCTTTCACATTTTGTAGCCTTAACTTTGTGGGTAGGTGGGGATGTCCAGGTGGTTGTAGCATCACATCACCAGACACATTACACCTTTAAAAATGACAAATTAAGATTTTATGACGTTAAAACAAGAAGAACATATTGCAGCTTGTACATATATTCTTCAATCGCACATTCCCCATAAAATCATTACCTGCTGCCAACAGGAAGTCCAGCTTAACTCAGATTTCTGATTCTACGTAGCAGCTACGAATATAGCCTGTTTATAGGACTTATAATGTTGGCTTTTAAACCGGTTGCTTGTCTCTGAAGCTTGATTGGTGGATTTACACGGCAGTCATGCATGTAGCCTACCTATGAGACCTACGTTGGCATTCATACTTTTTTGTCATTGGTGTAGGGCTGGGCGATATGGACCAAAAGTCATATCTCGATATTTTCTAACTAAATGGCGATACTCGATATCTCGATATTTTTTCTGTGCCTTAATTGGGGTTTCCCCCAAAGCATTATAGCATAGCATCTCTGTTAGCTTCATTTTTTTCTGAGGCAAACCCTTAAAAAAACAGTCAGTTTTAATACAAAGCCTCGTGCCAAATGTCACACAGGTTCCTTTATTAACAGAGGTCTGCACAATATCAAAATGTATAAAACAAATGAAATAAAAATAAACTGCCTGCATATAGAATAAAAATACTTCTTGAATAAAATAAAACAAATATCCCTTTCCTGCATAACAATTAAATTAAAATACACTGTGCGATTAATACAATGTAGACAGTAACAAGCAGACTTTTCCACTGAGGTTGACAGTTGTGCAAATAACAAAACATTTGTGCAAATCTCAAATAAAACATTCAAGTCAATTTGTCACAAAATAAGCTATATAGACTGGGCTGTAACTTCAGAATCATGTAACCCTGTAGGCATTTTTGAGGAAAAGATGGCATACAGCATTTTTTGAAAGATCAGTGTGTCCCAAACCAGAATCCACCGTATGCCAAAAAAATTAGACCCCTGGTTTTCTATATTCCCACATTCAAGATGGCCACCCCATATGGTAAATTGGACTGTAAACGCTGTTGCCTATCCTGGTTTAGGCTCATAGATCAAGCAATTCCTAAGTTCCAATAATACTGTGTTTGGTATCATTTTAAAGGAGACATTTATAGCTGTCTTTCAAACCTAAAGTTGAACTTTTCTGACATACTTGGAGGTCAATAGAGCTCCAGAAACCCCAGAGAATGTTAATTTTTCACCATTTTCGCCTATGTTATTTTTATTTGTATTAACTCTGTGACACCTAGGAATACCAGATACATAAAAAAACAAGTACAGCAATACTCACTTTCATATACAGTTTCAGAAAATGTATAATATCACCATATTATTTCTATCTTGTGGGTGATTGTGTGCTGGATAGAGATGGGAATTGATAAGATTTTTTCGATTCCGATTCCATTTTCGATTCTGCTTAACGATTCGATTCTCTTATCGATTCTCATATGGAAAAAAGGAGAAGAAACAATTTTAGTTTCAACTTTGTTTTAATAAAACAAAGTTGATACTAAAATTGTTTCTTTGTTTCAATGTCTTTGTTTCTCTGATCTTTTTTGTTCAAAGATATAAAACTTTTATATCTTTGAACAAAAAAATTTAAGTGAGGTCTTAAGATGCCCCCAGCCTTGGGCTCGATGGTGCCAGGGGGTCCCCACAAGATGATTTGTAATATACAGTAAAATATGTATTTAATATAAAATAATAATAATAAAATAAATATTCTTCTGTAGAAATTAACTAAAAACAACAAATTATTTTGTAGCAATTGAACAAGAATGTCCAGTAACATGTTCAACACCACAAACTTAGTCACTGCTGGTAACATTCATCTATTATGGCCTGATACTCTTCCCTGCCTTGATGAAAGGAGAATCTAGCGGTAGATGCTCTTTAACTTCTCCATAGATGAGTTGACGAGCTGCAGCAAGACCCCGAGATACTTGAACTCCTCCACCTGAGGCAGGACTTCTCCACCCATCCGGAAAAGGCACGCCACCCTTTTCCGGTCGAGAACCATGGCCTCGGTTTTGGAGGTGCTGATTCTCATCCCTGCCGTGTCGCACTCGGCCTCAAACCGCCCCAGCACATGCTGAAGGTCCCGGCCTGATGAAGCCAACAGGACAACATCATCTGCAAGAAGCAGAGATGAAATCCTGAGGTTCCCAAACCGGATCCCCTCCGGCCCCTGGCTGCGCCTAGAAATCCTGTCCATAAAAATTATGAACAGGACCGGTGACAAAGGGCAGCCCTGCCGGAGTCCAACATGCACCGGGAACAAGTCTGATCTACTGCTGGCAATGCGAACCAGACTCCTACTCCGATCATACAGAGACCGGACAGCCCTTAGTAGAGGGCCCCGGACTCCATACTCACTGAGCACCCCCCACAGAATGGCACGAGGGACACGGTCAAATGCCTTCTCCAGAGCCACAAAACACATGTCCACTGGTTGGGCAAATTCCCATGAACCCTCGAGCACCCTGCGGAGGGTGTAGAGCTGGTCCAGTGTTCCACGACCGGGACGAAAACCGCATTGTTCCTCCTGAATCCGAGGTTCAACTATCGGCCGTAATCTCCTCTCTAGTACCCTGGCGTAGACTTTCCCCGGGAGGCTGAGAATAGTGATCCCCCTATAGTTGGAGCACACTCTCCGGTCCCCCTTTTTAAACAGAGGGACCACCACCCCGGTTTGCCACTCCAGCGGTACTGTCCCCTTCTTCCATGCAATGTCGCAGAGGCGTGTCAACCAAGACAGCCCTACGACATCCAGAGACTTGAGGTACTCAGGGCGAATCTCATCCACCCCACTGAGGAGCTTATGAACCACCTCAGTGACCTCGGCTTGGGTGATGGACGAGCACGCCCCAGAGTCCCCACTCTCTGCTTCCTCAGTGGAAGGCATGTCAGTCGGGTTGAGGAGATCCTCGAAGTATTCCTTCCACCGTCCGACAATGTCCCCAGTCGAGGTCAACAGCTCCCCACCCACACCGTAAATGGTGCCGGCAGAGTACTGCTTCCCCCTTCTGAGGCGCCAAACGGTCCTCCAGAATTTCCTCGAGGGCGACCGAAACTCTTCCTCCATGGCCTCCCCGAACTCCTCCCAGACCCGAGTTTTTGCCTCCAAGACTGCCCGAGCCGCGGCCCGCTTGGCCTGCCGGTACCTATCTACTGCGTCAGGAGTCCCACCGGCCAACATAGCCCGGTAGGACTCCTTCTTCAGTCTGACGGCATCCTGTACTTCCGGTGTCCACCACCGGGTTCTAGGATTGCCGCCACGACAGGCACCGGAGACCTTGCGTCCACAACTTCGAGCCGCCGCGTCGACAATGGAGGCATTGAACGATGTCCCCCGCCTCCCCCGTGATCCGAGAGAAATTTTCTCGGAGGTGAGAGTTGAAGATGTCCCTGACAGAGGGCTCAGCCAGACGTTCCCAACAGACCCTCACAATACGTTTGGGTCTGCCCGGTCTGTCCAACCTCCTCCTCCGCCAGCGCATCCAACTCACCACCAGGTGGTGATCAGTTGACAGCTCAGCCCCTCTCTTCACCCGAGTGTCCAAGACATGCGGCCGAAAGGTCAGATGAAACGACAACAAAGTCGATCATTGACCTCCGTCCTAGGGTGTCCTGGTGCCATGTGCACTGATGGACACCCTTATGCCTGAACATGGTGTTCGTGATGGACGAACTGTGACTCGCACAGAAGTCCAACAACAAAACACCGCTCGGGTTCAGATCGGGGAGGCCGTTCCTCCCAATCACGCCTCTTCAGGTATCACTGTCATTGCCCACGTGAGCGTTGAAGTCCCCCAGTAGAACAATGGAGTCCCCAGTTGGAGCACCATCAAGTACTCCTCCCAGGGACTCCAAGAAGGCCGGGTACTCTGCACTGCTGTTCGGCCCATAGGCACAAACAACAGTGAGAGACCTTTTCCCGACCCGAAGGCGCAGGGAAGCAACCCTCTCGTTCACCGGGGTGAACGCCAACACATGGCGACTGAGCTGGGGGGCTATAACCAAGCCCACACCAGCTCGCCGCCTCTCACCCTGGGCAACTCCAGAGTAGTGGAGGGTCCAGCCCCTTTCAAGGAGCTGGGTTCCAGAGCCCAAGCCATGTGTGGAGGTGAGCCCGACTATCTCTAGCCGGTATCTCTCAACCTCACGCACAAGCTCCGGCTCCTTCCCCCCCAGCGAGGTGACATTCCATGTCCCCACTGTGAGGGTTTTAGTCCAGGGATTGGGTCGTCGAGGCACCCCGCCACGACCGCTACTCAGCCCACATGGCACCGGCCTCTCACGGACCTTCCTGCGGGTGGTGGGCCTACAGGAAGGTGGGCCAACGTCGCCGTTTCGCCGGCTGAGCCCGGCCGGGTCCCACGGGCAAAGACCCGGCCACCAGGCGCGCGCCTACGAGCCCCAACCCCAGGCCTGGCTCCAGGGCGGGGCCCCGGTGACGCCGATCCGGGCGACGTTACGGCCCTTTGTTCTTTCTCCTCCATGATTGGCGTGAACCGCTCTTAGTCTGGCCCGTCACCCAGGACCCGTTTGCCATGGGAGACCCTACCAGGGGCGTAATGCCCCCGACAACATAGCTCCTAGGATCACTCGGGCACACAAACCCCTCCACCACAGTAAGGTGGGGGTTCAAGGAGGGGAAAAATGTGATTGTTCAGTGAAATTTTTGATGAATTAAATTGATGAAAATCCCTCAGGCCTTTGAATATTGCTTACATTTCATTTCATTTGTTTATTTGGAAGGGACAGATACAGAAAACATAGACAGACATAAATGGCTATGTGATGCCTGAATCAGTGTTTATAGCGAATGCTAATTTGCAACACTCGTCCCTAACAGGGCTCACATCACAATTAAAAGAAAGGAGTTAGAGTTAGAGTTAGTTAGTTACTAATAATGTGGTAGTCTTTACAAAATGCTGGTCCAAAGAATGAATGGTGGTGAATGGGACTGAGCTGGTTACAGCTATTTCAAGCCTTATAATAACTTCTCACAAAGAAAAAGTATGGTTATATCATACATTTCCTGACTCCTCAAAGTCCATTGGGTATTGTGGTTGTTGTCTTTTGGGTCGTTGATATCTCTTGATCCCAGAAGATAAAATTAACTAGATAGTTTAGGCGAAAAATTGTATGGAAATGTGTGTAATTTATGGTTTAAGGAGGCCGTGTGACCTCTATGTTTGTCAGAAAAACACAACCATGGGCTCAGATAAAAGCTGAGAAGGTCCCCTTTACATTGATACCAAACAATCATATATCTACTATTGACAAATAGGAAACTGATCACCATTTCTAACTTTAGACGACAAATCAATAGTTGTGCTAATTAATCAATAATTATGACTAAACGATAACTTTGACAGCTTAGCATACGGCAGAAATGGATTCAGCACAAAAAAATCCTACAGAAACAATAGAGAAAGTGCTTTTCCTCAAAAATGCCTACCATGTTGTTTTCTAAGGGGCTTTTTCAATTTTCGGCCCTGACTAATATCAAAATCATTAAAAAAAAAAAAATGTAAAAAAAAAAAAAAAAAAAGTTTTAAAAATCGATATAAACGATATTGTCTCGTACCATATCGTGTTTGAAAATATATCGATATATATTAAAATCATCGATATATCGCCCAGCCCTACATTGGTGTTACTACTACTACTACTACTACTACTACTACTACTACTACTACTACTACTACTGTCAAAATTTAGCAGACACTTTTATCCAAAGCGACTAACATCTGAGACACACACCACGGAGCAATTAGCGTTAAGGCCTTGCTCAGTAGCTTCTAGTGTCTAGCTTTTTGTTTATTTCATATAACTCAGACATGAAAAAAAAGCAAATAGAGCATATCTTAAGTGAGTTGTAGCTGCTGGAACAATGCTGTTAAGTGGACCAGTCACATCTGTGGATCTTCTCTCATGGCACACGGTCAATAGAGGGAGCCATAAGTTACTCCTTTAGACTGAATCTGCTAGGACTTCAGGTCCATGTTTTGTTTGATAGTGCCTGTCTTCTGCAGAGCAACCCGCTTCAATAAATATTGGTGTTACAGAGATGCTATGTTTTTTCCAGAAATTCAGACAAAGCTTGAAAAACTTGGCTGTTTCTCAACTTGTAAAGCTCTTTCTAATCAAAGACTCTCAAAACGAGACCGTGTTTTTCTCAGCCTTAGTCCTAAACTTTGATGTTTGTCGTCATGCTGGTGTAAGCAGGGTTAACTGCAGAAGGACTTTGACTCCACAGCTACATTGGCCAGTGACGTGGGCTTGCTGCCGGCTGTTTGTTGTTCAGATTTAGCTGATATTCTCTCTTGACCTATTCAGATATTTAGCAGATTTTTCAAACAGCTGCGCCAGCAGTGTGATCATAGATGATTTATCCTCTTTGGAGTTCTGTCACTTGTGTTCTGGTGCTTTGAAGAGTCGCGCATAAAAGTATTGAGTTCCAGATATCCTTTGTTGCTCAACTAATTGGCTTCAGCTTGCGTTTGTAATGGAGATGAAGTCCCTTCAGTTTAAAGTATGTAAAGTCTCTATTTACCATGAGTCCTCAGTGTTTTCTTGATTTCCTTGTTTGTTTTTGCCTAGTTTGAACCTTTGAAGTTCAATTGGAGCATTAAGTCACCAGCAACATGATGGTAAAGACGATGGCTTCTTGGTTTACTGGAAGGATGTAGGGGACAAAAACATCTGCAGTGTTTTATCCCTGATCATTGTGACCACAAGGTGATGTCTCGGTTAAATACATTTTAATATCTTGTTGATCAGTTTTCCCTTTTTTTAATCCATTGATCAATTCTTCAATTAACTTCCACTTATCAAAGCTCAGGGTTGCTTACAGCCGGAGCAGAAATTTGCAGAACCCTTCCCCTCTGGTCACCTCGTCTAGCTCTTCTGGGAGAATACTCAGGTATGGGAAAAAGCCTGTCCCAGGAGGAAGTTAATTTGCTAGAAAGCTTGCATCAGATGTCTTGGGATAGAACTAAGTTGGTGATAGTGAAGTTATTGAATATTTTTATTTGTGGATCGTAATTTGGAGACGATACCTAGGATACTTACAGCCAGTTCCATATTGACATCAACATCTTTTGTGCAGCTTAGGTCTTGTTTTGATGACAATCAGCTTGTAGCTTATTGTATGTGTCTCAGTGGCCGGACAGAGACAACATTGATGATTTTATATCTCTTTATTCATGAGTTATTGATTGCAGAAGTGGGAATCTGTGAATATCTGTCCAGCTTTACCAGATCAGCCACCGGGGGCCGGGAGTGATTGCGTCGGCCCACTGGAGTTCATCCCGGTATGCCAGCTGGCCAGTACACCACTGGGTACGTTGTGTTTCCAATAATTACTTGTATGGGGTGAAACACGAGCTTTCAGTTGCTGCTAAAGTCCCCAGACTGTTTATGCTGCAACATCATGCACGTTGTTTCCCGCGAGGCGCTCTGTCACTTCTCAGCCGCTCGCGGCTCCAGCTGACTTTTCATCAGCGCTGAGACAAACAAACAAAAAAAAGCGTTGCTGCTTGAAGCTTCTCTCACTCTCATTTTTTAACTTGATATACACAAGCCACAGACCCAGCAGCACATATATCATCTCCTCCATGTTCTACATCTTTAGTGTTGTTGTCTTCTCCGTTTAGATCACACAACCAAATACGTCACAGCAGCTTCTCTCCAACCCGCCTACTTCTCATCTGGGTGTCTAAAAACAAATGAGGGCAAGGCGAGTGGAGGCGAGTGGAGGCGAGACGAGGTGTGGCAAGTCGAGTCGCGCTGAGTAGGTACTAGTATAAAAGCGTACATAAAACATAAAGTGTTTATGTGAGGTATAGATGACATAAAGTGCGTTACTGTCGTAAAGTCAATTTCTTCCCATCTTCGCTTGACTAGTTTTGTCTGACGCGAGGGCCCGGATGTGTGGCACAAAGAGAGAAATGAAACTGAAAATGAGAATGAATTAGAGAGCTGAACTTTTCAATAGAATGAAATACAGTCAGATTCAGATTTTAAAAGCAATTATTTAAATCAATCAATTCAGGTTCAAATTGAATGATTCACATTGAGATAGAAAGAATTGAAACTCACTTCCTACCAGCACAAGATTTATCCAATACTGAGGCGTTCCCAGGACAGCTGATGCAATCTTTATAGCATCTCCTGGAGGAGCGGTGTCTCTACTCAATCCCTTTCGGATGACTGAACTTCTCATCCCCTCTCCGAGGGAGACGTCAGTCACCTGACGGAGGAAACTCATTTCATCTGCGATACGCAGCATCTTTGTTTCAGTAAATACGCACAGTTCATGAACACAGGTGAGGGTCATCGCAAAGATTCATGGGTAAACAGCCTTACCTTACCACGTCTGCTCGTGTCTCTGAGGGGGCCAAGATCCCAGTTCATGTACGCAGCGCTCGTCCTTAAAGATTATTCTGATTTGAGGATCGTAGCACTTTCAACAGCTTGACATGAATAGAAGGAGTGTAGTTTTTCTCAGCTCCCTGTTTTCTGGGCTTGTGTCGTCATTGCTGGATATGTTGAACATAAACTGGCATTTCCATGCTGTTGTTGATCACACGTCTGGACAAGCTTCCTTCTAATGGAGCGAAACAGAACTAAAGTCTAAAGCCTGAATTATGGTTCTGTGTCAAACCAACGCAGAGCACACGCCGTCACCGTGACGCCGTTGTGAACCCTTCGGACTTCTCCGTCACTCCATTTCGTTGCGTTGCAGTACCCCCCGCGACCGCTAGTTTGCGATCTTTTCCTGAATGGTTTTTCTGACTTTTTCCAGTCACAGTGAATCAAAGAGATAAGGACAACTATTGTGCAAAAAACCAAAACAAAAAAAATCCCACATACACGAAGAAAAGAGCGCTGAAAGTTCACCACTGCTTCAAACCGGAAACCGGAAATGCGTTGCTACCAAGTGAGCCAATCATAGCCCTCTCCGTCTGCGTGTTGGTCTGCGTCACCTTGACGGGTAGTTACAATTTTCGGGAGGTGCACGTCAGTGACGGCGTCAGTGACGGCGTCAGTGACGCCGTGTGGTCTGCGTCGACGCGTACCACACGCGTAGGCGTCGTTTTGACGCAGAACCATAACTAAAGTCTAACTGGATCCGTTGATGACTCGTCACTAAAATGTGTCACCGTGACCTGAAAAGGTGTGTGTTCTGTTCAATAAAATTTGCATCCAATGTCACCCCCCCACCCATGTTAAAATCATGAAACATGGGTACGGTATAGTTTGTGTTGTTTGTTGTTTGTCTAAATATTCTTCTATAGCTTCTGCAGAAGGTCGCAATGAATATTCAAAGCTGCACTCCGAGGTGGAATGTGGGGTTGGAGATAATGGTCGTTGTCCCATTTGTAAATGACTATTTTTGGGCCGAGATGTGATATATTATCTCAGTGGTATAGGTTAGTAAAGCCGGACCCCAGGGCAGAGGATTACCGGGCTAGTGGGCTGCACCATTATGAAACTCATACGAACAATCATGTCTGGAACACAACACTATCTAAACTCACTTGTTTGCATAACCTACTTAATTTAGACCAACTAAAATCTTTATCTTATCAGTTTCTCTTTGCGTTTGGTCCCTCTGACACAAACGCAGGTTACTGCAGCCGTGCTGTGTTCCCTTAGTCACTGCAGGCTCAAATTCATCCAGCTGGGTTTTACAGTGGGTATGTGTTGTTTGTGTTGTGTTTGTTGTGTTTGGAAAGCACAGGCAGCAAGGTTATCAAAAGAAAAGACTGTGGTGCTGAAATTACTGCAAATGTTTTTTGATATTTTTTGGACAGTAACCCCAGAAATAGTGGCAACTGCATTCCTGTCCCAGAGGTAAGAGACAAGACAAGACAGAAGAGGTCTGAAAGACTTCAACACCATGTCCTGTCACCTGGCCAGCTGCAGCATCGCGCGCACGCACGCACGCACACACACACACACACACGCACGCACGCACGCACACACACACACACACACGCATGCACACACACACACACACCTACATATTGAAACAAGAGTTGGGCAACAAACCGACCCTGAAATGAAAACAGCCTTTAAAAGGCAGCATGACGGCCCAGAAGATGCATCAGATATTTGGAAAACTCATGCGAACTCGCCAACATACAGTATATGTACAGTTGTGTGAAAAAGTGTTTGCCCCCTTCCAGATTTCTTTTTTTTTTTTTGCATGTTTGTCACTCTTAAATGTTTCAGATCATCAAACTAATTTAAATATTAGACAAAGATAACACAAGTAAACACAAAACGCAGTTTTTAAATTAAGGTTTTTATTATTAAGGGGGGAAAAAATCCAAACCAGCATAGCCCTGTGTGAAAAAGTGATCCCTCCCCTGTTAAAAGTAAATACATTTTTAATTAATCTTTGGAAAGCTGAGTTAAATTTCTCTAGCCACACCCAGGCCTGATTACTGCCACACCTGTTCTCAATCTAGAAATCACTTAAATAGAACCTGACCAAGTGAAGTAGACCAAAAGATCCTCAAAAGCTAGACATCATGCTGCCATCCAAAGACGTTCAGGAACAAATGAGAAACAAAGTCATTGAGATCTATCAGTCTGGAAAAGGTTACAAAGCCATTTCTAAAGCTTTGGGACTCCAGCGAACCACAGTGAGAGTCATTATCCACAACTAGTAAAAACATGGAACAGTGGTGAACCTTCCCAAGAGGCCGGACGACCAAAATGACCCCAAGAGCGGAGCAACAACTCATCCAAGAGGTCACTAAAGACATCCAAAGAACTGCAGGCCTCACTTGCCTCAATTAAGGTCATTGTTCATGACTCCACCATAAGAAAGAGACGGGGAAAAAATGGCTGCATGGCAGAGTTCCAAGACGAAAACCACTGCTGAGCAAAAAGAACATAAAGGCTTGTCTCAGTTTTTTCCAGAAAACATCTTGATGATCCCCAAGATTTTTGGGAAAATAGTCTGTGGACTGACGAGACAAAAGTTGAACTTTTTGGAAGGTGTATGTCCCATTACATCTGGCATCAAAGTAACACAGCATTTCAGAAAAGGAACATCATAGCAACAGTAAAACATGGTGGTGGTAGTGTGATGGTCTGGGGCCGTTTTGCTGCTTCAGGACCTGGAAGACTTGCTGTGGTAAATGGAACCATGAATTCTGCTGTCTACCAATAGATCCTGAAGGAGAATGTCCGGCCATCTGTTGGTGACCTCAAGCTGAAGCGCACTTGGGTTCTGCAGCAGGACAATGATCCAAAACTCAGTTCCTCTGAATGGCTTAAGAAAAACAAAATGAAGACTTTGGAGTGGCGGCCTAGTCCAAGTCCCGACCTGAATCCGATTGAGATGCTGTGGCATGACCTTAAAAAGGCAGTTCATGCTCGAAAACCCTCCAATGTGGCTGAATTACAACAATTCTGCAAAGATGAGTGGGCCTAAATTCCTCCACAGCATTGTAAAAGACTCATTGCCAGTTATCGCAAACGCTTGATTGCAGTTGTTGCTACTAAGGGTGGCCCAACCAGTTATTAGGTTTAGGGGGCAATCACTTCTTCACACAGGTCCATGTTTGGATTTTTCTTTCCCCTTAATAATAAAAACCTTCATTTAAAAACAACATTTTGTGTTTACTAGTGTTTTTGTCTAACATTTAAGTGCGACAGACATGCAAAAAAATAAGAAATCAGGAAGGGGTAGGCACTTTTTTACACAACTGTGTGTGTGTGTGTGTGTGTGTGTGTGTGTGTGTGTGTGTGTGTGTGTGTGTGTGTGTGTGTGTGTGTGTGTATATATGCATCTGAATCAATGTGGATGATATTCATCTTTTGTCGCTGAGTTTCATGTTATAATATTAAACCACATGCACTTCAGGTTATGTCTCAGATTACTGCGGTGCATGTAAATGAGTTTGAATCTTTCCTGGTTCTGTTTACTGAAACATAAAGACAAAGAAATTACCCGTCTCTCGCTGAGTCTGGCCCCCTTTGGTGTGGATGCACCTCCCCATCTCCTCCTACCCCCAGGCCATATGAAGCAGCTTTAATGGTTGCTGTTGTTTCACACTAACAGCCAATCTGGCGGTCCTCGTACAGCCATCAGAGGGATGTTAGCACGCAAACAACAGAAGCTATCCAGCTATCAGCAGCAGTGAAAACAGCCTGGAACCTCCTGCGGTTTAGCTCGATTCCAGACCCCCCACATTCTCCCTGATGCAGATGCAGATTAAGACTGTTGGTATGCAAGGTGATGGTTTTGTCATAGGCCGTGGCTCGTATCGGGCTCCGAGGCACAGATTCTGACGAGCGGGAGGGAACCACCATCTGGACTGAGCGCAGCTAGCGCCAGGGAAGGGCAAAATCAAAACAGAACTCTTTTTGCTCAGTTTTTCCTCCCCTATTCCTTCTATCATCCCATCTGCCTCTCTGTCCCTGTCCGTCCCCCTCAGAGCCTCTGTTCCCCTCCCAAGCCAGCCATAATGAGCCCTGCCTGCAGACTTAGAACTATGTTTCACACAAGACTTGTTACAGTAATGACCAGCAATGTTTTCACATCAGTAAATCTGTCTGATTGTTACTTCATTACTGAGCACTTCCATGGGCACCCAAGCTTTTCCGTCACCCTGGCTAATTGTTGCTTTTTTTCTGCCTCCATTTGCCCATTTACTGAAGTTCAAGAAGAGTTGAGGTTGAAATTTTGCTGCGGTTTGCTAAAACAGAGAAGTGCAGCACTGACTTTCATGCAGGATATACACTTTTACACTATTGCTCGTTTCAATGGTTGACACATCGGATCATTTGGCTTTATCCCTTCTGGGAGTCTCAACAGCCGATCATTGTGTTCTGCTATTCGATTAAGCATAGGTTTTTTTTTCTTTTCTTAATACTCAGAGTTACCATCAATGACAAGCCAGAAACCTATAAGCCAGTTTTCTCATCTCTGTATGAAACTTCTTTTTTCTTTTTTTTTTTTTTAAACATATACTGTATATGAGGGGGATCAGGGGGGTGATGGGGTGGCATCCGCTGCAAGTCTGAAATGAGAGAAACACACGAAAACACACAACGGGCACACAAGCCTTTGGAATCTGCAAGAGAGAAAACAAAAGGCAGAGACACAAACAGCAACCACTTCAGGTCTCTAATACTGAATCAAGACGCTGCGATTAACTGTCCCCCAATACTGTGGGGTGAGCATGTAGGTGAGTGAGCAGGTGTGCATGTCTGTGTAACTGTGTTTGTGGGAGAGAAGGCGCAACTCCGCCACCCCGCCACCCAAGAGACCAGAAGCCGACAAGGAAGAAACCCAAACCCAGGTCACCAGCTGCCCCACGGAGGACCAGAAGAGGGCGGGAGGAAACCCCCCGCCAGCAAGGCCCGCCCCATCCCAGTGGTGACAGAGGGAAGCCCCGGGCGGGGCCCCCATGACCACGGGAGGAGGCAGCCAGGGAACCCACGGTGATGGACCAGGAGCCAGCCGAGCACCAGCCACTCGGACAATAGGACGATCATGTGGCCAAGAGGTCCACGCTCTCCAGTCCCACGACCCCCACCCGGCGAGAGGCCAGTCTGCCCAGAGACACGGATTTAGCATAGGTTTAACTTTGGCTGTAGCCTGATAGCTCAGACCTACGTCTAGAAACATGCAGGGTATCAAAAACGGACTGCAGCTCCTCCTCATCCAACAAGCGACAGGTGGCTAGCGCTACGACCAATCAGCAGCCATCAAGGTGACATATTCAGAGTGATGGAAACAAGTCAATGGGAGGGTGGGTAGAAGAGTAGAAGAGTTAATTAAAACTTTTGCTGCAGACTGTCGGCACAACAGCAAATACTTCTAACAGGAAAGATTTGGGTGTTGTCTTCTGTTCAGTTTTCAAAAGAAAAAGCACAAATATTTAACTGTCAATACCAAAGCTAATTCAAATGGCTGCTAATCCTCAGCTGGATCCATCTACACCGTGAACATCCAGATTACATCAGTGCTTTGCCGTCATCATGCTAAGCCTGCCCAGAGATGCTCTACAAGGGCAGACTGATTTGATTGGCTCCCCAAGACTGGGCAAAGTTAATGTACTTCAACTGATGGTAGCTAGATGTACCTGCAAATAAAGTTTATCTTTGCTAGTGGTACGTGCAGACTTCTAGTCTACATTCGTACCATGGACCAGAACTATGAGAACTATTGAACGTTTACTGACTGGTCATCAGTATGTTCCAGTAAAAGTTGGTACGAGGGGAATTTATTGCCATCAATGAGATGAAAGGAAAAATAAAAGTTACTCAGAACATGTGATAAGTGCAAGTAATTATTCATTTAAAAAACTCCCTCAAAAGGCTGAGTGTTTGAGTTGTTCAGAGATACGCAAATTGTCAACAAATCTGACCTTCTCTCCCTGGCACTTTGTACGTGTTACGAGACTAAACCTTAATATAAGGTATTAAAAGCTGTTCTGTCCTAACTGTTTTTGGAATGTGCTGCAAGCTTGAAATGCAAAAATGTTTTTCAATAAATGAATCTCAAAAACATCAAACTGTGACATTAGTTTTGTTGCACACTATCATCAGAAAAGTCTACAACGCCAGACTTTGCTGGAGCATGCTGGTTCTTTACTCGTCACTCAGGGGCGTGTGATGATCCGTTGGTTTATCAAATAAAGAAGGAACGGTTAAGGCTCCAAAACAAGTTTAAATGTGATGACGAGTTCAGGAAGCGATGCGGTTTTATGAACCGAAGTCCTGAAGAGGTTCCTGAAGTCACAGGAATGGAATATATCCAATTCCCATGAGCGCCGCTCTATTGACGGGAGATGTGATGAGCGCTGGTAGTGGCAGCAAAAACAAAGCAACACTGGAAATAAAAAGGTCTTATTGGTTCAGATTTAATCAGGAGAGGGAGAAGCTGCATCTGACAGTTCAGTTTGATCCTCCCCCACTTTGATGTTTGATATTCAGCACTTTTCTCCTCAACAGCTCAACAACATCTCCGTCTTTCCTTTATTTGTTCCTTTTGAATAGTCATTTTATTTTATTTCAATATTATTCCTGAAATTTCTCTGCCGATGTGTAAACATCCCATCTCATCTGGGTTCCTATATTTGTGTGTTTTATTTCTACAGACTGGATTTTCTCCTCGTGGTTTCTGAACAAGACATCGTCTGAGAGTGAAGAGCCTGCACGTCACTCTCCATCAGCTTTCTCACGCTGGGATTTACATCAGCCAGTCTGGTAAGGAATGTGTGCTTTTCCCCTAAATTGACATCTTGGAAATTAAAGCGCCTTCTCTCCAGTGGTTATCATGTTGGGCTGTGTGTATGTGCGCGTGTGTACGTGTGCATCTTTTCCTCCTTTTTCTCCTTCAAGGCTTTTAGAAGCTGCAGTGGAAATTATTTATATGTGCTCGAAGCATTTTGGGGGCAGATTTAGCACAGCAGCAGCATGGAGTGTCATTCAGAGGAGCGCTGTAGAAGAACCAGATCAATACTGCAGCCCTCCCAGAGTGTATTTATACCCAGAAGATGGGAGTTGGTGCCTGCTAAATACAAGAAGAGTTCTGTGTTTTTCTCAGAAAATCTCAGATGTTTTTTTTTTTTTTCATTTTTTTTTGTGGCTGTTTGAATTGCTGTCCAAACATTTATAGCTAATCATTGTTAGTGGGATTAAGACTGAGAAGATCTGGTCTGTTAGTGCAGTTGCGTTGCCTGCATCCGTGTAGGCGTCTGGGTTTTAAGTTTACAGAAATCATAGCCTTAGGGGAGCTACACTAAGCTTTAAAGTGGATGTCTAACAACTTGTGCAGCGACTTGGCAACTTCTGTGACATCACAGACCTGAATCAGGGTAAAAGGTCCAAAAACAAAACTGTATTTCTGTGTTGCATCAAAGTCTTTGTTAAATCATTATGTAATGTTGATGGAACAAAAAAAGGCAGAACTAAAAAACACCAAAGTTTTGTGCCGGGACGGTCTGGCAGCAATCTGACATAAAAGTATGGATGTTTGATCGCTTATGAGATCCTAGCCACAGTAGACGACAACCAGTGGCCCGTCAAGAGCTGTCAGAGCTTTTGGCCAACTGGGAGAGACTGGAGTGAGACAGAAACCCTAAAACTGTTAATCCCAATGGCTTCTGCACCGATTCAGTCGCTGAGAATCAGGACTTTCATGGTTTGGAGCTGAGATGCAGCATCCAAACCTTGTCCAGGAATATTTGCTGGTGCGGTAGTCCCTCCCTCTATGGTGAAACCAGAACCAAAGTCAGTCAGTCGTTTAGCGAGGACAGAACATGCGGTACGTGGACACAAAATCCCAATATTTATGTGTGAAAAAGGAAGGTAATACCGCTCATCATTGCACATAATTGGAGGACGATGGTCAGAGGTTTTTCATTTATTCAGAATGTGCTGATATCTGTGCGGATGATAATTATGCACTTTTCTTTAAAATTCTTGGCTAAATGTTGGCAAATGTAATATCCCAGTTGACCTCCCATGTTTCTTTATTAATTAAATATACTGGGAATAAATGAAATATACTTTCAGAAAGTAGCAACTTGTCCTTGAGTTGGAACCGACTTCTAAGGAGCCCAGAGATTCCCAACGCTGGATTCTGCATGCCTGATTATGTCAGTGAGATGGAGGCGATGGAGGAAACAAGTTTTTTTTTAAACTCCAAGTGAGCTTCTTCCCTGAAAAGCAGAGAAAATGTCTTTTGATCTAAATTGACCTTTTTGTCCCTGGAAAGAGCATAAAACTGCTCCCACATGTACTCGTTTTACATGTCCGACCGGCCGTTTCCTGTTGAACAGTCTTAACGCAGTGTTTAATCTTCTAATTGACATAGACCAAGGTTTTCTTTTTTTTATGTGTAATTTGACCGTGTGAAAGAACTATGAATCAGGATTTTAACATTTTCATTTTTAAAGGGCTGTTCTGGACTGTGGCTCTGAGTTGGTGACAGAAATGACACAGTGGGTTAATTATGCCCGAAGCATCTGTTACAATGAATGTGACGTTAACGGCCAGAAAACAGCGCTCGGTGCCGCTCCACACAACACAGTACTCACCTGAGACGGCAGGTGGCACTACTGAGAAGATGATGCCGCTTCTCTGCAGGAACAGAAAGAAGTTTTCTTTTTTAAACGTTCTTTTTTTCCTAAGTTTGCAATGAATTAGCCTCCTTGGTTTTGGTTGGATCAAATGAATGCCCACAGGGGCAAAACTGCTCATACGAGTCCCTTGGCTGATGGCATCGTCAAAACAGCTGGAGTGGTGCGTCAACAATTCTTTGACCGCAGCAACGTTAGCAGAGTTAAAAACTCCTGACTGCACATTGTGTTTGCTGAAAACCAACATAGCTCTGAGCTGCACTGATGTTATCTGAGTTTCTGTAGCATGATGAGGTTAAACAACCATGAACGAGACTGAACCAGGCAGGAAATCCACTTCAGAACCAAAACTAAATCTAAAACGAGCCCACAAGCTGCTCAAACAGCTGAGCTAGTTCTAATTCTTATTCTTTGATGTTTGTCATAGCAAGTTCTGTCACTTGTTGTAGTTACAGTCAGTGTAAAAATGTCGAGCTGTGTGTGTGTGTGTGTGTGTGTGTGTGTGTGTGTGTGTGTGTGTGTGTGTGTGTGTGTGTGTGTGTGTGTGTGTGTGTGTGTGTGTGTGTGTGTGTGTGAAGGTCCTGTGGTTAACTGAACATGCTGTGCAGAAATATGGAGCTCTGACTGATTGATGTTCTCAGCTTGTGGCTGCAGCTGACCTGTAAGACCTGTAATGAGGTTTTACCCGTCCCCACACACACACACACACACACACACACACACACACACACACACACACACACACACACACACACACGTTAAGCCACCCCCACCTTGTTTTCCAGTCAGGGGTGACCTGGCATGACCACAGGGCACTCACCGACAATGCGTCGCTCTCCCACACCTAATCCCTTGACCCCTGACCCCTCTGCTGCAGCTCGCCTCTCATTGGACAGATAACAAATGCTGGAGGTCAGGTGGTGGGTTTGTCTGAGCCGCTGGGAGTTTGGAGCCTTCGTATTTAATTAGGTCGGGTTCCCAGGAGAGGAACCTCTGGGAGGAGAAAACTCGAGCTCTGAACCATGTGCAGAGATACAGAACCACATCTATAAATGGTTATAAGTGAGACTTCATCCCATCACATTTCTGATCAAACAATACCCTTAAAGATTTTCTTCCCCTCTCTTTCCATCATCATTATGAGGTGTGCTGGTCATAAACGTTTCTATGTGGAGGTTGACTCAGAAGGTAAAATTTTATGGTGAAACAACTTGTTCTCTGACTTTGATCACATTTTCAGAAAAACAATAAAAATGTATAATTACATAATTGACAGAGCGATGCAGCTTTTAGAGGTAATGTATCATCTAAAAACCCCCGGCTGCAGAGCAGGACCCTCACGACGGATAAAAGCATGCTTTTTCTATGAGGCGGATGATGTTTGTGATCAAATCTAAACCGAAGGTTGCGTTCTCAGGTCAGTTTTGTCCGATTTTTAACTGGAACCAGAGCCTTTCTGACCCGAAACAAGACGTTTCAGTGACCATGAGAGGATAATGTGCTGCAGGATCGGATTTTTTGATCGTCTTTACAACTTGCTAAAGACGGTTGACATATTAAGAAAATTATGTTAAATCAGAAATGGATGAAACATTACCAACTGTATATGAAAATGTCCCCAACAGCTGAAAGCAGTTTAAAATGAAGGTCTGAGAACTGGTATACCAGAACTGGTATACCAGTTCTCATCTCTTTATTTTAAACTGCTATTCTTAAATAACCTTAAAGGAGCTTGAGGCCGGATTGTGGCAGGATTTATGAAAAAAATGTATATACATTTTAAGTTTTCTAGTAATAATGTCAGATGAAGCGTTCCAAACCAAAAAGAATGAGACCTCTAGTGTATCTCTCCGTTGCCTTGAACAGGCTGTGTGCTGCAAAATGTGCTGCAATTCGGTCCCGAATTTCCCGCGCTGGGCTGCGGATGTGACGTCACATGACGCTGCATGTGCGTTCTCCCCGTTCTCCCGTGCCGGCTTCACTGTTGGCTGCAGTACCCCCGACGGCCGTCGTGGTGAAGGGTGACGCTAAAGAGTCTCATTTCTTAAAAGGAGCCTCAAGCTCCTTTAATAATCGATTAATCAACATAAAACTTGTGAAAAATGGCAGCCTTTAATTTTTTGATTAATGCATGTTTTATTACCAATTTATCTAACTTTTAGACTCTAAAAATAAGTACAAGACACAAGGTACATGTGACATAACAAATATTGTAATTCAGACGTTATCGTTGGCTGCATCACCCTGTCAAAGTTCCCCACCACCCTTTTTCGGTACAGGTAACCTCTTACTTATAAACTCTGGAGTTGCAAACTTTCATACAAATGATGAAACTGATTGTCAAGTCCAAATTAGCAGTAAGGATAATGCACTTGGTTGGGTTTTCCTGCAGGTGTTGGCAGCAGGTACCAGTGATGCTCTTTAGTGCTGCTGTCTTATCAACAAAGAAAAAAGACGGCTTGTCGCAGCAGGAGTCATGTTAACATCAAACCCTAACGATCCAATTTCAGAAGTGAGGAACACTAGGGGCTGACTCCAAAATTAAGTCAGTGTCCTTCTGACTCTGCGACGCTAGGTGGCACTACACGGCAGAAGAATTAGAAAACAAACGCAGCAAATTTGAAGCCGACATAGAAGGAAGACAACAACACACATAGATATGGACGCCAACAACGCAGCAGCTCTGTACATTTCGTACATACTCAGCCTGATCATGTTGCACGTGAGATGCATGCAAAGTCTTCCTCTTCTTCTTCTGCTACTGTGTTGTCATAATGCCAATACTGTTATTATTCCCGCTTCCGTGGTCTCATCACTTCCAGAAGGGGGAGGCCAGTCAATAGCTTGGCTAACCGTGGTTTGCTGAATGAGATGCAATGCTTTGGGACTTCTCTAAAGATTTGGTCCCCTTCTGGCACACCTGCATGCCACGGAACTCATCACTTTTGCACCTCAGAATTTCTTCAGATTGGTGACCTTTTCAAAACACTTGATATATCAGTTGGCACACCCCATTTCTCTGCTAGAAACTTAGGTATATATATCAGATATATCCATATAAATGTGGAGACTCTTCATTGGTAGCTATCCACTTCTCAAGACACTCCAGGCCTTGCACATCAGCACAGAACCAGTCACAGTTCTTGCCAAGAAATTTAAAATGTAAAAATACAGGTACATTTTGAACTGTATGTTCTCTATTGTGTCTAACCCATGATGAACACAATTACTCAAATGATGTGCTGGGGAACCCATAACAATCAGAGTCTTGTTCTGCAACAGACTCTTCAGGTTTGCAAACATATACTTTCCTCCTTTATCATGTTGGATTCTTGCAAAATTTGCATCTGCAGTTGACTTAACTGTCTGCAGCTCTCCGGTTCTCCGGCAGGCTGGTCCATAAAAATGGGACATAGTATTGGAAAGCAGACTCACCGTGGGTTAAATTTTAAGAAAGCCGGTGCTGGAGGACCTGAGGGTCCACCAGAGTTCATAAGGTAGAAGCAAATCAGTAAGATAAGAAGGCGCAAGACCGGGAGAATGATAAGAAGTACCTTAAAATAGATCCTGAAAGACACCAGGAGCCAATGCGGTGATTTTGAAACCAGTGTAATGTGAGTCAATTTTCTTGTCCTCGTCAACATACGAGCAGCTGAAAAAGGTGAAGAAGAAACTGACGGTGGGAAATCTTGGGAGGAAGACCAGAAATCAGGTCATTACAGTAATTGATGTGACTTGAGATAAAAGCATGCATCAGCATGTCCGTGTTGACCCGAGAGAGAAACAAGCAAACTCTGGCTACTTTCTGGAGATGATAAAAACCTGTTTTAACCACACGCTTAACATGTGGGATAAAACTGAGCTCAGAGACAAGAATGACGCCCAGGTTCATTACTTGATCAAATGTTTTTAAAGAGTGCATTTAATTTTGACAAATGTTTGTCTCTCTTAGCCTTGGAACCAATAATTAAAACTTCAGTTTTGTCCTGGTTGAGTTTTCTCCCATCCATGATTTAACATCTAAATACAATTTAAAAGTTCATCAATTGGCCGTGTGTTTTCAAGAGACATTGAAATGTGCAGCAGTGTCTCATCAGCATAGCTGGGAAAATGATTGCCGTCTCCTGACGCAAATGGAGGCATAAATCAATTAAAAAGAATTGTGCCTAGAATTAAGATTTGGGGAACACCACATTTGATTTCATGGATCCCTGAGGAGCATGTATCCATACTTACCAGAAACCTTCTATCTGTGAGGTAGGATTCAACCAGTTAAGAACAGTTCCAGAGACACCAACCAGGTGCCTAAGTCTATTTACAGCGATTGGGTGGTCTACTGTATCAAAGGCTGCACTGAAATCCAGTAGTACATGGACTAAAATCTTGTGTGAGTCCAGTTTGCACCTAACATAATGATGCTTTTTAATAAAGCTTTTTCTGTTCTGTGGTTAATCCAGTACCAAATTGAAATCTCTCACAAACATTATTTTTTTTTTTAATAATTCAACTAAATAAAAACAAGTTTCTCTAAACTTTTGCTTAAAAATGGCAAGTTGGGTACAGGTCTATAGTCATTAAAAAACAACAAACAAACAAGATTGCTTTTCTTCAGAAGGGATCTCACCACGGCTGTTTTGAAGCCAGAAGGAAAGATACCCTTCTGAAGAGAGCAATTCACAATATTTAAAAACATGCCCTCAAAGGATTCATAAAAGATTTTTTAACACGGAGTGGGATTTGGATCTAGAAGGACTCTACCAAGCATCTCTACCAAGACTCTACCAAGCATCTTCACACTAGGACAATACTGTCCAGTGTTTCCTTAGGTAAAAGCAAACTTTTAGTTTAACTGAAAACAGCTTTTTGGTCAAGTAAAATGTTGGTTTTGATCAAATCAGTTTTGCTCCTTAAGTGGTTTGCAAATTATTTGCGTAAAAGGTCAATCTTACGAAGTCTGTGTTTATTAAAATCAAGGTTTATTAGATTGTCAATGGTACAAAAAACTGTGGAGATATTCCTATTTTCAGTAATGAGATTTGCAAAGTAATTGTTCCTTGCCTGTTTACCTTTGGTGTTGTATATCCTAAGTTGTCCTTGTAGAATTTGATCATTTATTGACCTTTTTTGTGTTTAGTGGAGCTACTGACCAGGCTTGACTTAAGTTTTCCGTCGATAATAAAATCACAGGAAGCAGGTAAAACAACTGAAGGAGTCTTTTTATAGACTTCAGGGAAATTTGCAGCCACTTCTGGGGTTAGATAACGTTTCCTCAGAGTTCGCACTGAGGTCTCCCGGTGTATAAAACCAGTGATGTTAAAAAACACACAAAAGTGGTCGGATGCAGCCAAGCCAACAACAGAGGACACACTGCTGGGGCCTGTACTACGAAGCGGGATTTGGGGTTAGCGAGGTAACTTCAGGTTTAACCCTGGGTTTTCAGGACTACGACGGTGGTTCACTTCTTACCGGGACACATCGCCATGGTAACTTATGCTGAACCGCTAACCTGCTCCGGAGCAGGTTATGTTCGAGATACAGATCGCCGGGTGTAAAAGCACCGCCCACTGACCAATCAGCTCTCTTGGAAAATGACATGCCCTTTCGAAGAGAATCCAGTGGAGCTTGGTGCGCGGATCGTGAGAGGATCCCTCCGAAGAGAACGCGTATTCAGGGACCACCAAAACCCCTTTGCTTTCCCTGATGAGTACCTGTATGAACGATCCAAAAAAAAAGGAAAAAAAGAAAAAAGAGGTGGAGGAGAAAATAAAAAATAAATCAATCAATGAATAAATAAAACAAATCATCACCCAAAATCCGATGTACAGTCAATCCAAAACTAATACCAATTAAATAAATAAATCAAGAAGAAATGAAAAAGAAGATGCATTTGTAAGGGGATAGCAAAAAAGGGATTTTCAATTTCGTCCCTCGAACATTCTGAGAAGTCACTTTAAAATACTAAATACCCCCCTCCTGAAAAAATAAAAAATAAAATAAAATAAATAAAAAAACCCAATTCTTTGGTACAGCATCAGCACAAGTTATCGGTCAACAACAATAGTTATAGAACCAATATACAGACTGTCTCAGAAAATTAGAATATTGTGATTTTCTGTAATGCAAACACAAAAACAAAAAAAATGTCATACATTCTGGATTCATTACAAATCAACTGAAATATTGCAAGCCTTTTATTATTTTAATATTGCTGATCATGGTTTACAGTTTAAGATTAAGATTCCCAGAATATTCAAATATATGTTTATATCCCTATGAACTTATGCATTTATACAGTCAGCGATCTTTTGCCAGCTGTCTTTCCTGCATTTTGCAGCTGCAACTGTGTTGCTTTTTGCCTGTATTATATGCCTATACTCATCATATTTCCGTAAAATTATTGTTTGCTCTTCGCTACTGAAATAAGCGGCTCTGGCAGCGGACTTCTCCATGCTTGCGATTGGTCATGCGCTGAAAACACCGCCCCTTTTATGTGCACGCGCTCATATCCAGATTGGAGAAACCTGGGTTGATATACCGAGTTGATAACCGCCGTCGTGTGACCGCTTAGCATGATTGCAATTGTCCCGCTTAGTGAATCTGGATAAGGAAAAGATATCCTGGATATGTTGAACTTGCTTCGTAGTACAGGCCCCTGGTGCATTTGTGCCCAGACATGTTTCTGTTAAAAATAAATATTTTTGTCTTATATCAAATCATTAATGATAAATGTTTTGTTTGACAGCGAGCGGACATTAAGAATAGCCATGTTAATTAGGGGTGGGCAAAAATATTGATACGGTCTCCCGATACGATATCGATATTCAATGTATGTATCGCGATATATTGCCATATCAATATTTTTGCCCACCCCTAGCTGCACTTTATTTTGTGATTTCAGTGTGGGTGAGACACTGCATTTTATTTTTGTCTTTTTAAGTCAGGGGCAAGTAGCTGTACTGTATTTTTGTGATTTCAATTTCAGTGTGAGTGACACATTGCATTTTATTTTAAGTATTTTGTATGTAAGAATAATGCACACACTGCACTTTTCATTGTGTTTCAGTGTGTTTTTTCATGCAAATATGTTGCATAATTAAAATGGAAAGTTTGAATTACATTGTTTTGACTCAGTCTGTCCAATGCATTATCACTATCATCTGATGTACATATATACAACTTGGATTTTAAGATGTGTAATGCATTTTTAAATTTTTCGGTGAACTATGTAGAATATCGCGATATATCGGGATATATCGCATAATCAGGGTATCGCAATTTGTATCGTATCGTGGCTCAAGTATCGTGATGCGTATCGTATCGTGAGGTCCTTCCAAATACCCACCCCTAATGTTAATAGTTCCTTGGTTTTGCATTGTACTGGGTCCAAGGGGCGTAGGCATCACAGGACTGATCTCCCATGAGCAGTCTGCCTGGTCTGTGAGGGGTCCGTCTGTGATGTGAGTTCTGATGGGGTGAGTAGTCACAGAGACAAATGCAGGGGGTGGGCAGTAGGGGGAGCCAGTGGTGGTCGAGGGGGTTGGTGGAACCGCGGAAGAGGAAGAAAACAGTTAGTTACTGGTGTCTTTGATTGTCGAGGTAGCGGGGTGAGTTTTGCGGCTGGAACATGATCTGCCCAGCTTATTCGGGTTAACACCTTCAGCCTTATAAGCTGCTAGAAAGGATGAAGCAAATGATCTAGATCATTTCAAACTATTGAATGGACAATATAGAATGACAAGCTGGAGAATGCAGGGGTTGACAGTCACCTCACATCCTGGATTCTGGACTACCTCACCAACCGGCCACAGTATGTGAGGACACGGGACCACACATCGGACATGGTCGTCTGCAGTGTGGGGGCCCCGCAGGGAACGGTCCTGGCGCCGTTCCTCTTCACCCTCTACACTGCTGACTTCTCCTACAACTCCCCAACCTGTCACCTCCAAAAGTTCTCTGACGACTCTGCTATCGTCGGCCTCATCACTGATGAAGACGATAGCGAGTACAGAGAACTGTCCCAGGACTTTGTGGACTGGTGCCTGCAGAACCACCTCCAGATCAATGCGGGGAAAACCAAAGAACTGGTGGTGGATTTCCGCAGGTGTAATAAATCCCCCTCGACACCGGTGAACATCCAGGGAAAGGACATTGAGATGGTGACATCTTATAAGTACCTGGGTGTTCACCTCAACAATAAACTGGACTGGACTACTAATTCCTCTGCACTCCACAGAAAAGGCCAGAGCAGACTCTATCTGCTCAGGAGACTGAGGGCCTTTGGTGTGCAGGAGAAGCTCCTGAAAACATTTTACAACACTGTGGTGGCATCAGCCATTTTTTACGGAGTGGTCTGCTGGGGCAGCAACATCACAGCTGCAGACAGAAGGAGGCTGGACAAAACAATCAAAAGGGCCGGCTCTGTCGTGGGCTGCTCTCTGGACACAGTACAGGTGGTGGGAGAGAGGAGGATGATGGCTAAGCTGTCATCCATGATGGGGAAGGACTCCCACCCCATGAAGGACACCTTCAGAGCGCTGGAGAGCTCCTTCAGCGACAGGCTCCTTCACCCTAGGTGTGTGAAGGAGCGCTACAGAAGGTCCTTCCTCCTGCAGCTGTGAGACTACACAACCAGCACTGCTCACAGTAGACCACAAACAATACAAACAATCCTGACAATAAAAACCATTCTGCAACGGGCATAAATAACATCTGTAAATATCCATCTGTTTTTTCTTTTGTATACTAGAATTTTTTTTTTTTTTTTTTTATTTATTACTATTTTTATTCTCCTTCTTATTCTTATTATTATTATTATTGTATATACTGTTTATAGTGTTATAGTGTTTATTATTATTATTATTGTTGTGTGATATTGTGTGATATTGATGCCTCTTGTTTTGCACTATCCCCTTTGCTGCTGTAACCTGGAAATTTCCCCTCTGGGGGACTATTAAAAGGATTTCTTATCTTATCTTATCTTATTGCAATTAGTCGATTCTGGGGCAATTGTGACTAATTCCAATTTATTATTTTCTTGTCTGAGAAAAGACCTGCCATTTCTGCCTCTCATCATCTGCAAACAGTTTGACTAATAATAATAATGTATTTATATTAGATTTTTTTTATAAAATGCTCGGACCACCAGAGGTCGGTGTTGGCTCCTGGGTTTGTTGTTGGGGATTCGGGGAAATGTGGTGTTGAGGACGGTCAGTGAGGTAGGAGGAGGTCTGATCATTATGGATTTCAGTATGAGGAGAAGGACTTTAACCTGGATGTGTTGGAGACCAGAGCAGAGTTCTGGATATGTTGAAGATTACTGAAAACTTTGGATAAAATCAGCCAAGATAAGACAGCAGGGATAGCCTAGCTCTAATCATTTTTAGCTTGTGTTAACTTCTGATCATTGAACATGCTTCATTTTATGTACAAGGTAATGTTTTTGACATAAATGTGATAAAACAGAAGACAATGTTTTCCTATGGAGCTTGAAACTACAGATGTCCATGATCTGGTCCCTGTGGAGCTGATACCCAGCAGCCTTTGGTTCATCTGCATTTGAAGAGCAGGTCTTACATATAAGTCTGTTTGCAGTTGTTTTCATGTTTGACTTAAGACTATTTCCACCATTTAAGTTTAGAGCCATTTAACTCCACTTCTGTTTGCCAGGTCACGGTGCAGACATTAATTTATTACCCACGTTGCCACTGCGCTTCTTTGGAACAAACAGTCAATATATTGACCTGTCAGTAAACAAATTGATGCCATGTCTGGTCATCGATTAAGTGCTGGGTCATGGTTTCTGATGCATAAATGACTGTTTACCACTGTCAACTAAGTTTGTGCTTCCCAACTTCCAAAGCAAATCATTTGCTGCTGTGAAATGATAATATGAACAAACTCTCTTATCCTCAAAGACTCAGATGAATCATCAGATGTGTTCAATTTCTAACAATATTTTCCTCAGAATGATTCAAACTCTCAACATCCAAGAAATTGAGCACATACATGACTAATCTCTATAGTTGAAAGGAAGATCAGTAAGATGCGTGTGTGTCAGATGCAACGGTCTCATTTGGTTTGTCCACTTCTGAATGATGTTTCAAACGAGAAAGAAAGACTGGAGATGGGGAGAAAAATCCCTCCGTGAATCCAGCTAGTTCCAAACCCCCCACCCCCCTAGCTTCCCAAAGCGCCTCGCTGTCCTCTTCTTCGTGGAGAGTAAATGATGAGGCCCTCCAGAGAAGCCGTGGACTACATTTGTTATGACTGCTGGAGAAGATTGAAGGAGGGAAAAGTGACGAACGAAGATTGAGAGAGACAACATGAGATTCGTCGAGTAAAAAGCCCTTTTTAATGGATGTCTGCCACTCCTCCTCCTCACAATATCACTGTCCATACACACAGAAGACACACACAACCACCCCCCCTTCCCTCGCTGTCAAAGAGATGAATCTCTCGCTAGCGAAGGGAACGAAATGGAGCTGCAGCTCAGGCGGGGAAATGAACTCACTACTATACTTAATCATTTACCTCCACTTCTCCTTGCAGTCTCCTTTTCTCTCTGGCTACGTCTGATATTTTTCTTCGCCCTCTGGTAGCTGATACTTGAACCAAGGAAACGCCACAGAGATCTTGGGATCAAATCCCAAGCAAACGCCTCTCAGCTCTTTGTGACTCACCTGAAAAGAAGAGAGTTTTTGTACATCAGCAGCCGACGGCGATCAAAGTAAAATGGATGTCCTCACCTTTTGTTGCATAAGTGACAGTTAAACCAGTAAATGTAGACTGAAAACACATTCAAATCAGTCATGCATGAGCAGTTAAAGGAGGCATCTTAAGCTTTTTATTGACACAATTCCATTTGCACTGTATGTGACATTTGGTCAAAATGTCGCACAGATACAACAGCTCCGCCTTCAACCACAGGTTTACAGCTCTGTTCATAGCAGGTGGTTCATGGAGGTACAGTTCAGTCAGACGTGACTCCAATACCTGCAGGTTGTGCCTCTTTAAACCCTTCCATGCATGAATATTCAAAATCAGTGCAATATATTTGATTTTTTCTTCCAAGTATAACTCAAATTCTGAAAAGGTTGAAATGCAATGAAAAAAAAAACAACCACATAATTCACAGAAGAGAGAAAAACATAGCAAATGTTGAAAATGAGACATTTTACCACTTCATAGAACAACAAAAGGCTTGAAAAGTAAATGAAAAAGGAGAAATCAAAGGAACACCTGGAGGAAAATGTGAAAATAATGATCCTAAACAGCAGCAAGTCAAATACATGGTTGGGTACACAGGTGGTTCAGGTGGTACCAGACTTGATTCTGGGATGGACATCAGTGCATAAAGCTGTACACACATTTACAGAAATCACTGTGTGAGGTCACGGTTCAGCAATCCATCCGCAGATGCAGGTTAGAGCTCTATCATGAAAAAATAACATATTCTCTGGTCCGAAGATCATTTGAAGTGGACTGAGACCGACTGGGAAACTGTGGTCAGACAAATACAGCATTTCATATTGTTTTCTGTAAACCATGGACGCCCTCCGCACTAAAGAGGGGAGGGGCCATCCGTCTCCTTACCAGCGCTCATGTCACTAAAAACAAAAAACCTGCATCTGGTTTGGAGGTCCATTACGGCTCGGTCCCACAGAGAGCAGAAGCTCCGTGGTCCGGGGGTTTGCAGATCCGTTTTCAGGTCTTACCTAGGGCTGGGCGATATGGACCAAAAGTCATATCTCGATATTTTCTAGCTGAATGGCGATACTCGATATATATCTCGATATTTTTTCTGTGCCTTAATTGGGGTTTCCCCCAAAGCATTATAGCATAGCATCTCTGTTAGCTTCATTCTTTTCTGAGGCAAACCCTTAAAAAAACAGTCAGTTTTAATACAAAGCCTCGTGCCAAATGTCACACAGGTACATTTATTAACAGAGGTCTGCACAATATCAAAATGTATAAAACAAATGAAATAAAAATAAACTGCCTGCATATATAGAATAAAAATGCTTCTTGAATAAAATAAAACAAATATCCCTTTCCTGCATAACAATTAAATGAAAATACACTGTACAATTAATACAATGTAGACAGTAACAGGCAGACTTTTCCACTGAGGTTGACAGTTGTGCAAATAACAAAACATTTGTGCAAATCTCAAATAAAACATTCAAGTCAATTTGTCACAAAATAAGCTATATCAAAATCATAAAAAAAAAAATGTAAAAAAAAAAATTCTTTTTTAAATCGATATAAACGATATTGTCTCGTACCATATCGTGTTTGAAAATATATCGATATATATTAAAATCTCGATATATCGCCCAGCCCTAGTCTTACCGGTAGCATTTCAAAAGCAGAGCGCTTCCAAACATCCTAAAAGTTTACTAGAAGGTTTTGTGATGGTGTGGGAATTACGCGGTAGTCCGTCTGTTTAATTGTTTATATCTCGCCATCACTTCTAAACTGAACCTGTCCTCGTACGTGGTCAAATCAAACTATAAAAAAGCATCACCACTACTTCCACAGTTCCAGAACGTGCAAACTGCTTCAGGCTACAGTCAGCTTTATCTAGCGGACTCCAGGTTGTGGCAGCTCCAGGGAGCAGCACAACATCTTATAAGTTTGTGTTGTGTAAACTGCCGTCTGCTGTAATGTTTGTCTACACTCTGTGGCAACTGACGGCAGCACCAGGACTAATTCATTCCAGCGTCGTAAAGAGGCGTGACGAGTGTGACACAACAAAGTGCAGGCGACAGCGGCACCCTTAAAAGACCTGAACAACAGATGATAATGCTGATAATAAGAACCTAAAACTTCCCTAGGTTTGGAGGAGTTAGGGAAAATGACTGTACATACTTCTAAGATTAATGTTCACAGGAACACCAGCACTGCTGCTACTGTGTTTGTTTTCAGCAGCTGGTTCTGACCTAACCAGTAAACATACTAGTAACTAATCAACCAAACTAGTCACCGAACTGTTGATTGATTAGCTTGCTTCCAGCTGAATGTTTAAATCTTCCAGTACGATCACGGATTACAGTCCCAGACATCAGCTCCACACAGACTTCAGAGTTTCTAACATCTCACTGATTAGCATATTTAGTTCTTCTGTGCCTTCTGGTGCAGCTTCTCAATATTTTATTTATTCTTGTCAGTTCCACCAACAGTAAATCTGCTCACAGTAAACAAACAATGAACAGATGTGTAGATGAACAGAAAGCACGTCGCTGCCGTGACGAGGAGCAACTGCACCAGACACATCTTCATCTAGATCTCACAACGGTATTCAGGACCTGTTGCCGGGGATTTCCTGTAATACTGTACCTTCATCCACTCTTTTAATGAACGCTATGACTAAAAATGAAAATATGCTAATGTTTGAACGCCCCCCCACCCCCTCTCTATCCAGTCGATCCAAATGATAAAGGAGGACTTACTTTCTAGTTTCGGTTCATTGCCTGTGGAAGAATAAGAAAATTCCACATTCTTTTTAATTTCTTCATTTGCACTTTTCTGGTAAACAAAAAAAGTCGAATTCTACGTTGTTTATGGGAAAAGACCAGTTCACAACAAAGGTCACTTTACAGAGAAAGTCAACAAGTTAGATCCAGTCCAGTTTGGTAAAATAATATTCATGAATGCCAGCTCCTACTAAGTTGCTTTGCTAAATTATCCGACGGAGAGCATCGCATCTTCACGTCATTTCTTGTACATGCAATCGGTGACAGTGGGGAGAAACGGTGCCCTTTGAACAGGACGAAACATCTGCCTCGATCGGGCGTGAGAGGACAACAGAGAGATGAGAAGGTGAGGTAGACGAAGAAGAAGACCGATTTGATGACAACATTAGTGGTACAAACTAGTGTCCGACCGATCAGCCTTTTTTTTCGATTATTTCGATCACCGATTAGGGGGAAATCAAAAAGACCGATAGCCGATATCAGCCGATACGATTATTACCCTTTTTTACCTTTTTGGGAGAAAACAAATTTCAATACAAGAATTAATTTAAATGAATGGTGAGCAATTTATTGCTTTAACTAGGAAGGACAGCAATATTCACTTCGCACAGCTCACACATCAAAAGTGCAAATTATGGAACATCAAACAAAACAAGCAGCATTTCAGTTATTAAAAATAACATTAAGTGAATTTTCTCTTTACATAAAATAAAAAAGCTGCCTATAAAAAATAACAAATTAAGAGGAATAACAGCCTCAATTTTAGAACAGTCAGGCACAATACTCCCAATTCCCAGACCCAAACCACAGCAAGTGCATACTTGGAGGTAGTAACAGTAAGCTAACTAGTACACATGACAAACAACCAAACAGTACAGGTTGTGAAAATGGCTACACAGGTTGTTGTTTTTTTAAGTGCAAATATTTACTTAAGTTTACTTAAGTTTGAGCATGTTGAACATTCTTAATACAAAAAGAAAATGCAGTATTTCAGTAAATTTCTTAATTTTTCTTTAAAAAAAAAAAAAAAAAAAATCGAAATTATTTATTTTCGATTTTTTTTTGGGGGGGGGGCCGATACCGATTATTAATAAAATTATGAATATCGAATTCGATAATCGGCCACGGCCGATTATCGGTCGCCCACTAGTACAAACATGAATAATAACGAAACTGTGTGCAGAAAAAGATCAGAGCATCATGGGAGTTCCCAGCAGTCCCCAGCTGGGATTACATCCACAGTAGTGTGCTTTAAAACAGAATTTTAAAGCACAAAAACATATTTTGGGGGGAAATGTGAGCCCACCAGCTGACCCTCATCAGCAGCATTTGGGTCAGCTAGAGTTTGTTTGGATGAGCCACTGGTCCTGAATCTGGCATGTTCCTCCACACATGACGAGTAAACGTCTTTGAAACACAAGATGAGTTAGTCCGGTGCCTGTGATGGAAGAACATTGACCAAGGCATTTGGACTTATTGATCAGGGAATGACGTGAAGCTGTCTGACTGGACCACAGATTTGTGACGGCGTGGACCTGAGCAGACCTCAGTCGGAGGTCGAAGGCTGAGAGGCAGCGTCTGTTGCTGCAGCATTCGCGTGTCCCGGACAGAAATAGCATGTGACTCACCACATTAACAGAAGCTAACAGCGTCTAGCAGCATCAAAGTGTGGCGAGCGCGCTCTGACGTGCAGATTGTGGACGGGAGTAATGATGCATCACGACAAGATCCACAAGCTCACGTGAGATCCTCTCTGTCATCAGCTCTCTCGCTGGTGCGAACTAAGTGACTCAACAGCCGCATTTCCTGGTGTCCCACCTTTATTATTAATGTATTTATAACAGACTGAAGGACTAAAAGGAAAAGGAATTAAGAAAAGAGTAGATACTAATGAAGGAGAGGTGAAAGGGCCACACAGTGGCATGTTCTGCCTGATAAGATACATGTTAGTAGATTTACTTTGACTGGAAATGTCTTCAGTTTTCACATGACTGCAGGATGACAAGATTAAAGTTGTACTTTTACTTTGGAGTCTGTCAGATTTGTGGAGGACTAACAGAGATGTGACAGGTGAGCCGTCAATCCATCCATCATCCATTCATTTTATTTCATGTTCAAATATGTTATTTTGGTCAGAAATCCTCATGCGTTCATGGAAATCTTTTTTTATTTAAACACATTTTTGTGGACATGTAGATGTAACGTGAAGCACGCAGAGAGCTGGAGGTCTGAGCGGCGGGTGGAGCTGCTGATGAAAGCGCTCCTGACGCTCCCTCGCTTGGCTCGCACACGGCGAGGCATGAAATGCATGTTAGACCCGCGCGGCTTTCACGTCACATAGCTCCGGCCTGCTGGTGGAGCTGCAGCCGTGCAGGCTTGTGTGTGTGTGTGTGTGTGTGTGTGTGTGTGTGTGTGTGTGTGTGTGTGTGTGTGTGTGTGTGTGTGTGTGTGTGTGTGTGTGTGTGTGTGTGTGTGTGTGTGTGTGTGTGTGTGTGCTGTCATGCTGCTGTCGCCTCGCGTTATCAATGACGGCTGACAGCCATGACAGCAGAGAGGCCTCATTAAGACGAAGCGCGAGAAGAAGCCGCGTCGAGGGTAACGGGCGGCGGGATGTAACTGGTGTTTCACATCTAAACCCTACAGTCTCTTTCTTTTCACCTTCTACGTGCTACATTACAGATATTTTTTCTATAAAAGCATAATCAGATTTTATTTTTTAACAAAATCAAGTTTGCAGTTTGACTCAAAGACACAACATTAAAAAATTGCAATTCTTCTGATTAAATTAAAATGTAATAATCTACAATGCTACTTCTAAAAAAAGTTGGAACAACATCAACATTTTCTAAATCTCAATATATTAAACTCAATTAAACTCAATATAACATATTAACCGTATAGAACCTAGAAAACATGTCAAATGTTTAGACCATGGGTGAGCAAACCTTGTCCTCGGGGCTGGGGGCCGGTGTCCTGTGTGATTTAGATGTTTCCCTGCTTTCTCACACCTGATCTAGTTGCTGGTGTGTATCCAGGTATGCACAAGTTTGTTAATGACACAGTCATGTGTATCCGGGTGTGCTGAAGCAGGGAAACACCTGAAACCTGCAGGACGGCGGCCCCTAGGACTGTTTAAACTGAAGGAAAAAAGGCTGAATTTGATGGCAGCCTCATGTCTCTGGAATAAAGAACTTTGCAGAAACGTCTGATGGACACCTGCATCAACAACCAATAAACTTCTGCCCTTGTGATGCTCAAGAAGGTGGCATGCTTTGACACAGTCCCGCCCCCATGTTGTATCACTACAAATCACTACAGCCACATTTTTTTGAAAGTTTTAACTTTTCTCAACTTCTGTCTGAGGCAATGCCTCCAACGCAGTTAAACAGACTCACAATTCAGTTCAACACCACACCATTCACAGTCAACGAGTACATAAGACCGAGGGGTAAAAGGTGTGACAGCATGATGGTGACCACTGTGAAGCATCTCTTCTTCTGTTAGCCACAGTCCATATCCGTCTGGTAACCCAGGAGATCGGTTGATGGAACTTTGGGAGAGGGATGTTGTCCTATTCTGGTCTGAGATGGGATCAGAGCTACTCAACAGTTTTCATTTGGGGAAAGGCCTGGACAGGAGGTGGACGTCCAGTGGTATTTGGAAGTGCAGAGATCTCCATGACAAAATCAGGTCTGTTATTAATTAGGGGTGTGCAAACAAGGGTACCTCACGATTCGATTCGATTTCGATTATTGGAGCTTCGATTCTTCGATTCTTCGATTATAACGATTGTCGATTCGATTCGATTATTGGTGCCACGATTCTTCGATTATTGTGATTTTTAATGCTTTTTTCCATACAAGATTGATTTTGTCTTCATCTGTGGCTACATTTGTAAATAAATAGCCAATCAATTAACTCAGTTCCTCTAACAACACTCATTAAGTAAATAACAAGGTTGTTTGAACATTTGACATGTATTTTTCAAAGACACAAAATAATTTATTTTATGACTATGTAAACATTTGCTCTTTGACTTACTTAACTTTGACCAGGGAAAGCTGCACTTGCATGAGAGCGCCCTCTATTGGCGGAAAACACTGAAAACGGTCAAGCCCTGGATTTAATGAGTTCATTAATTCAAGTGAACAAGATATGTACTTCCATCAAATTTATTTAGTGTAAACATATCTGCCATATTTCAAGTGAACAATAAGAAATGTGCATTCTTGAAAATGAAATGATTCTGCAGCTTATTCAGTCTGGAATCTGGATAGGATAACTTAAATTTTTTTTTTTTACTGGACCATAATCGATTACAAATCGTCACGTGACGCATCGCGATGCATCGACACATCGATGAATTGCACCCACCTCTATTATTAATGTAGTGATGCTTGAGGGTCCAAAGACCTCAGAATCATATACTTATATTCAACCATGTCCCAAACATATAGAGATTCCTCCAGATTCATTGCATATCTGGATTATATTGTGTACTGCTGATGTTGAAGGTCTTTGCAAGTTTAGGCACTATTCTGAAATTGTCTCACACTTTCTGGACACGCTTTTTCAGACTGGCGAACCTCTGCTGGGCCTCTTCCCTGAGAGACTCTGCCTCGCTGAGATGCGCGTTCATACTCAGTCATGACATTGCCATGTTGCCTGTTCACCTAATTTGGAAAAGAGATGTTTGTCTGGGTGTTTCTTTTTAGTTCCACTTGTCCAGTCTTGTGTTGCCCGTGTCCCAACTTTGTTGAGCTGTCCTCAAAGTCAAAATGAGCTAAAACAGTATTGGTCTATAAGAGTTCCTTCTTTGTCTCAACAAGATCAGTGTAATCTAGATGGGAATGATTTCGCCCCAAACATAATAAAGTCTGAATGCTTTGGGAGGCGAGTGGTCATTGACCATGTGAGTAGAGGGCTGTGTGGGCAGACGGGGGCAGACGGGGGCAGAGGTCAGTGGAGAACAGCTCCTGGTCGTTTGGTTTCTCCCAGCTCTCGTCGTCCCTCCGCTGAGTCTCAGCTGTGACGCCATCTCAGGATGGAGCAGCAACAGCCTCCAGGTCCTCATACTGTCCATCTGAGTTTCTACACACGCTGAAGAAATGTATAACGAGTTGACGTTCTACAGGCTCAGTCCAAATCAGTATCACATCTCTCTTAGTTCCAACAGCCTCCAAACGTGCAAAGAAGTTGACCATTTAAGAATACCTTCAGCTCATTTTAAGATGTCCGTGGTGGGATTAAATATGTTTGGACAGTCTTTCCACTCGCTTCTGTTTCATACTGAACTAAAGTGATGTGATGTGTCCCAAAGTAACCGTCTTCAAGCCCTTGGAGGGATTACAGCAGGCCTTCGGTAGGAGTGGTTAAAAGGCTGCAGTTAAGACATAAAATAACCCCCACAACAGACAATGGGCCATAAACATTATTAAAACAGCACAAGAGACTCTAATTGACAATAAAAGGACACAAAACAACCACAAAGAGATGCAGAAGAAGACACTATGTAAACAGCATTTCATGATTACGCTTATGAAACTTAATTTGACTGCAGAAGTAACAACCTTCACTAATCTAGATGAAACAGAAAGCTGCGGGAACATCGTAGACACGGACGCTGCTCAAACCAAAAGGTGGCTAAAAGCAGCGAGGTAGGGCTGCACGATTAATCGTTAAAAAATCGCGATCTCGATTCATGCTTGAATGCAATCTCATTTCCAAATCACGACGATTTAAAAAAAAAAAAAAAAAAAAAAAAAAAACTTTTTTTTTTTTTTTTTATGTTTATTGTTTTTATGTTCAATGTCAGCTGTTACAAAGTTGATGCCAGTCTTTCATCAGGCACCATCATATTTTTTGTAACGTTTACCTTTTGTATCGGCAGCTTCTTAATAGCAGCAAAAGGCAATGGGGGGTTCATCCCAGCCAGAGGAATAATTTGTTGCCTCAGAACTACAGGATCTGTTACAAGTCCCCTTTCTGAAAGGGTGTTCAACTCAGGGAGGAACAAATATTGTTCAAAATTGTTATTATTGTTTAAATTATTCAAAGGTTTGTGTAAAGAAGACAAGAGATGTTTATTGTTATTATATTTTTGTTCAGCTGTTGCAAAGTTAAAGTAATAAGTGCAATACATTTTATATTGGAAAAAAATCGTGAGAGCATCGTGATCTCAATTCTAAGCAAAAAAATCGTGATTCTCATTTTGTCCAGAATCGTGCAGCCCTACAGCGAGGTCAACCTCCCAACCTACCTAACACAACTTTTGTGACTTTGTAATCCTTCCAGGGGGAGAGGAGTTGTTTCAAAGCAAGTTTTCTGCAAGAAAAAGCATTTTTCTCAGAGTCCAGAATCTGAGCTACTGACCAAGCAATCATCTAGTCATCCTATTGATCGCCAGCCCTGCAACCTCCCACTGATATTCAAGTAGGTTTCATACGCGGTGGCGTATAGATTTGCTCAGAAACAGCAGGTGAATGTACGACAGCTGATTGCTTATAATAGATTCCCAATAGAACCTCTGACCCTCTCTGCTGTCCTGAAACAGTTTTTTTGTATAAGAATCTGCAGCGTGTAGGCAGCCGAAGCCCAGAGAAACACACAAGAGCTCTTGTGTGTGAATGTGTGTGTGAATGTGTAAACTGTGAGCCCATTGTCATATTATTTATACAGTCGGCGTGGGTGGGAGGGCAGAGCGAGAGGGCAGGACATGTTTACACGGAGAGAGATGGAGAGATCCTCTCTCAAACACTGATCTGCTGTTTTCTGCATTCAGATTAGCTCAGCCGCTGTTTTCCCGTTAACTTTTGCACCAAATATTGACATTTAAAATGAAACTTCTAGCGCTTCTTTTGAAGAAAGTTTTAAGAAAACCGTCTAACTCTGTGTTGATATCAGGAGATGGTTTGGAACATCTCGTGGTGAATATTTCTTCAGTCGAGTCACACGGAGGACAGAAACATTTACAATAATTCAAACTATAAAAAGTAAGGTAGAAAATATTGTGCAAACCTTGGCTTTGTGTTGGTCTGCAGTGAGGGAGGCTGCAGCCACTTCACTGGTGCACACATGGTCGTACTCAAACATGACCAGATATCCAGCACCTTTTATCCATCCGCCAGCCAAACACTGGACCCCTTAACGTCTGTGTTCATTGTTCACTTTCTGCAAGTGCAGGAATTCTGCACGTTCTGAGTTTACCACTGTATCCCCTCCGGGGAGTCTTACTGTAGCAGAAGACCAGAAAACCAGCATGCTCTTAAGCCTGGTTTATGGTTCTGGGTTAAATCAATGCAGAGCCTACGCCGTAGGGTACGCGGCTATACGGGAGGCTCTCTGTAGCCTACGCCGTAGCCTACGCCGTAGCCTACGCCGTAGCCTGACGTGCACCTCCCAAAAACTATGCGTCGAGGCGACGCAGACCCAACGCAGCCCGAGAAGGCTGTGATTGGTTTGCTTGTTAGCAACGCATTTCCGGTTCCAGACTGCGCCATCCCCGCCATTTTTAAACATCTTGTTGTTGTACACGGACATAGGACATAGGACACTGGAATATTTTAGAATAAATGGTATGATTTGCTGTTCACTGCAGGAACAACAAATGTTGTGATCATCTTTTTTCTTATTATTAGTATTTTTAAAAAGAGATTGTTTGATGTATGTATACTCTCCATATACCATAAATACCATAAATACCAATTCTGACACATTGGGAATTCATTTTAGCCAGGACAAGCACTTATTATTACATCTGATTATAATACTGGTACATTTTTTCCAATTTACTTGTAGATTTTGGCATCTTAATGCACATAATCAGTTAATCAATACTGTTGGCAGCACAGCAGGAAAACTGGAGCTTATCCGAAGAATTTGTCTGTCCTCCGTCGTCTCGAGTTTGTGGTCTCCCCATTCAGAAATTGTCATCTTTCAGCAACCCTCTGACTCATTTCTTTTTAATTTTGCAAAGTAAGAAGTAAAAGTAAGTAATGAAGTCAAATCTTTGTTTGTTCAGTAAGACAGAACATTGTCAACATGGACCAAGTCGAGGAGCGACTCATTAAAAAAAAAAAGGTAAAATGACGATAAACCATTCAGGAAAAGAACGCAACCCCCTAGCTCTCTGGGGGGGTACTGCACCGCGGCAGAATGGACTGACGGAGAAGTCCGAAGGGTTCACGTCGGCATCACGGCAGCGGCATAGGCTCTGCGTTGGTTTAACGCAGAACCATAAATCAGGCTTTAGCCCCACGTTCCTTTCAAAATAAAAGCTGTGGTCTGAAACCCGTTCATTTCACTGACTTCGATTAGTATGATGAATCCTTTTCCAACCGACAGAGAGAGGCATCCAGATCCAGCAAATGAAACATCCATCCAGGATGATAGCAGATGTTAGACTGTAGAAATGGAGCTCCTTCACAAACTTGAACTCTCCAAACTTGTTCCTGGAGGTGAAAGTCTTCTACTTGGTACCTCCTGCTCTCTTCTCCTCACTGAAGACTCCTTCACACCACATGATTTTGGGCTGTTGCATATAAAAGATGGTGGTCGTAAAAAGAAAAGGAACATTGTGGAAATACCTGTTATCATTCGTCTACATTGGCTGTCCCACGATGTGAGTGGTTTGAGGACCACCGTCTCACTGGCCTTGGGACCAGAGACTGACTGATGTAGTTGTCTGACAGGTCCAGATCCTCCCACTCCGTCCTCTCACCAGCCAATAAAATACATTGTGAAATGACGGATTGATGTGACCCAGCGCTTTTCCTTAAAAAGAAAAGAACATGGAAGTGAGGAAGTTATCTAGTTTTATGGTACTCTGAGAGAGTTGTGGCAACAGAGACCAACACGATGGAGACATTCACAATTATACGTTTTCCTCTTCTCCTGAGTCGTGACCAGGACAAGATTCTCCTTTTTCACCGCTTCTTTTTTTTTTTTTTAAAGTCTGTTTATTAAATTTTTCAAAAATTTTTGCAATTGAAAAAGTGGAAAATACAAGTCATATGTCAACAATAAAAGAGAAGCGTTCAGGAGTGGTTACAGTAGTGGTATTCAAACAGATGAAAATAAAAGAAAGCAAAAGAAAGAAACACACCTAACATACATACACGTTAGACCACGATCAGACCAGGACAGAGACAAAGACAAAGACACGCTCACTAAGACAAAGACAGAGACAAAGACGAAGATATTGACAAAGACGAAGACAAGGACAAAGCCGAAGACAGAGACAAAAACATAGACAACTGGCTGGAGGGAGCATGTACCTGCCTAGGTCAGACGGACGGCACCAGGAGCGGACGCAGCCCCCAACTGTACAAGTCAAATCATATAACAACCGAGCCAGCGGAGAAGAGTAGCGAGACAGACTATTTCAACCCTGCGATCGTAGAAAGTAAAGGGGCCCATATTTTCTCAAACTGTGGCACCCTGTCGGAGAGAACAAATCTGATACTTTCTAGATGAATAACATTCCCTAGCTCCCTTATCCACATTTCAACAGTGGGAGGGCTCTCCGATTTCCAGAATTGGAGTATTAACTTCCTGGCCACTAGAGTAGCAAGCCTAACTGCCTGGCGTTCAAACTTGTTCCGTGCCCAGCCCCGCTCCACAACGCCAAACAGCGCTGTCAGCGGTTCAGGGGGGAAATCTCTCCGAAATGCTTTAGACATGAAATCAAAAATGCCACTCCAGAAGGCCTGCAGTTTACGACAGTGAATAAATAAGTGAGCCAAAGTGCCTTCCTCAGTGATACACTTGCAGCACATAGGAGAACCATTGTGAATTTTGTGCAATTTAACCGGAGAGAAGTGTAGCCTGTGGATTATTTTAAATTGGATTAAAGAATGCCTAATGTTAATGGAGCTCCTATGAACATTGTCAATGCATTCTTCCCAAATATCTTCCGGAATGTCTACACCTAAGTCTGCTTGCCACAGCTGCTGGAGGTGAGATGATGATGGGCCAGAGATATTCTGCAGGGTATCATAAACTCGGGAGACCGCACCCTCACTAAAGGGTAGGATATCCATAAGGCAGTCTAAAACAGGATGACGTGTTTTCTGTTCAAAATTATCAAGATGAGATCTAAAAAAGTCTCTGATCTGAAAGAACCTAAAATGATGCGTGATCGGCAGCTGGTACATTTCACTAAGCTGTTGAAAGGAAACAAACTGATCCTTGACATAAAGATTATTTAACGAGTCGATGCCCTTGTCTCTCCATGTTCTGAACACAGAGTCAGTCAAACCCGGTTTAAAGGCGTGGTTGCCGCATATGGGCGTGTGTAAATACATTTTAGGGGCTTTCATAAATGAAAGTAATTGAGACCAAACCTTTAGAGAGTTTTGAATGATCGGGTTACAATTAAATATGGTTTTGTTAAATTTGACGGGGGCATTTAACAATGCAGGAAGACTAGTGTTTACGCATGATAGGTGTTCCAGACGCAGCCAAGAAGGCATATTCTCTATGCTATTGCCGACATAACAGTCATACCAGTGAGCCAGAAAGTTCCAGTGAGCCGCAAAGTAATATTGTCTAAAATGAGGGAGGCCAAAGCCCCCTTCATCCTTACGCTTGATAAGATGCGACAACTTTATTCTTGGAGCTTTATCGAACCAGATGAAGGCAGAGATCACAGAGTCCAAATTCTTAAAGTAGTATTGCGGAATACTGACTGGGAGTGACTGAAAAATATACAGGAATCTTGGTAATGTAACCATTTTGATTGCGTTTATGCGCCCTGCCATGGAAATGGGCAAAGTTTTCCAAAATTCAATATTGCTTTTCAGTTGCTTCATCTTGTCCGCCCAGTTTAACTTCAGCAGCTGATCTAGTTTAGACGTCACTATAATACCCAAACTTTTAAATTTGTGCAAAACTATTTTGAAGGGAGTGGACTCCAAGTGAGAAATGTCTACGACCTCAGATAAAGGCATCAATTCGCTCTTGGACCAGTTGATACGGTAACCGGAGAAGGCTCCAAACTCATTAATGAGGTTCAGTAAGGGTGGAATGGAGGTTTTTGGGTCGGAAATATATAGAACCACGTCGTCAGCGTACGCTGATATTTTGTGTACAGTGCCATTTTGCACTATTGGATGTATAGCCTCGCTAGAACGTATGCGGGAGGCCAGGGGTTCCAGCGCAAGAGCAAAAATGTATGGAGATATCGGGTCCCCCTGCCTAGTCCCCCGAAATAGTCTGAAGGGGGCCGATTCGGTTCGATTGGTGACTACTGTAGCCGCTGGTTCCCGATATATAATACGCATCCAGTTAATGAACGCTTCGCCGAAACCAAACCTGGACAAAACAGACAACATATACGGGTGCTCAATTTGATCAAACGCTTTCTCCGCGTCTAACGAAATAACGATTGCATCTTCCGAAGCCCGCATGGGGCTATACATTAAGTTGAAGAGCCTTCTCATATTGAACTGAATATGTCTGTCCGGCATGAAACCAGTCTGGTCCGGATGAATGATTTTGGTAATATGTTCTTTTAGGCGCGACGCCAGTATTTTACTCAAGATCTTAGATTCAACTGGCAGAAGGGAGATAGGTCTGTATGAGGAGGCTAGCGAAGGATCTCGATCCTTCTTAAGTATAAGTGAAATCCTCCCGAGGTACGCCCCTCTAGGCATAGATCCCTGCTCTCTGGAGTTATTGAACATACGAAGCATTAAAGGCGCTAAGGAGCTCTTAAAAGCCTTATAGTATTCGGCTCCAAAGCCGTCCGGGCCAGGAGCCTTATTGTTGGGCGATTGTGCAATAGCCGTTTCGACTTCCCCTATTGTGATGTCCGCATCCAAGGCCGCTACAGCTTCCTCATCTAAGGAGGGAAGATCACAGTCATCCAGGAAGTCGTCAATCGTTCCCTGACTGCTCGAAGTCTTTGAGCTATATAGATCTCGATAAAATTCCTCAAAGCATTTATTAATGTCCTTCGGTGTGGTTACTAGTCTTCCGCTTTTATTTTTGACTGAATGAATGGACTGAGAGGCTTGTGAATGTTTCAGCAGTCTGGCTAGTAATTTATGTGGTTTATCACCAATCTCAAAGATTTGCTGCCTATAATTTAACAGTTGAGAACAGACTTTTTTTGTTAAGATCGTATTAAAGTCATACCGTAGTTTTGTGATTTTACCCAATAATTCGGACGACGGATTATCTATATATTCCTTATTTAATCGTATTAAGGTGGCTTCAATATCTCTCAGAGAAGCTTCTTGCAATTTTCGTTTGGCGGCCGCATGAGCAATAATATGTCCTCTCATGACAGCTTTACATGACTCCCACAGAACCGAGTCATCAACCTCACCATTATCATTTGCGTCCAAGAAATGGGAAATGTTACTCGCCATTTCTTTCTGGAAGACTTCGTCTTTAAGGAGAAGAGGATCAAACCGCCAAGACCTATTAGTTCTGTTATCGAGTTCCTCAAAATGTAGATCCAGAGTCACTGGACTGTGATCCGATACTAAAATTGGACGATAAGTGCTGTCCGTGACCGCCGGCAAAAATTTCGAATCAATAAAAAAGTAGTCAATACGGCTTGATGATTTATGTACAGGACTATAGAACGAGTATTCTCTGCCCGTGGGGTTAAGTAAACGCCAGATATCTACAATATTTGAGCTTTCCAACAAGACTTTTAGTCGGCCACTAGCTTTTGATTGAGAATACGGGAGAGCTGAGCTCCTGTCCAATATTGGGTCCATCAGACAGTTAGCGTCGCCTGCTATCAGGATATGAGTGGAGTGAGCATCTGGAATACGATTAAAAAGTTTTTGAAAGAACTCAGGGCTGTCAAAATTAGGACCATAAATATTCACTAGTGTAACATGCGTAGATGCCAACTGACCTTGAAGTATTAGATACCTACCTTCATTATCGGATATAGTTACAGAGTGAGTGAATGGTACATTTTTCCGAAACAGTATGGCCACACCCCTGGCTTTTGCTCCAAAACTAGCATGATATGCCTGGCCTAACCAATTGGCTCTAAGAACTGAAGGAGTGTTACGTTTAGCATGCGTCTCCTGCAAAAATATGACATCTGGTTGTATTGATTTTAAATGCGCCAGAACCTTAGCTCTCTTAACTGGATTTCCCAACCCTCTAACGTTCCAACTTATGAACCTTAGGGCTCCGCTGGTCGGACTGTTTACATTTTTATGTGTCATTGACACAGTTAACGGCCACGCCGCTCCACGGCACCGCACTCACCCTCCCCCGGAAGGCACACAAACCCCGCCAGCCAGCAACACAGAACAAGAAACACAAAACACACCACCACCCCGTCCACCACCCCCCACCCCTAACAGAGGGACTAACCCTTACGGAGCCCAACTCTACTCTCCCTAGTACTATACAGGGCATAGTAACCTCCCCCTACTACCCCGCTCTATAATAATGCAGTGTGAGGAATATTAACCGAAAGTATATGTGGTGTTGCCTCAAAATAGCCACAAGTAACCAAAGTCCACAGTAACGGATATACAGAGCCCTTTAAGTGGGGCACCCTATTCCACAATTGCCTCAGAAACAAAGACAAATGCGGTTTAAATAAAGAGTGATAATAGAAACAGTTGTAAAAGCGGTAAAACAACGAGAGAACCTATAACAGCACGATAGGTGCAGGTTCTGGCCTTCTGAACAGTAAGCACATGTTGGCCTCCAGGAACAGAAAGTGAAGTGCAAGCCACCGACTCCCAACGCGAGATGACATCAGCCTTGGGCTAATGGAACCTACAGCATAAACTGCACTAAGCTAGCCCGAACGTAGGTCCCTCTGAGTTCCCCAGCCAAATCCCAACATCCACACGTATACAAGACAAAGACAACAACCAGCACAATAGCAGACAGCCCTTTGTAACCACGTTAGCTTTAAAAAAAAAAAAAAAAAAAAAAAAAAAAAAAAAAATTAAACAAAAAATAAATAAATAAAATAAAATAAAAAAAAAATAATATTAAAAATCACAGTAGCAGTAGTGACACAAATCACAAGTCGAATTATTACGAAACGGGCGATAGGAAGGAACAGGTTTAGAGTTGTAAATACCGTTAAAATATGCTATATATGTTAATAAAGTTAAATCAAGACTGGTTGTGCTAAAGGAACGAAGGTATAAAGGAAGATAAATAAAATAAAACAAATAAATAAACAATAAAAATAAAATAATTAATCAAAAATTAACGGTAATAATAATAAAATATATATTAAAAAAAAAAAAAAAAAAAAAGCAAAAGAAGTAGAATGAACTAAACCATTTGCAGAGTTTGAACGTAAAGAAAACGTATAGCAAAAAATAAATAGCAATAATCAAAGTAAATAGCAAGGAGTGCACGCGTAACCTTACATTCACATTCTCCCACAGGCTGGCATACACCATTAACAATAACAGTCCAGTGTTCAGGCACAAACAGGTTCACCCACACACACAGTCACGCACACTCACGCCCCCACTCTCAGCAACCTTCCACACTGAAGCCAATACAGTGCAAGCATACTCAAATAAACAGGGGGCCACTGGGTGCCCAATGGCCAGCCAAACACAAGCCCAGGGCAAGACCAGAGACCCTCAGTAGGCTATGCTTCACAGAGCAAGAAGCAAAACAGCATTATAATTAGGCATTTAAAGTAAAGGAATTAAATCAGACAGTGCACCGGTAGCTTAGCATGAAAACCCAAGCTCTGCTGTGATCAGAAAGGACATAGACAGCCACATGCACTACTACACAGGCATTCCAAAGTAAACCATATAGTTATAACAACATTGCTGCACAACCACACACACACACTCTAGTTGCACACACATTCAGCCGCACAGACATCCGCGCACGCGCACAAGCAAACGCACGCACACACACGCACACACACACTTGGAAATGGCGGAGAAACATGAGAGACCACATAACAGTCCAGCCTACTCAAAGATGAATAAAATAACATGGTAGCGATGCTAAAGGCTAAACCAATGTCCAATATAATCCAAGAAAAAAAAAACAAAAAAAAAACGTAGAGGCATCCCGCAGCCCGGCTATGTTTTGAAACTAGGAACCGCAACGGCAGTAAGATCAGCCGGGCTACCGTACCTGTAAAGCCATTAAGCGCGTAGGATAAAAGTCAGTGGAGAAAAAAAAGTAAAAACAGAGTCTTGAAGAGGCACTTCACTCACAGTTGGTCGGAGCACAAATGGTTCTGTAAACTAATTGCACATACCTTTAGTCTTCAGCCACAGCCAGAAAGCACAAAAAAAAAAAAAGAAAAACAAGAATAAAACCCGTATTCACTGGTCCTCTTCATTGTCAGCGTCTTCAACGATAACGTTACCGTCTCCAGCTGCAGAAACCGCCATAGATCCAATATCACCTACATCCAAGTCGCCGCCCGCGGGCGCGCCGCCAACGGCCCCGTCACCCCCCCGGACCCCCACGCCGTCCTCAATGACCCGCGCCGCGTCCAGGAAGGCGTCTGCCGCCCCGGGGGTGTCGAAGTACCGTGTGGTTCCATTCCGAGTGATGCGAAGCCGGGTCTCGCGCGTCCCCACGAAGCCAGACTGCAGCCCCGCAGCCTTGCACCTTCCCCGAACCTCGTAGAACTTCTTGCGTTGTTGGAACGTTGACGTCGGTAGATCCGGGAATATAGACACCCTTGTGCCGTTGTAGCTAAGGGGGGCCTGCTTGGCAGCCAGCTTGATTATCAGCTGTTTCACATCAAGATAATGTATCCTAGCGATGATGGCCCTGATGCGACCTCCTCTCTCAGGTTTCGGGCCAACTCTGTGTGCTACGTCGACGCGCACTCCATCAGGAAAATGCTCGGGCCCAAGTAGGCTAGGAATTAGCCTGGAGACGAAGCCCGTGGCGTCTAGTTTTTCTTTTCCCTCAGCGATTGGCCCGAGCCTAACGTTGAAACGTCTCGATCTTAGCTCGTTAGCAAGCATGGTCTTGCGTGTGTCGTCGTGGGCGGCTTGAAGTGCTTTGATCTTGGCGTCCTGGGCTGCTAGCCGCGCGTCGTGGCTAGCTACAGTTACCTCGATGTCCCGTACCTTGTCGATCACCGTGGACAGTGTAGTCTGCACGGAGCACAGGTTGTTGGAAACCACGGTGATTTTGGTTTCCAGTGAGCCCTGTAGCCTATGAATAGCGTCCAACAGGTCGGCATTAGTGGGGCTAGTCACCACGTTAGCTGCCTCTGCCTGGCTAGCAGCCATATTAGCATCCGTTGTTTGGCTAGCTAGTTTTCCACTCGGCAAACTTCTGACTTCGACAGACTCACTATTTTGGGCAGCGATAGGCGTTCTAGTGGGATATCTGCGGTTTGTGTGGTCCTTAGACATACTTTAGGGCATGTGGCATATGGAATTATTGCGGTTAAGTTCCTCAAAGTATTAATTATATACCATTAAGAGCGGAGCTGCTCGAAAGTACGACTCACTCCATTGCCAGTCGACCACGCCCTCCACCGCTTCTTTTAGGGAGGATTAGCAGCACAAAAGCTGCTACAGAGCAGTTCATTTGCATGCTTGTTTGTTAACCATCAGCTCATGCTGGTGATGCAGTCCTCCTTCCATCCTCTTCTGGTTGAAGCTTCCCAATCCAGAGAGCATTATGGTTTACATGGTGTGAACACTGTTCATGACATGTGATCCAAGATTAAACAGATCCAAGTTGTAGTGTGACATGTAAGTAAGGCCACGTTTACACATAGCCGGGTATTTACAAAAACGGATATTTTCCCCTCTACGTTTTCAAAAATATCCTCGTTTACACGAACCCGCATGGAAACGCTGTTAAGGTGCTATGAGCAGCCAAACCTGCAGGGGGCAGTGTAACGAGAAGCGTAAAGTCATGCTAGCCAATCAGAATCCTGGAAAAAAACATCAACACATCAACACGTGTGGAGCCTGAATAATATGGTTCCGCGTTAAATCGACGGCGTAGCCTACGTACGGTGCGGGTCGCCGCGTACCCTACGCCGTAGGCTCTGCGTTGGTGTAACGCTGAACCATAAATCAGCCTTGACTGCCAGTTACTTCCAAGACGGAACGAGAGTCTTTCGTTTGGAGTGACAGAGAAGTGGAGTTACTTTTAAGTGTGACTTTAGAATATAAAACAGGTAAAATAAAAGAAAATATTGACGGTGGCCAAACAAATTGTAAACACAGGTCGCACAAATGATGCTGGTGACGTTTCTGTCACATAATGTGACGTTCTGAGCCTAAATCTCAGTTTTCCTCCGTTTTCCTCTGTTTTCCTCCGTTTTCCTCCGTTTACAACCAAACGTGAAAGCGGAGTTTTCGAAAATCTCCACTTTGGCCGGAGTTTTCAGAAATTATCGTTTTTGGTGACTTTGAGCTCCGTTTTCGTGTAAACGAACGGCCAAAACGCATCAAAACGCCTCCGTTTTTGCTCCGTGTAAACGGGTTTGCTTTTACTTGACTTGACTAGGATTTAGTTTTCACTGGTTTGAAATGTTGCAAGTTCACCCTAAAGTGAAAAGGAGCAGGGAGTTTGTTGTAGTTCCGTCCACCTAGTCCTAGTTTTCTCCTCTACCTCCACGGTGTTTGCCTGTGCTGGTAACTTCAAACCCGTATGAGACTTTCGGACTTCACCCTGTTCCACACGTTCACATCTGCGACTCACAATCTCAGATGCTCAGACAAATCATTTTTAGTCAAAATATTTAAAAAAAAAAATGGAAGATAACAGTGAAGATAATAATCATATGAAGGGCTCTGCTTCCAGCGCTTGATTTTCCTTCTGCAGTCTGTGTACGGATGAGGAGGACAAGTGTGTCCTGCTTCCTCCTCAACAACAGCTATATCCAGTACGTTTCCTGAGTATCTGACTAACAAGGACCTCTCGGACCACCGACGGCTTATTTTTGTCTGGGGACAGCCCCAGCCGCTAAATTTAGCCAAGCGATTACAGAGTTCAGACTTCCCTGGAAGTCGGGACCAGGAGGAGGGAGCGGCAGCAGGTGTGAGGGGGAGACCCGGCTTGTCTTACCCGACCCTCCCACGTTCACTGTAGAAACTCAAGACCCCTTGGCTTCACATTTTTGGCTACCGGGCTGATGTAACACCCCCCATGAATCAGTGAATCTGACCTCTGACCTCATAACAAGCAGGGATGCGTCGGTGTTAAAGCGCGGAGTCGTCTGGAGGGCCGCTACCTGATCCTCTCACACCAACACCGCTCGCCGGCAGCGGACACGACACTGGAAAAGCCCAGTTCTTCTGAAGTAAACACAGGAAGGTGTCATTCTGCCTCTGTTTGTTTCCTGCATGGATAATGGCTGTTCCAACCTCACAAACTGTATCACCTCCGTGGCCAAAAATGGAAAATACTGGAATATTTTAGAATAAATGGTATGATTTGCTGTTCACTGCAGGAATAACAAATGTTGTGATCATCTTTTTTCTTATTATTAGTATTTTTAAAAAGAGATTGTTTGATGTATGTATACTCTTCCATATACCATAAATACCATAAATACCAATTCTGACACATTGGGAATTCATTTTAGCCAGGACAAGCACTTATTATTACATCTGATTATAATACTGGTACATTTTCTCCAATTTACTTGTAGATTTTGGCATCTTAATGCACATAATCAGTTAATCAATACTGCTGGCACAACAGCAGGAAAACTGGAGCTTATCCGAAGAATTTGTCTGTCCTCCGTCGTCTCGAGTTTGTGGTCTCACCATTCAGAAATGTTCATCTTTCAGCAACCCTCTGACTCATTTCTTTTTAATTTTGCAAAGTAAGAAGTAAAAGTAAGTAATGAAGTCAAATCTTTGTTTGTTCAGTAATTCATTTCCTTCTTCTTACTTCTCACATTTCTGCATTAAGCTCTGAGCTTTCCATATGTCCAAAGAAAACAAAACATTTGTGTACCTTACATTATCTCTGTGAAATGTAAATAAGCTTAACAAACTTATATGAAAACCGTATTTCCATGAGAGACGAGGGAAAAAGACACTTACAGCATTTCCATTAATGAATGTCACAGGAAAGCATCGGTTCAGCCAACCGTCCTCTCGCACCCGCGGTGACGTTAACCCGCGTTTGGCTGGAACCCCCGACGTGGAGCAGACTCGCATCTGTTTACAGTCTACGCCGTCGTCTCACGTGTGATTAAACGACAAGTGGATGTTTGGTAAAGCTGTTAATGGAGGAGAAGGAGCCGTGTGGCAGAGTCCCAGGATGTACTTTTGTCTTTTCAGCTTCAGGAAGTAAACCCAGCCCCCCAGTCTCGCACTCAGAAGGCGCGCCGATTTTTTCCAGTGGCCAGCCGCGGTACTGCAACAAAAAATCCCATGGGGCCCAGAAAGCTTTTTTCCCATAGACCGCAATAGTAAAAGAGAAGCCTCTAAAACTGTTCACAGGACACCTCCAGCTGTAATCACCGGCAATTACTAATCTTTGTATTCTATATTTTTAAGTCATGGACTTTATATCCGTCAAAAATGTTTTATAACGGCCAGAAAAGTCAAAGAAAAGTCTCTTTCTGGGCGTGACATCACGGCTGACGTAACAGCCGTGTCCGTGCATTCCACGGATGTATTATATTAATATATATTATGTAATATTATATTAATACATTAATAATATATGTAATACTATACATGTAATAATATACATTAATTAATATATTATATTAATACATATTATATCAATACTCGCGTCATTGCCCCGGGGCATGATGGGAGGCCCCAGAGCATCATGGGAGGTGACTCAACTGCGCATGCTCTATGGGCCCGTGTACGCGGAAGTAAACCCGGAAGTCAGAGATTTTTTCGGCGTATGCGCTGGCTGAGCAGAATGCATTGAAATGAATGGGCGGCCATTTTCAATTTCCCATCCAGTTTTATAATAGATCCATGAGAAAACCACGCAGAAAGAAAGCAGTCATGTTTCAAAGGGTTTGAAACTAAGCCGCAACAAGGAAAGTTGCTCGTTTCAATGATTCAATCACAGAAGCACGTCAGTCTGATATGATCCATTTATTTTGAACCATACAAGTGTAATACGGGTTAGCTGAAAGGATTTATCTGGTGGTAAAAGTCCTATATGGTAACGATGGAAAGTTAATTAAAGAGCAGACCGTTTCACATTTCAGCTCTCAATTTAAAAAAAAAAAAAAGATCAAAGAAACTCATTGTGACTGAAACGGCAAGGTGATATTTTCTCGGGGATCCGTGTCTTTCGTGTCCCTGAAGATAAACCCCGAAACACTTGCAGAATCCAGGTTGAGCGTTCCCAGATCGGCACTTACTGTTTACATAACAGACGGTGATTACAGACGTGGCCGGGCGTCGTTCGTGTGTGGTGCAGAGTTCCCCCTGCAGCTATGACTTCGGATAGCATTTGAGCTGCGTCTGGAGACGAGATAAGAGCTGTGGCTGGTTCCCAGGCCCCTCGCTGATCCACTCCACTGATCTCCGTCCTTAATGAAGCATCTATCGGCAGAGCTTCGTTAGCTCGGCTACGCCGCGCGCTCCGGCTCCTGCCAAACACTGGAGGTCTGTGTAACTGTGTAATTGTGCAGCACTCCTTACCTTACGGTGTATGTGATGTGAAGTTTACCTCCATGGCTCCGGGCAGGAGAAAAACAGAGGATGGAGCCGGATGAATTTGTTCCAAAGAAAATCCCATTTGGCAGATCCGTGGCTTAGAGCAAATAACTGCACGCTGACAGCAGGGTCTCCAGGTGTGTTTGTCTAATGGCGTCAGAGCGGAAGAGTGTGCAGGTTGCAGCTTGAGGAATCCAGCCAGTTTCCTGAACAAGTCACTTATTAAAGCCGCGGTAGGTCTGCATGTAATGTAGGTGAGACCGGAAAAGTAGGGCAGTCTCTAGGACTTAAATTAAAACAAAATAAACAAACGCCAACCGCCTGAAGGTTAAAGTCACACAACACTCCATCAAAAATAAGCAGCTCAGGGACATGAAATAACATTTGTAAAAACTTACTTGCAAAGTATTTAATCACTTAAGAACAGTAAAGAGTGTATGTTTGTTTTAGTACTCGGACTTCAATGGTAATCTCCATGTCTCACATTAGTTGGCTCGTGTTTTGGAAGAACAAACGTTTCCTGATGACTGGAGAGCCGGTCAGTTTGTACCGCCGCTTTTCACCCGGAGAGAGCTGGGAGGCTCAAGCAGACCCCCATCTCTCTGGATGGATGGATGGATGGATGGATGGATGGATGGATGGATGGATGGATGGATGGATGGATGGATGGATGGATGGATGTTCGCCTCCAACTTGTCTTGCCATTGCACTTGATCTTTGATCTTGAAAGTGTGGCTAACTATTGCTGTTTTTACCTTAAATGGATTCAACGCACATTCACCAAATATGGCTGCGTATCTGAAGAATAACACTGGCCCCTCCCCCTTCCTCTCTGCTGTGCTTCAGCTTTTTCTTTTTGGTCCATTCTAGTAACTGTAGCAACGGTGGCAGAGGTCATACAGGGGTCAACTTTTTGTGTATGAAATCACTCAAAACTGTAAAAGTAACTCAACGGTGTGACTCTGGTGCTGCCTAAGGCTTGATTTATGATTTATAAACCTAACCCTGCCTACGCGGCCTGCGTTGTTGTTGATGTTTAAACTTGTCTGTCTGTATTTTTGTGTATTTAAACACCAAATGCTAACTGCAGCTGGCAGTGCTGACCTTCATTGTGTTTACTTCCTATATGTATCAGAGATAGCAGCAGATGCAGTTTTTACTGACGTTGCCGTAATCAATGTTTCTGCCCAGCTTGTCAACGATGAAGACAAGGTCGTACCAGTCATGTCTCACCCTGTTCAGTAATATTTCTGGAGCGTTGGGCGTCAGGCTACAGTGGAGAAGCGTAGTTGTTTCAAGGTAGACGCATCAACCAGGCTGAAGTCTGTGGTTGAGCGTAACGGTCAGATTTATGCAGTGTGATGTCACCTAGGGCTGAGCGATATGGACCAAAAGTCATATCTGGATATTTTCTAGCTGAATAGCGAATACTCGATATATATCGATATTTTTTCTGTGCCATAATTGGGGTTTCCCCCAAAGCATTATAGCATAGCATCTCTGTTAGCTTCATTTTTTTCTGAGGCAAACCCTTAAAAAAACAGTCAGTTTTAATACAAAGCCTCGTGCCAAATGTCACACAGGTTCCTTTATTAACAGAGGTCTGCACAATATCAAAATGTATAAAACAAATGAAATAAAAATAAACTGCCTGCATATATAGAATAAAAATGCTTCTTGAATAAAATAAAACAAATATCCCTTTCCTGCATAACAATTAAATTAAAATACACTGTGCAATTAATACAATGTAGACAGTAACAGGCAGACTTTTCCACTGAGGTTGATAGTTGTGCAAATAACAAAACATTTGTGCAAATCTCAAATAAAACATTCAAGTCAATTTGTCACAAAATAAGCTATATCAAAATCATAAAAAAATAAAAATACTATAATTTTTTTAATATCGATATAAACGATATTGTTTCGTACCATATCGCGTTTGAAAATATATTGATATATATATTAAAATCTCGATATATCGCCCAGCCCTAGTTGGGCGTCAGGCTACAGTTGAATAGCGTAGTTGTCTCAACGTAGACGCATCAACCAGGCTGAAGTCTGTGGTTGAGCGTAACGGTCAGATTTATGCGGTGTGATGTCACCAAGCCGGATCAAAGTAAAAGTGCCCCATCCCCTCGTCTTCAAATCCACCTCATCCGGAGTTGTAACACTGGCTTCCAAAGGCACAACGTGCAGCAGGAGGAGGCGGAGTTACACCACGCGACTGAGAGGGAGCTGTTCTCTCTCTGCGGTATTTGGACTAAATCATCTCACCAACGGTGCTCTGATGTGTCGTCTGGCCCCAGTTTCATCGTGTGATGAAGTCACTCAAGTTATCTCTTCCGCATTAAAATAAACCTCTGATAACGAGACCCGACTCATTGCTGGAGCCACCCCAGATTTTAACTTTGTTGTGAGATATTTAATGCTCCTCCACCTCCGGGGGGAGTGGTCATGTTAGTCATAAGTAAAACTTATTATCAGCAGTAATACTCGTGTAAAACGCTGCACCGTGTTGGATTTCGGCTTCTGTTCCTGTCAAATAAGTAAATTAATGAATCCAAATCATTTTTAACAAAAAGCAGCTTCTTTTTGTGGGTGTTTAATTATCATCAATTTGCGGAAGCATCAGATTTTGTTGTGACGAATGTGCTGGACAGGAGAATAAAAAAAGGAGAGAGAGAGAGAGGGAGAATGGAGCTGATGTTGGGGACAATAGAGCAAGAGCATGGTTTTATCCCCCCAAGGAAAGTGCTCTAAAAGACTTGTGCATTCCTCCGAAAAAAGGCTCTCAAAGCTCTTCTGTTTCCCTGACAGTATGTAAGAAGACACCGCTTTTTTCTCCCTCTCATTTCTTCCCCTGTCCACCTTTCTCCTCCCATCATTCTGACAGAGAGGAGCTCGTGTCTCTGAAAGCTCGCCGAGGGGAAGACGAGGGCGCGGGGGCTGAAATCGGAGCCGCTGGCTCAGAGGTAGAGGCCTGTTTATGTACGAGGAAGAGGAGGAGGAGGAGGAGGAGGAGCAGTGGGAGGAGAGCAGGCAGAGTGAAGGAAAGGAGGGCATGAAGCCGCCACAGAGGTTGAAGAACTGGGACAAAAGTCTGCAGAGAGGGAGAGAAAAAGAACTGGAGTTTATTGTTAGAGCTGAAGAGCTCTGAAAGGGGAGGATTATGAGAAGAGAAGGTGGAAGAGCGCTGGGCTCGCTCTGCGCCGCTGAACTCGGACTTGTTAACACACGCTTACATCACACAGAGCGTAGGACAGGAACTATTCAGGTAGGACGACAGGGCAAAGGTCCCCGCTGCAGTTATTTCTCTGCGTCATCGCTGTGCTTATCTGTTGCTTTTACTCAAGGAGCTAAAGACCTGGACGTGAAGTCAGCTGAAAGGACGTGGGAGTGAAAGAAAAGAGCGACATATCTGCGTTTAGTACAAGTAGGAGGACTGCAGATTCCAGGATCCTCACGCAGTCCAGATGAAACCATGCTCGCCAGGTTTCTGTCTGCTGATCCGCCAGAGCTCCTTTCTCCTCCCTCGTGCAGCATATGCTTTTTCATTTATCAGTTAGCCGTTGAGATGTCTTTAACAGGCATCGCTAAACCTCCCTGGAGCTTTGCACGGGGACGCGCCGTTAGATGACACCTCCAGAGGTTCTTGTCCAGGCAGATGGATTTGAAATGTCTCCGGTACAGACTACTGTTTCTGACGTTTCTGCCCCGCAGCCTGAGCTGAAGATGCAGTCATGTAAGAGGGAAAAGAAATCCAAAGCCCCCCCTCATAAGTCCTAAAGTTTTACGTAACAGGACACTACAGAAATGTTAAGATGTGAGCAGATCCGAAAGAGATGACAAACACGCTCAGATGAACACTTAACAGAACCTTCACGTGCTCGTCTTACCAGCATCCCCTCGCTCCGCCGAGGTCGTCTCTGCGTATTTGTTCTTTGGCGCCGAATCTGTCCGAAGAGCAATCATGTGGTTTTATTCAAACTTCAAGCTGTGCTTTCACTTTTAAACTTTTAAAGACTCTTTATCCTGGTAACGTTGGCAACAAGATTTTCACTCTTTGTCTGCTGGTGCTGTCTTCAAGTTTAATATCTAACATGCAGACTGAGGCGTGCAGAGTCTCCAAGGGAGCTGTTGGGTTTGCTAGTGACTGGACGACCCGTATGTTGATGTATGATGTGATGTTTCCAGAAAGCAGACCTCTTACCTGCGGTGCATCTTGCCTCGGCTTCCCGCTGAGTGGTAGCATTAAGACATCAATGCATGAATTAGCATTTATGTTCAGCAGTTTTCATGACCTACAGAACACAGCTGGGGAGAAACGTGTTCTGATCGGAGATCAAAAATGTCTGGACACATTCGTCAGCTTCTAATAGTTTGTTTGAAATGGCTAAATCTAACCAGGGGTTCAGTGTTGTTTAAACCCAGCAGAGCAGCAAGGAACTCAAAACAGAAGTGAAAGAGGAGTGGTCGCCGGGCGTGTGCTAGAATCCTTTTTTTCTGAGTTTGTTTGGCTTTTTTAAATGTCTGATGGCTTTCTTTCCCTCCAGCTGCTTTTAAAGGAGCTTGAGGCAGGATTTATGAAAAAAATGTGTATACATTTTAAGTTTTCTAGTAATAATGTCAGATGAAGCGTTCCAAACCCAAAAAAATGAGCCCTCTAGTGTATCTCTCCGTTGCCTTGAACAGGCTGTGTGCTGCAAAATGTGCTGCAATTCTGGACCCGAATTTCCCGCGCTGGGCTGTGGATGTGACGTCACATGACGCTGCATGCACGTTCTCCCCGTTCTCCCGTGCCGGCTTCACTGTTGGCTGCAGTACCCCCAACGGCCGTCGTGGTGAAGGGTGGCGCTAATGAGTCTCGTTTCTTAAAAGGAGCCTCATGCTCCTTTAAGGGGTCTGTGCTTAGAAACAGGTCTGAAGGACATCCGCTGTGTTTGTTCCCAACGTTGATCAGGACGCTGAGATGCACCTGATACGATCCTCAGATCTGCATGCTTTAATGAAACAGCAGGAGGAAGGAATGGAAAAGACGGGAATTCCCCAGAATTCCCCAGAAATGCAGGTCAGCACAAAATCTGAACACATCTCTCTGATGGAGGCATAAACACTTTAATTGGTGGCCCCTTCATGCCCCATGTAGCTCATATATGCGTGATGCAGACGTGACTGTTTATTACAGATCCGGTTCTGTGAAAGCAGAGACCAGGGACTCTTCCGACATTTAATAGAGATTTAATGCAAGATTTGGGTACAAACATTGCTTTCATAACCTTTTTTGCACACCTTGCCCCATCTGCAGGGACTCCACACGATCTCTGCGGTGGAATAACATTTATGAATTTGTCAGAGGCTTAGAGTGGCTGTTTGTTTTGACGTTGCTCCTTTGTCCTCTGTGCTCACATTAATTGCCATTTTGCTGCAAACTCATATTTTGAACTAACTCCAAACTGCTTCGGTTCACGTAATTTTAGTCCCTGGGGATCATTACCCCTACCATTTTGGATCTAGGGGTTGTTTTAACTCTGGAACAGACCATTCGGCTGTTGAGGTTCTATATTATATGTCTGTAAAGAGCTTATAAACTAAAAAACAAATAATCTAAACCCAATGACTAACCCTCAGATGTCAGGGCATAACTGTAGCACTATAATTACAATCTGAACTGGAAATATGATTTCATAAACCTTTAAAGCAGTCTTAAAAACCACATTTCATCTACAGTCTGGATAATTACTTCCCAATCCCTCGGCTTTGAGGACGATTGATCCTCGCGAGCGGCTTCACAGAAAGAAACAGAGCAAACAGTGAGAAGTTTGCTGTGAACAATAATTAGGCCCCACCTGGAGTTAAAAAGAAGAATGTAAATGCCCTCTAAAGAGTCTAAGAGCAAGTTTAGTTGATGGTGTCAAAGGTTGTGCGGTGTGTAAATGAAAAACTGAGCCTCAGCGAGCGAGACAAAGAGAAACAGCAAGGGGAGAGTGGATTGTGTCCGTGGGACTGCGGGGAAATGAAACGAAAAGGTCATCGTCGGTCAGGAAGCCACTAATCCCACCTCAGCTTACTCCGATAAATCACAGAGAAGTCCAGTTGGCCTCGCAGAGGCGGCCCGCACGCCGGCGATACGGCAGATTAAGTGGAAAGTGACTGCGTGACCTTAAAGCATCAAATGAAAATCAGAAGTGGGAAATGAAGCTTGCGGTTGAATTATTACAGAACGTCCGTCAGAAGGAAGGAGAGCGGACAGGAAACGTACGCTGACTTCGACGGCGGAAGATGAAAATAGTGGCATTTGCTGCGTGGATCTCTGCGATGAAGTATGGATGTTCTGCGCCACAGCCGGATCAACCAAACATGACTAACAGTTTACAGCCGGGCTGGAGGCTCCTGAGCTGAACGTTGCAACTAAAGGGCTGTAATGGAAGTGGCAGTTTTATTTATACGCACGTTTCATTACACATAAACCTTATGTGCTTTACAGTAAAAGAAATAAAGGGGAAATCTAAGCTTAAATATGACAAAATGGGAAGTAAAACCTCCAGGAGGACTGGAAGATAAATTAAACAGAGAATGGGGATATATAAGAGGCACTCTGAATGCTGGATAAGGAATGAAACCCCAAAATATCGACATAATCAAACATCAACCTCTGAGCACAGACATGCTCTCTCATTAACGAGGCTCTGGAAGAAGCACATTTCATTTCATTACCTTCATTAAGCAGATGCTCCACAGCAAACTGAAAGTGGACCACCTGAGCGTCATCCATCCACCCCCCACAGCCAGACTGTAGTGAAACATTCTTCCAGGCCAGTGGTCACTTCCACTTTGAATGTGAAAAGTAGTTGTAATCACGTCCAGAAATGTCATGTCAGTAGTGTTTGTACGTGTGCAAGTCGTTAACCAGTGACTCCTCGTGGAGCGCGGTCGCGGTGGCGGTCGCCGTGACCATGTGGGACCGGCTGCACAGTGACAGCAAGCGTCGTCATTGTGACTCTTTTGAAGTCATGAAAGGAAGGACTTGTGTGGTTGAAATGTCTCTTTTCAGTTTATATGATTTTAAATTAGCTTTGCCAGCTGCAAAACTCCAACCACCTCCATGTTTGTGTTGGCGGTCAGGAGCGGGAACTACTTCCTTGTGTTTGATGAATAAGTCACAAACTTGTCAAAGACTCGCCGATATGTCGCTGAGCCGCTGCTGATGGTTGACCAATGTTTACACGATGCGCCACACCTGAGTACAAACAAGACATTACTTTTTAATTACAAAAGATTATTTTTAAACAAACCTACAACTATACCTGTAGCACACAATATCGCTGTATTTGCCCGATGTTCTGTATCTTCTCTTTATGTTTGTTTTTTAATGAAATTATAGCACAATTTCCTACCTTCATCAGACCCTTTTCAAATAATCAACTCTGTCATGTGCGTAGTTATGACTCATTCCCTGCATGTGTTATTAAAATGTGATTTCAGGGACTAATGGGGCGTCCAAGCCGCCGTCCACAAAAATTCAACCACAGACACGAGCTGTGGCAGGGTGGAGGAGGTGCAGCCACTCAGGCTGACGGGACACAGGTGTGGCCCGTCAGCCTCTCCACCCTGCCACACGAGCGTTTATCAACGAGCGTTTATCAACGAGCGTTTATCAACGAGCGTTTATCAACGAGTGCTTATCAACGAGTGCTTAACAACGAGCGCTTATCGAGAAGAAAAACAGACGTCACTTCCTTCAGTAGGCATGATTGCTAGCATCACATGCTAAGACAAAATGCTTCTCTTCCCTTATTCTCTTTGTTTGAATGTCTCTTTCTGCAGTGTGGGGGCTTGTAAATGTCCAGGTCATGAACCCAAGCGTGTGGTAACTGAACATGACCCGACAAGGGTCAGGACTTTTTTTGTCATATGCAAAGACTAAAGCCCGGGTCCCGGCGGGCGGGGAAGCACCGCAGCATGACTGCACTGCTCCAGCTGCTGGGAATCGTAGCCGGTCTAGTGAATTTGAGTGTTCCCAGAGGAGCCGCGACGTTGCTTGGAAGCTTCCCAGAAGCAACCACGCTCTCTACGTCAAGTCTGTTTTAGTTCTCAGGTGCAGCGAAGCCACACTGATTTAAACACTAAAGATGGAGTAGGCAGTAAGTAAGTAAGACACAAGACTGTCACCGAGTCCTCTCAGTTTTTCAAAATATAACACCACAGAGGAAGGTCGACAGAACGTAGTCAAATTATTCAGATAAGATTCAAACACTTAAAACCACGTCATTTTTAGATGGGATTCCCGCTATTATCGCTGGAGGATGAACGCATGTTTAAGGCACGTTGGGTAATATAAACACAAGGCGTGTTATTTGCCATTCCGTTGAAGGGTTGGGAAGGCGAGCCAGGAAGCGTTATCCTCGTAACATAACAAAAGAGGTGTGGGCGTTTAGAGTGACGTATTGTCCCTACATCAGCAGGATGAAATACGCAATCAGACAGGTGTGAGGATGAGGATGGATTAACACCGGGATGAGCATTTTTGGCCGGGTTTTGATTCCTGCAAAGTCCAGGTTTGTCATTTTTGTGTCCACTTGTTCAAACAATGGACCAGCCTTTGTCGTTCCGGACATACGCCAGTTTATGGCATCCTCGGCTCCGAGACTGAGTAGCTCACCAGTTACTCATCTTGAAAATATAGGCCCTACCTGTGACGTCCTGCTGCTGTTGTTACTCTCTCTGGCTCATGATTAAATGGAAACAAACAAACCTCCCCTGGTGGGTTGGAGTCAAGCATCAACAAACGGCTCCTACTACCCATAACCCTGCGTTATCCTGACTCGCGGTTCCCTAAGAGTCGAGTTATTGGCTGGACCAGCTCAACACAAAACTCTGTGTCGATCAATGTAAAAAGGACACGCTAGTTCCACGCGTTAAACGCAGGGTATCTGCCAATGGAAAAGGAGCTTGTGGAAATGATGTGAAAATGTTGGAAAACACGGGGGAGGGTGTTAGTTTTCAGGCTCGTAGACTCATTCTTCTTTTGAGATTTTATAAGAACAAAGGCTTCCACTAATGCCAATCCTGCAATCAATGCTGCAGCGTGTCTTTTCTGTTAGCTTTATTAGCCTTTTCCAGCTTCACTGGGCTGCTCGGCTGTTGCAGCAGTTTCAAGTGTCAGATTTACTTTATTGTCCGGGATGTTTCGATTACTGTTACTCCACTGGGTTATTTTGTACCTTACCAAGCAGTACAGACGTCTATCCTTTGATATTTTTTATTCAAAGTGAAGAGTTGGATAATTGTCCGATTCTGAACACTGGCCAGTTTAACGGCACATTCTCATCAGCGGTTGCAGACTGGACCTCTGTCCTTGTTTTTGTTCTTTTTTCTGTAAATCAAGAAATAACTTGATGATTATAAAATGATTCACAGCATTAAACCTTAAAAAGATTCATTTGCATTGATTTGTGCTAATGTCTAAGATTTTTATGAATTTCCTGTTGTTATTTATTGTTTTGTGGCTTCTTGTGTCGTGCGCTCCTGGCTTGTTTTCAAACTTAAAGAGAGAATTTTCAAAAGGAGCCGTCTTGTTTCAGCTCCGTGCAAAGAAAACAAGGTTTGTCCCTCCGTCAAAAGCTGCTGCAGAGCTCAGATCTCGACCGGAGGAAAGACGGGAGACGATGAGCGTTTGATGAGTGCAGCGCGATGAAGCTGATGGTGAGGAGGGAAGAACAGTAAGAGGAGATGTTGAAACATGATGAACAGAGATGCTGGAGGGCAGAGGATGGCAAGCAGCCAGTTCCTGAAAGCTGCACGAGGCAGTGTTTTGATGCTGTCTGTAGCTACACAGAAAGTGCTGTAAGATGCCATCACCGAAGATCACGCACAAAGGAGAGATCCTGTGTGCATTTTCCTCTTGACAAAGTCGTCTTTGTTAGTAAGAAGCTGGTTTCGGTGTTGTTCGGTCTTCGGTCGCTGTCTAATTCCCTCATGGTCTTGACATGTCCCCAAGAGTGCCAGATGATGTGACCAAACTTTAACTATGCCATTCCAGATGAACGTTAACAATAAAATAGGAGAGAAGACATCTTACAATCGCCAAACTGCCTCTTTCTCGTGGTCCAGTTTGAAGAATTGTTTTAAAAAATATCCTCACGTAAGCAAGGCATTTTGAGGGATAAAGCTTTCCAAGCTTTGGAACATTTTATGTCCATGACTGCTGAAATAAATAAGGGGTTTTATCTTTTTGTCGTAAAAATCCTGCCTGGAAAGACATTCTCCTTGAATAAGGGCCTTAAGATGTTTCATGGTATAGCCTCGAGGTATCGTGATATTCAGACTGAACGTATCACATGATCAAACTTGCCAGTCAAAGGGTCTCAGCTCAGTTTTAAACGGATAGAGAAAATGACTATAATAAGAACTTTTTTCAGCCTGTAACATCTGATGGATGTGACTTCTTCTTTACTCAAGTTATATGAAGTTGGACAAAATAATTGCATAACTGGATACATATTGTGAAGGCCTTATTCAAAGGGACTTTATTGGTACCACTTTTAAAAAAATGTCCAAATCCAGAATGTTCTGAAGTCTTGATAAAATGTCAGAAATATTCCTATCAAAATATATAAGAAAAATGCAATACAGCATTTCCCTTTTCAACTGTTTTTACAGTGATGGTCTTGGCGGCTGGTTTCACCTCTGGGAAAGTTAACTTTATACTAGTTACTTCTGAGGTCAAGCAAATGTAGCACGATATAAAGTGCTCTTTTCTGAACAGCTCAATTAATGATGTACTTTGGGATTTGAAGAGATGTCACTGCGTTATGTTCATTCATTTCATTTCAATGAATCAAATGATTGCTCTCAGGCACAGACATTTATTTTTCCTCAAGTTATGTCTCCAGTCCTGGGCGATTCCGGCCCCCCGGGGGCCGCTATCCTGCATGTTTTAGATGTTTTCCCTGCTTCATCACACCCTGATACAAATGACTATTGACAGACTTGGGCAGACCAAACATGCTGGTGATTGATTAGAATCAGGTGTGTTGATGCGAGGAGACATCTACAATATGGAGGACAGCAGCCTTCATTGACCGGAATTGCTTACCTCTGCTCTAGTATCATGATGCAAGCCAGATAATGCTCAAATTGAGTCTTTACACCGAAAGCTGCAAGCAAAGTCCGTACAGTCCAGTTAAATCGTCTAGTTCAGTGAAGTTTGTTGTTCTCTGACCACGAGGACGATATGCCACGACAAAGAGTACTGGTTCCTGTTTTCCACGGTGAGAGTCAGAAACTCAAAAGTAACTAAGGGTGGGTCTGGGGTAGATTAAAGGAGCATGAGGCTCCTTTTAAGAAATGAGAATCTCTAGCGCCACCACCACGACGGCCGTCGTCACTGCAGCCAACAGTGAAGCCGGCACGGGAGAACGGGGAGAACGTGCATGCAGCGTCATTTGACGTCACATCCGCAGGACAGCGCGGGAAATTCCGGCCCGGAATTGCAGCAAATTTTGCAGCACACAGCCTGTTCAAGGCAACAGAGAGATACACTAGAGGGCTCATTCTTTTTGGTTTGGAACGCTTCATCTGACATTATTACTAGAAAACTTAAAACGTATATGAATTTTTTTCATAAATCCTGCCTCAATCCTGCCTCATGCTCCTTTAATAGACTTGATTAGTAGATGGCTGTCCTCAACCTGTTCTTCACGGAATGTGAACATTCAAATAACTAGGATGCATTGATGCTAACCTGATCATCCTGGTCTCTCTCTCGTTTATTTTTTTCGTTTTAAGTTGGAGTTTTTTCAGGGGGGGCGGGGGGGTTTGCCTCAACTTAGCTTTATTTATTTACTTGCATGACAGTAGTTCTCTTGTGTTGATTCATAAGTGTCTGGACTTCAGGTAAACCTGTGAGAGAAAGAGCTATGGTCTTGTCTTTGTAAGGGGATCAGGGAGGTCAACAGCAAGTGTGAGAGGAGTTGATTACTGACCCCCTCATCCTCTTCATCTCTCTTCTTTAGTGCAGCAAGTACCTTCTGATTGTCCCCTTAATCAGGGCTATCCCCTCTGTGATTAACTACATGCAAAACTGAAAGAGGGAGAAAAAAGATGGAATGGGACCAAAACACTGCTTTCGAGGCTTGATTGCATCATCACGCTGTCTCATCTTCTGCAGGAGGTTTTGTCCATCAAAATGTTTCTGTCGCAATTTTGTTGTTTTTGGAAGGCCTTATTTACTTCAAGGGGCATCATTAGCTGGAATAACAGTTATGCTTTGTGGAGACTCAGCTGTTTGGTTTACTTCTGGAAAATCACTAAATGAGGATGTTTCAGCTGTCTGCAACTGTCAAGTCTAAGAATGTGCCGTCACACAACTGAATTTTATTAATAGAAAGGGTTCCACAGATTTGAATATTTTCCAAAGAGGGACGCTTCAGTTGCATTTGAATGGAGGAAGCTTTTCCAAGAACCGTCATCTTTTAGGTTTATTCCTTGACCCCTCCAGTTCTACCACTGGAACTGGGCCTTAAAAAAAATAATAATGGAGGAGGGATTTCATCCCCTACAGTATAGGGCCTGCACTGACCACAGTAGGGAGGCAGTACTTCTCTACTCACTTCCTACACTGAGTGTTTGTAATTGACCTGTCAATAAGCCCCGCCCCCAAAACACAGGTGAGCCAATAGCTGTTGAGTATCAGTTCCTCAGGGACCAGAACTAAGACGCCCGTTACTTTTAGCTCTACAGAAAACACTAGAATATCCTTTGCTTTCACCAGCTTTATGGAATTTATGCCGAAGAAATAATTTTAAACGATATGTCTGTGGTGCTTATAATACTGATTCCAGGTATCCAGAGAGGATGGACTACTGATATTACCACCGGTCAAGCATTATAACTTTGGACATAATTTTAGGTACATAGTAGTATCATATCTTCATAACTTGATATCTAATGGTAGACAGCTGATAGTAGATCTGAAGTTCCATCTCTATATATAAAAGTATTATTTTTACCCTGTGGTGTATTAACAGTGTTGATCCTGGATGCTGTCATCTGTCACACTTTTCTAAACCCTAACCTCCAAATTAACCTTATTACCAACTGCATAGATTTGGATTAATGTTCCATTTAATATTTAAGTCCTATTTGAATGCTTCTTGAGGTCCTTTTGTGCCCAGAAACGTTGTCTAAAATATTATTGTTTAAACTCCATAGTAAATTTGTGGTTGAAGTTCTGGCTTCTGTTGTGGGTTTTCCTTTGTCAGTTTGTTTTTCTGAGTTTGTTAGATCTTAGTAAATTTATCAGTGTAGTTTTATAAGAAATCCTTTTTTCCCCCAGTAAATCTGTGTACTATGTACATGGGAGTGTGCACGCTGTGGATGTCCAGTGCTACGGTATGAAGTTATCGAAGTCTAACAGACTAAAAGCAGAAAGGAAATCTAGCCGAGGCCACTGCCAGCAGCTCCAGCTGTGTTTCTTCTGGTTGATTCTGTTAAAGTATGCAGATGATTACAGCTTTTAGAAGGAAAATCAGAATCAACTCAAAATCATTAGGAGCAGGAGACTGACCTCAAAATCAGCCAAGAAAACTGCAAATAATGATCTGTTGTTCTGAGCCAAAAAGAGAGAGGGCTATTCATCAGGGATGTCAGAGGGCGTGCTGACAAGTGGAAAACCTGGAGAGATGAGTAATGTCACCTGGGAGGAGCCACGTGTCCTACGACGGAGTATTAGGGCCAAACTAAGACAAAAAAAAAAAGAAAAAAATGGAAATTACGAGAATAAAGTCATAATAATATGAGAATAAAGTCGTAAAATTACCAGAATAAAGTCATAATGTTCTGAGAATAAAGTCGTAATATTACGAGAATAAAGTCGTAATATTACGAGAATAAAGTTGTAATATATTATAAATATATAAATATAACTTCACAAGATGCTCAATATTCTTCATTTTAACACAGGGAGAAGACTGCTCTTCCTGTTAGAGTTCTCATAAATTACCACTTTATTCTCGTAATATTACGACTTTATTCTCATAAATTAACACTTTATTCTCATAAATTACCACTTTATTCTTGTAATGTTACGACTTTATTCTCGTAATATTACGACTTTATTCTCGTAATGTTACGACTTTATTCTCGTAATATTACGACTTTATTCTCATAATATTACGACTTTATTCTATTACGACTTTATTCTCGCACCATTATGACTTTATTCTCGTAATTTTACAACTTTATTCTCATTATATTATGACTTTATTCTCGTAATTTCCAATTTTTCTTATGTTTTAGTTTGGCCCTAATACTCCGTCGTACGTGTCCAGATCAACAGCTTTGATAGAGCACGTAAGTTGGGGGGGAGGGGTAATGATCTGATCTAAATTAGCTCAGGTGAAATGTAGCACCTTTGATCCTGTTTTCTGGAATCGGTCTTGCTCTCCGTGCAGCAAGTGCTTCCATCAGTAGTGGATGCTTTCTTTGGGGCCGGTAAAGGATAACAGAGGCGTGTTTAGAAACTGTTTTCCCTCAGCGGTTGTGGGCGTGTTGTCTTTTAATTTACTGCTGTTAGACGGAGTTATTTGTTGTGCGTCGGCTACCCTGCCACCCACGCAGCCCAGCCGTCCCTCTGGTGTTGTTCTCAGCTCTGCTTACACGACAGGGGAGGCTGCAGACTGCCTCTGTCCTCCGGCTCTTCCTCCTCATATCTCGGGCCAAGATTTTTCGATTTTACAGCTACGATTAGAGCTCAGAAAGAGTTTTGTGCAGCTCCTGCAGAATCAACAATAGCTGCCTATTAAACGCCTCTTTAGTGGCGGTGTCCTTGGCTTTTACATCCGCGCTGGGTTTATGGATGTTGGAAGCGTAAAGGCGGATCACTTCGACCTTACATCTTTTATTTTCTGTTATTTTCCTTTCTCTTGTGTTATTTAATCTCCTGTCTGTTGGCCAAATCTCATTCTCCGATGTGATGCTTCTACCTTATCTCATCCTCTTTTCTGCCCTCTCTGTTGTTTTCTTTTTGTTTTATTTGGTTCCCCGTCTTTTATCCCTCCTCATATCTTTTTGATCTCCTCTTTTCTTGCCTCTCCACTTTTTCCATTATCTCTGTTACGTCTCCTCTCCCTTTATTTGCTTTCTTCTTCTCAGGTCCTTTTCTCTCGACTCATCTCTTTTTTTCCTTTCCAAACATTTCCATTTCTGTCACTTCCACGCCGTCACCCCTTTCTCGCTTCTCTTCATCTTCGCCGGCCCTGCTCTCCACTCCTCCTGTTTTCTTCCTGTATCAGCACCTTTCGTTGCTCCTGGCAACACACAACGCATACATCAGCCTCACTAATTAACACATAAATCATACTTAGAAAGTTTAAACGTCTGGCCGAGTGATTTCTCTCCTCGGGTGGAGCTGCACTTACAGCAAAGGATTGTTAACTTTGCTACATGTCGGGTCGCGCCCATAATACTAATTTTCTTTTTTACAGTTTTGTCCTACTGGGTTCAGGGATTTGTAGAATTATTGTTTTTTCTGTATTGAGTTATTGGTTTAGGTGACATCCCTGTTGTGTTTGCAGTCTAATTGTTGCTGTGTCCTTGAATCTCTTAATCTAAGCCCCGGGAAAGTGTCAATATCCTGCTAAATGGAAATAAACCTCCTCTCTATCCATTTTCTAAACCTGGTTCATTCTTTTCAAAGTCATGGGGGGGCTTGGGAGACTGTCAGTGGGCAGGAGATGAGGTTAGCTACGGTGAGGTAGAACCCAGACACATCTCTTGTCCATCAACGGCTGTATGTTATTGCTTTTTATGGCACAACTTTGTGGTTGGTCTGGTCTGGTGGGATGAGAATTGGGGACTACTGGGATTTTCAGCCATTTGTCAGGTTTGCGGAGAGAGAGCAAATATCCAGGGAGACATGTTGATGCCAGAGGTGATTGATCTGATTGGTTAGAGACGATGTGTAACCATCATGGTATTCAGAAGGAAACCTGGAAACTGAGGTCATTTAAAAGAGGGGAAAAATGTTGCCTGCTCTGACGGGAACGCCAGGCCAGAAGTTGGACCGGACATTCCAACCTGTGATCAAAGTTCGCTGTTAATAACGAAGCAAAAAAAAAAAAAAAGCGAGAATGAGAGAGTTTGGACTTCCCAATTCCAAGGTGCACAGATCACGTGCCGATGGAGGGGGCTGGATACTTCTGCTCTGGTTCTTTGATGATTCAGCACCCTGTAATTATGAATGACTCATTAAATTACAGATTCTCAGCGTGAGAGGAAGGGCGAACAAAAGTGAGATCATTGTGATTGTTTTCAGAGTTTCAGGCACCCAAATCTAAGCTCTCAAGCACTGATTATATGTCTCTTTAATATCCGGAGGTTTCAACACTTTCCAGCCTCGCTGTAACTCCGTCTGTAAATCTTTATTCAACCCAGTCATAATAACAATAAGTGCTTCTTCTTTGTTCGTTCTCTGAGAGACAAACGAGTCAGGTGAAGAAGAACTGTATGGTTATTAGGGGTGGGTATTGGGAAAGACCTCACGATACGATACGCATCACGATACTTGAGCCACGATACAATACAAATTGTGATATATCCCGATATATATCGCGATATTCTACATAGTTCACCGAAAAATTTAAAAATGCATTACACATCTTAAAATCCAAGTTGTATGTATGTACATCAGATGATAGTGATAATGCATTGGACAGACTGAGTCAAAACAATGTAATTCAAACTTTCCATTTTAATTATGCAAAATATTTGCATGAAAAAACACACTGAAACACAATAAAAAGTGCAGTGTGTGCATTATTCTTAGATACAAAATACTCAAAATAAAATGCAGTGTCTCACCCACACTGAAATTGAAATCACAAAAATACAGTACAGCTACTTGCCCCTGACTTAAAATGACAAAAATAAAATGCAGTGTCTCACCCACACTGAAATCACAAAATAAAGTGCAGCTAGGGGTGGGCAAAAATATTGATACGGCAATATATCGCGATACATACATTGAATATCGATATCGTATCGGGAGACTATGTATCGCGATATATTGCCGTATCAATATTTTTGCCCACCCCTAGTGGTTATAGTCATGAATAATCGCCCCGAATATTCCATCGTTTCTTTTATGGATTGACTGCTGTCAGTCTGGTGAACAGTGAGGCTGTGAGGATCTGGTGAATGTCATGTTAACGACCTGATGTTCCAGGAACCATCAGCAGAAATCCTCAATGTTGCAATGATTGCGGTAAATGGGAGATAGAGGGACTTTTAAGACTAAGATAAGTGACCGGGACCTTTTTCACACTTTCAGCGTTGTCCCTGATCCGACTTAAACTTTCTCCTGTAAACTGGCATCTCCACGTGTCTCCTATTGGTGGCTGTCTCTAGCCTTGTTTCCCTCGGGCTTCTGTCTAATTAATTAATCTGGGATTAATGAATGACGTTGTAAAACAAATACTGAACACTCAGAACCCCCCACACCCGCTGTAATCAGGCTCGTGGAGGGACGCTGGTGCAGACAGATAGAGGACGGAAGGGTTTAACAGCTGCTTGTTCAGGATTTTAACTAATTAACTATTGTCCATCCTCCCCGGATACTGAGAATCAGTCTTACAAGTACTTCATTTTAAACGTTTGTTTGCTTGTTTGTTGTTGTTTTTTTGGCATCAGCTCCATAAAACAGATGAGAATGTTTTTGTGTGGAACTGAAAGCTACAGATGTCCAAGTGCCAGTCCCTGTGGAACTGATGTTAAACAGCCATTGGCTCATCTATGGGTGAGGGGTGGGTCTTAGCGATGGGTCCCACAGCGAGGTTTCACAGCAGTTCACACTGAGCCGACCACTCAGCTGTAGTACAGTCCAACATCTCAGAAATGAATCCAGAGTTTCAGTCTGCAGAATCCAGAACAAACAGCCTTCATGAGTTTCCCAGATTGTATTCCTGAATGTTTGTCCCTGCAGCAGCCTCTGGCGCTCCTCCAGAATGGTGAAAAATTAAAATACAGCATATAACATTTCAGCTTTGATGTCTCTGGTATGATTTTTTTTTTTTTTCCAGTACAGCTGGGATTTAAATAAAAAAAAACCCTTCTCCTTTTTTCCATTTGACAAATTTCTATACAAACATACTTACACTAACAATATCTCCAGCTGTGGAAAATGGCTACTTTCTGTGCAATCCACTACCGTTTGTCCATTTCATCGTGGTGAACGGAGCTCATGCAGCTTTCCTAACACAGTGTATAATGATAAAGGAGATCTTAACGCTCTTGTTCATCGCTATTTGTCACGACTCTGCAGGCTAAGATTGTGTAGCGGCTTCATTCACGACGGTTTAAATTCTGCTGGGAGGAAACTCAGAGGTTAAATCAAGTTCTCCACCCATTTTATGTAGATGAATCAGCGCTGCATTCTTTCCAAGCTCATGCAAACGGACGTTTCATTCATCCGCTTATCCATCTTTTCAGGATCTTGGGGACCTGCAACCTTGTTCTGCCACAGATTTCTGTATTTATTTTCAGACTCAACAAAGCTGGACAGGTGAGGTCTGCTCCACCTTTTGCTAAAGGATGATGATGCCAGCTACTTATTGAATTACTTTCTGACCACATCTCTAAGAGGCTGCTTCCAGAAAGATGAGGCTTCAGGTTTATGAATCAAGAGACATCTCAGTCTGGTTTCTTGAGCACTTCCTGAGGACTTCAGTGGCCTTCTCAGAAGATCTGACTCCAGTCAAACACCTTTGAGATAATGGATGACTGGACAGCGGCCGCATGAATGTCAGCTAGCAAGTTTTCAGTAATTATGCCAGGAGTTGTGTCAACAGGCGTGTTAATCTGCTAGACAGGAACCTCTAACCAGGCGGTAGGCAACCCTGGTCCTTGAGTGCCACTGTCCTGCATGTCTTAGATGCTTAGATGCTGTGTCATCAACAGAGTTCTCCAGACTTTGATGACAAGGTAATGATGACCGTTAATTAGAATCAGGTGTGTTTAAGCTGGAAAACATCTAAAACATGCAGGACCGTGGCACCCGAGGACCAGGGCTGCCTACCCGTGCACTACACTGTAGAGCCACACAAGAACCTTTGACTGACTAAATAGCACCGCCAACCACCAGGTGGCGGTAATGCTTGGTTCACAAACAGGCCAGCAGAAGAATGATAGGAAAAAGAAACACATTAACATGGATGCTATGTGCTTTTTTTTTTTAAACACCACGGTCATAGCGGTTGAGATGAAAATTGGTGTAATATGACAGCAAGACCTGAGCCAACTCGTTTGTCCATCCACGTTTTTTTTCATGTAATCTCCAACTTCATCAAATGTACTCCTAGCAAAATGATTCTGGTCCAAATGCTTGATTAATTTGTGGTCACAGGATATAAGTCCACCTGAGAGGGCTGAACATAATTTCCTGCTTTTGGAGTACCCAATCAGCCGAGACCACCCACCAGGTAGCCCCTCTGGGCCGAAAAACGTCCCTCTCCTATTACAGGGTAGTTTTTTTCCCCTGTAAATGTTCCTGAAGGCCACATTACAGGGCCGTTCCTGGTAATGGAAACGACCTGGCCCCGAAAAATCTACCCGGAATTCCGGCTACTGGAAGCAAAATCTCTGGATGTCTGCAACACCACTGACCCATCGACGTAAACCTTTGTTGTTGTTTTTTGTTGAGAAAAATAAGAGCCAGCTCAGAATGAATGGGTTGCTCTGGTAAAGTTAGAATAAATTCTTTACTTTTAATCCATTTATCAGTCCATATTCTGCCTCTCTTCTGGGAATGGGAGTCCAAACAGACCTAGGGACTAAGTCTGAGCAGCGATCCCCAAGCATGACTCTTGCAAGCCAACTCCTCCAACCTGAGGACAAACCAACCAAGACACACATCCTCTCTAGCGAGTGCTGGGTCTGCCCTGGGGACTTCTCCTGATTGGTAACCTCTGGAATACATCCTGACCACATGCTTCAACTACCTCTAGTAGCTCCAGCTCTACTCTGATAACTCCCCAATAAATCTGTTTTGGAAACCTTGTTCTCTCAGCCATGACACATACTTCATGGACATAGATAGGGCTGGAACCTGGATCCAACTTCATAATCCTGCATTCATGTGCTCTTAATGTTTGAAAATAATTAGCTCTTTTTAATTTGATATCAAATAACTGATCTTTGTGTTTGTGGGCTGGATATTAGACGTCGTTGCTGATGTATTCCTTGTGATCTACATGTTCTTGGGTATTTCTTGGCATCTAGCTGGCTGGACTGGCGAGACTCTTGATTATAGATGCCTTGTCTCTTGCAGAAAGTTTGAGAGGGGAAAGATTTTTGTGTAGGAATGATGTGAATTTCGACTGCTGCCTTCCTGATCTCACACTCACTGTTTCTGTCTCCTCAGATGAAAGGATGCTGCAAGGACCTGAAGAGGGACTGAGCCCCACCTGAACCCCCTAACCCTTGATCCCGTGCCCATCCTTCAGAGCACATAGCAACGCCGTCCCATCATGCACCTGCTGTGCCGCGGGCGCCTGAAGCTGCTGGTGGCGTCCCTCACTGCCATCGTCCTGCTCACCTGGCTCTACCTGCTGGCTGGAAACCTGGAGAGTGAGTTTGAGCAGAGTATTAGCCAGTATAGTCCGATGACCCTCATTGGGTCACATTTATGGCTTCGGGTTTGAATGTCAGAGCTGGTCTATCAACAAGGTTTTGGTTGTGGTTTGGGTTATGAGGATCGAACCAAGTAGAACAGAAAACACCAATTATAGGATCTGGTTTTGCAAGTCAGCTCAACTTCCTGTCAATCGGACACAAAGTTGATCTTTTAAACACATGGAGACTATTTTCTGTTTGGTTTGGATTTTTTTCCTTGATGGTGACATTCAGAAAGCTGTGGAGGCTTCGCCAGCGAGCCACAGTCAGCAGTTTAGTTTGGATCAGAACGGTCAACATCCTCGCAGGACAAACACTGAGATGCTGTGTTGACTGGAGACCATCAGACAACACACAGACGCTTCACATTCACAGCAGCAGCTTGAACTTTAGAGGATTCGTGCAACTTCATACACATTATTTTTTCTTTTGATTACTTTAGTTTAAATCAAACCACTAAACTGAAGAGTATAACTAACGATTCTTTTCATCACTTGTTAATTCCTAGATTCATTTTGTAAAGTCTGATTTAATTAGATTGTCTAATTAGAAGTCTTCTAAAGATAAGAAAACTATGATAGATTTACATTTTTGGGGGCGGGGACATGAGTACTCTAATCCCTGTAAAAATCCAATTTGGTGACTAATTCATCAGTTCTTACAAGATCTCAGGACAGATTAATGTGACATTTCCTGTGGATGGTTTTTTAGGATCTGACCTTTTTTTTTTGCTCGGCATCAAATATTTGAAACAGTCTTAGTTGATGTGTCTGGGAGTTTCTGAACATGCGTTTGTGATCCAAGAAAATTAATCTGAAGCAATCCTGATGTAGGTTTAATGGACAGGTATAGCTGAGTGTCATCTGCATAGCAATGGAACTTGGTGTTATATTTACGGAAGAAGTGGCCAAGAGGGAGAAGGTATATGATGAACAAGAGTGGACAGAGGACAGAGCCTTGAGGTACACCAGAAAAGAGGGGGAAAGAACGAGAACTGAATGTTTTGAGTTGAAAAACTGAGTATGGAAAGAGAGATATGATTTAAACCAGTTGAGGGGTATATCAGATATTCCAATGGAGGCTAGTCGGTTGATGAGGATGGTGAAGGAAATAGTGTCAAAAGTCGCATTCGGGTCCAGGAGGACAAGAATGATAAGTAGTCCAGAGTCTGCATCCATAAGGACGTCATTGGTTATTTTAACTAAAGCTGTGTCTGGGCTATGGAGGGAACGGAAGCCTGATTGGATCTGTTTGTAAAGACTATTGTAAGAAAGATGATCATGTAGCTGAGAGGCAACATCAGAATTTTTGAAAGGAAGGGGAGGTTGGAGGTCGGGCAGAGATTGTCGAAGTCGCTGGGGTCAGCACCAGGTTTCTTGAGAATAGGGGTTGTTGTTGCTGATTTGAGAGGTGGCAGAACAGTACCAGAGATGAGATGAATGGATAATTGCATTTATAAGAGGTGCCAGAGAGTGAATGCAAGCTTTGTTTGTTTTGAGTTGAGTTTAATGACTTATTATTGTTAGTTTTAACTACTGTCTCTGTGGCACTCTGAGATTGGATGAAGAGTGCCATACAAATATAATGCATTATTATTATTATTATTTTTTTTTTTTAATCTTTTTTTATTATCTTGGACCAGTATAATGGGAACAGGATCCAGTTGACAAGTAGAGGGTTTAGATTTCAGAAATAGAGGGGAGGTTAAAATCCGAGAAAGATGGTGGAGTAAAATGAAGAGGGAGAGAGTCAGGTGGGCATAGAGTTTTGTGGAACAAGGAGAATAGAGCTTGAGAATTTCCAAAACCTGACCTGATTAAATCTGCAAAGTAGTTTGATTTTGCAGTGAAGAGAAAATACTTGCAGCGGAGGAAATGCATGTTGAACATTTCCTTGTGTTTGGTAAGACAAGTTTTCCTGCAGAGACATTTATTTGATGACTTTCAGTTGGCAAAGTTCAGAAGTAAACCAAGGTGCAGAGTGGGTAAATTAAACAGTATGTGGTTTTAGAGGGAGCAGGGTGTCCAGGAACTTGTGGAGGCTACTGTTGTAGTGACTGAGCAGTTCGAAAATGAGCAATACCGTCTCACAGCAAGAAGGTCCTGGGTTCAATTCTCGCCGGGGACGCTGTGGGTGCTGAAGTGCGTGTTAGTTCCCCCATGACTTCAGTGCCCACACCATGGGTGGGGTTGGCGAAAGGATCTTTCTGTGTGGAGTTTGCATGTTCTCCCTGTGTTCCCTTGGGTAGCAAGGTGAGCTACCCTCACAAAAACATGCACACAGTCCTGGGCTACACATGCCCCCTCTGGCCAACCGGGGCGCCAGATGGGGTGGGGAGGATCCGGCTGGAATAACGTAATCCTTCCACGCGCTACGTCCGGCCGGAGAAACCCCACCCTGTCTGGTGAAAAGATGCGGCCTGCTCACTCCTCAGGATAAGGAGGAGACCTGAGCTCAGTGCAGGACCTCCCGGGGTTGGTAGAGGATGGCAATGCACAGGACTGTCACTTAGGAGCACTGGGTGAAAAATTGGAAAAAAATCGGGGATAAAAAATATTTAAAAAAAAGAAAAGAAAATGAGCAATACCAATCATCAATGCAGTTAACTCAAAGTCCTTGATATTCCAAAAAGAGATTGCACAGGAATTTGGTTTCGTCTGTCCATATGACATTGTTCCAGAAGTGTGGTGGTCCATTCAGACCTTTTTCTATTTTTAAATTTGCTAGGATGTCGACTCCTGGAGAGATTGGTGGCTGCTCTGAATGGTTTCTTGATAAATCGACTGACAATCTTTTCCATATTGTTGTGCATCAACAGATGTTTTTCAGGCCACTGCTGAATTCTTTCCCTCTTGGCGTTGTGTTATTACACCTGAATTTTCCAAAACAGTAAAATGACAAAAAATTTTAATTTAATACATAATGGCACAGTGAAAAAATGTTTGATGTTGTCTGTATTAGGTTATATTCGTCTTATACTGAGACCCACTATGATCAGGTGTGTTTTAAGCTTTTTTCACACACAAAACACAAAGAGACTGTAATAACTTGTGCACTTGGCTTTATGAATCAAAGTAGTTGAGATTAAAACACAGCTGACATCTACAGTGATTTTGCCTGTGTTGCACCAGTGCTGTCGTCTTTAACAGGCTTTATGTAAGACTTGGGTTTTTAATAATCCAAACATCACATATTTAAAAGTCAGTTCATTAGAAAATAAATCAATGAGATGTCATGGAGAAGCACGTCTTTAATGTGAAAAATGTTGTTATTAGTACAGATGAAGACAGCAAATTTAACTTGTAAAATAGAAATAACACGTGATCAAGCAACAGAAACATTTTTGGACAACAAACTAAAACCAGCTCTACTTTACTGTGTATTTTTACTGCTAACAGAAACCAAGACTCCATAAGTAAAGCTGTAGAGCTGCGCAGCCTCGGCTATTGTTTACTGGCGATTATATGACTGTACACGGTTGATTAAAGTTCTTGTAAAGAAAATCTGAGTAAACAGGCCAGGCCTTTCAAAAAGTCAGCCGAGAGGACTGCAGTTGGTTCACCCAGAAACGTCAATACATGACACATAAACCGTCCGAATCAGTCATTCAGTGGGACCTCACGACCTTAACGTCGACATTGTGACTTTTACAGAGAAGTGATCCAAGTTCAAAGCAGAATGATGTACCCTGCAGCAGCAGGGAATAGTTTTTTTACCATTGAATAAAGTCCTGCTGTCCTACTGTGGTACGGTATAACCAAAGGTGGCTTACCTTTTTCTTAGAAATCACACAATATTTGATGTAAGTGTTGGGGTTGAAGAGATTTTGGGGGGGTGAGCAGAGCATTAATATACAGTAGGATCCTCTGAGGCTCCCAGAGGTGCTGGAGCACTCGAAGGTCGATGACTGATGAGTTGTCTCGGTGCAATGGAGCCTCTTTAACTGAGGGCGTTAAAAGTGATGGAGCGAGGTTTTGAAGCATATGAGCTCAGAAATAAGCAGCGTTTTCTTAATGCGCCGTGTCTGACTGGCAGGCTGGAGATCAGGTTCTGTGACAGTATCCATGCTTCCAGCTCTGGGTTTCTCTTTCCTGCATTACATGCGCATATCTACTTACAGGTTTTCAAACGCGTTTATCATCACAATATTTAAAATGTAAGGATTATCACGGGCATTTAACTGCAGGAACTGTTTCCAGTTAGGGGAGGCTTTCAGGGTTTTTGTCTTTTCTTTTGCTTTTGAGAGCTGTACCCAAATATCCTGATATTTGGTGGTTAGGTGGACCAGTTTTGGTATCAACCTGGTCTGGCACGGTGGCACGACTGCGGTGACAAATCCCCCGGATGTTAGTTCAGCTTCATCACTTGTTCAATATAATCGTTTTTGCAAGAGTGTAAACGAGCAGCTAGCTGCTAGCATATTTAGCTAATGCTGCTGTAGTTGTATGGAAACCCTGATTAAACAGTAACATATGACAAACACTTGAATCTTGCTGGTTTTAGATTGAAAATGTACAGTTTAATGGCTTATACTTAACATTCTTGATTGTAAAAATAAGAGAATTTCCACAATGTATAGAAAAGTCAGCTGTGCAGCCAGATGTGCAGCACTAATCAGTGAGGCTAATCAATATAGGACTTTTGTCCAGATCAATGAAACAGGTCCTGTGGTCTGATTAGTCCAGGACCCCTCAGAAATAGAACTGATATTTTTTTTTTACGATCCTCGAGTGGGGGAAGCGGGACTCCAGTCAGACTCCTGCAGGTGGGTGAGTCATGGGTGACCGTGGGCCCGGGCCAGTCAGCTGCTTGCGACCAGCCAGCCCAAAGTCTGATTCATACTTCTTTGTCAAAGTCACGATGTGGCTTCACCTACGCGTAGGTGTGAACCTGACAGTATAGCCTGACATGCCTCTCCAAATCTCACTATGCGATGTAGCGACATGGACTACAAGAAACATGACAATTTTGGAAGATCATATTCCTTTTCAAACTTCCTGCCACTATTGCTTGTTTCTTTTTTCTTAACGATAGTTTGCTGCGATTTTTGTAAAAACAGCTGATGCTCAACATTTGTCAGCCCCAACTGGGATAAAATAAGCTTTATTTGCTCCATTGCTATGTCTGAGCTACATAGGCTACAGGAAATAAACAGGAAACCCAGCACTGCAAGGTACAGTGCAACAAGCACCTACACCGCCACCTAGCAGTCGGTGGTGTGTTACAGAACGACACAAACGATAACGCAGAAGTATAAACGCTAGAGATGGCGTACGCCCTGTGTGTAGTTGCAATGCAGAAGTAAAAGTCAGACTTAAGCACGATAGTCACGGGTGACCGTGGCCCCGGCCAGTCAAGCTGCTTGTTTGCTAGGTGGCTGCCTGCAAACAGCCAATCTAATGGCCTCAAACCTCGGACGGTTACGGGTGACGAGAGTGATAAGAGTGCCCTGCTAGCTCTAGTTTCAGCGTTGTTTCCATAGCAACATCAGAAAATTGGACAGATTTTAGAAGTAAGGGAAAATTAGTCAGCATCATAGCTCGGTATGAGCAAAGCCAGCTAAAATAGCTAACTGGTGATAACTGAGCTGGGGTGGGCGTGTTCTAGCCAGCCTCCAGTCTGAGTAATGCCCATTTGCTTATTTTCTGATTTATTGGGGCATCAGTTCCTTATATGGTGCCTTGCAGAGAAAAGAAAAGAGGCATCAAAAGCACTCGTAAGAAAACCTGCCGCTCCCAGGAACACCGGCATGATGTGTGTAATCACACACTGACACGGTGCAGTGTCACCTCTGTTTGTTTTGTGTGAATTTCTAAAGAGGAACAGTTTAATGAGGACTTCTTATTTGGATGGATAAGATGTGACTGCTCTGTGTACGGGGCTCAGGTTCAGTCTGGTAACGATGCACGGAGGCGTCAAGGCAAGAAGTGATGCACCCATCACGTCGAGTGTCTACCATACAAGCCTGAGGGGGGAGTATTATAGTCTGGAGTGGTTTCAGTTGGTCAGGTTTATGTTCAGTAACACAACATCTGGAAATAGATGTGAGAATATAAGGGCTTATTGAAATTACTGAGACCAATATGTGCTATAATATTAGCCAGAGTTGGTTTTACATAATATTGGTGTGACTTTTTGTTTGGCAGGCAGCAGAGATTTGCATCCGAGTCAGATTCCTTCACGTCGGCTGTAATCCCTGTCAGCAGCAGCCTCCTCCACCAGAACAAAATGTGAAATGTGCTTTGAGAAACTTTTAAATAAAAACCAACACAAGAATATACATGACATGTAAATCAGAAAGATGGCAGCCTCCTCCTCACACTCAGCAGAGGGCGTGGACATTCCCATGATGCCCGAGTTCAGCTGTGGTCCAGCTGCTGCTTGACAGAGATCGGGTGAAACGAGGCATGCGAGGCGGAGAGGAAGGAAGGAAGGAGAGACTTGTGAGAAAGAGGTGACAAGAGAGGGAAAGAAGGAGGAGGAGGAGGAGAAAAAGGGGGGTTGAGGATAAATGGAAATGAAGAGGAAGATGGAGGATGAATGTGTGGCTTCAAAACTGGTACGTGGAAGAAACATAGAAGAAAGATGGTTAGAATAGTGGGAGAGGGAAAGGTCAAGATAAAAGTGGAGGAGAGAAAGAGATAAATGAGGAAGAGAAAAAGATGGAGGATGGGAGATGAGACGGTTATCTAAGCAGGAGAAGATTTCTCTGGGAATATTTCTTAGCTGCTGATTAATTCACATTTGCTGTTGTGTTGAGTATTTGGGAAAGAAGGATGGGGGTGTGTGAGCAAGTGGAAATAAATATCAGTGAGTGTTTTTGGACAAGCACTACGGCTTTATGGAACAGAACACAAAGCTTCGGAAACGTAGTCCTCGTTAGTTGTACTTGTGCTTGTGTGGGATCCATTAAGCTGCTAGCAAATTTAAATATTCAAAAGAAAACAAGCTTCTTTTTTTTTTTGCAACCACTCTGCTTTTAGAATTTCCATCATGATGCTGCTGGACAGAGACGCTGAACACAATCACTTCTCTGTTTTTGGAGGTTATTACATAAACCATCACAGGATATGAAGCTCAGTTCAAATAAAATGTTGTTACTAGTTGTTTTTGAATGAATGAATGAATTTTTTGTTTGTTTTTTTGCTTCTCTCTCTGCAGTTTTTCTGTTATTGTCCCCTTTTATATGTGCAAACTTGAGTTGACTTCATGCTCATTTTCATGTCCAGACCTTTACAATTAATTTATCTGAGTCACAGAGCATGAATAAGGAAAGGACCATTGGCAGATCCTGCACACCTATTAGTATTTATGAACTGCAGCGAGAGCTTCGGCGGGCTCTGATTATTCAGGCTACAAGGCACATTATGCATTCTTGCCCTTCTGGAACAAGAAGAAGCAAACGGAGCCAGATCTAGTTCGTCAAAGGACACTGAATGTGTCTTGGATTTTACCAACCCTCACCAGTCAGCATTGCCCTGAATCTGGCAACCTTTGGTGCTTTGGTGTCAAGATTCGCTGGGCGGAGAAGGGCCGACTTTACAACCGAATACTCTCCATTAAAAACATCAGCTTCTGTCGCTGTAAAATGAACCTTTTAGAGACAGAAATGCATTATGAGTAAATAGCCAGACACAACGCATCCAAGAGCACTCAAGAAATGCTCACACCCCACTGTGTCGAAAGAAAGATGGAGGGAGAGAGGAACAAGGTGGAGAAAGAGGAAGAGGGGAAGTGTGATGAACCAATTTTCAAGTGTGAGACTCGGGAGAACATTTCACTCGCAAATTCTCAGCGTGTTTTGTACCGTCGATGAGAAAAACACGTCTGTGCTGCGTGGTGTCAGCAGGAGTGATGATGAAAAGCCAGTAGTTCACGTTTACGCTCGCTGTTGTCTGTTCAGGGACTCTGAAATCAGAAGATGGAGCCTGTTAGCAGCTCATGCAGAACTGTAAATATTCATGGCATCACATGTGGAGGTGTACACTTGTGTTTTCATGCTTCTATATTTACACATGATGCTAATTTTACTGCAGATTCTCCCACCTTTGAGGAAACTGTCTTACTAACTGTCTTACCGCCTGCGATGCCGTAGTTCTATCTGACTACAACTGAAGATTTTGCATGTTTTATGTTTTTCATTTCCCAGTACAGATCTATTCTGCACTCTGTAGGTCATGCAAAATTTCTTAACACGATTTAGAATCACTTTAGACGTGTGCTCTAGTCTGCAATGTGCTTTAAGTGAGGGGAAGTGAGACCTGCCAGTATGAGATTAGTCTCCTCCTTAAAGGAGAAATTTGAAAAAAAGAGAAATAAATCTGTGCTTGAGTGCATAAATTAGGGAGTCTGATGTGAAATCCAACTCAAAAACTTGAACACACTTTGTTTTTGTTCTAAAATAATAGCAGCATTTTATATTTGTTATTTCCATTCATTGGGAACACTGCACATTATTTTTTAAATCAAGACATGAAGAAAAAAGCATCAATATTTTAATTAATTTAAAGGAAAATGATATTGGGGTGTTCGAAAAAATAGCAGTGTCTGCATTTTTCATTACAATCTTAAATATTTATAACAAAAAAAAAACATTAGGATTTAGCATTCTTGTGAATCACTAAAGTAATACTGTATTTAGTTGTATAGCCACTGTTTTGAGTTCTATTTGTCTCAGTACTCAGATAACTTCAGACTGTCTCTGATCTCCTTGATCATTGGCTGAGTCTTAGCATTTCCGGCTATTCTTCGATCCATTCCCATGATAGTCTTCTGTTTTCTTACAGGTCTCTCTGGGTTGGCTTTCCATTTTAAAGCATTGGAAATCATGTTAGCTGAGCACCCTATACATTTCTGCACTTGTTTATATGTTTTCCCCTCTCCAATCAACGTTTTAATTAAAGCCTGCTGTTCTCCTCAACAATGTCTGGCAATACCCATCTTTCTCAGGTTTTCAGAGGGGAATTGCATGTACAACATGCGCTGGCTTCATCCTTAAATAAGGGCCACCTGAATGACACCTGTTTCTTCACATATTGAATGACCTCCATGATTGAACTCCACACTGCTATTATTTTGAACACATCCCTTTAATTACTGAATTATTCAATTACACAGCCTCAAGAGCATTCACAGCATGAGGTTTATCTGACTATACTACGCCTACTGGTAAATTATTTGCCATATAATAATATGATTTATACCAAAAACACTGATTGATCTGGTTAGTCATGTTGGACTGATATTGTTTTGAACACAACTGTATCTGCATCTGAAAATATTTTATTCACGCTGCATTTGTTGTTTCTCAGATGTACAAATCTATAGCACCAATCTCAAAAGAGGCACACCTCATGGATGTGGAGGGCGAAGTCGAGTGTCCGACTCTGCCCTCTAAAACCAGATGATAAGGACAAAGACATAAAAATCCAACTGAAAAGGGAATTGTGTTCCTGTATATCTCTAATACTTTGACCAAAGATTCTGAAGCAGCAGTTGGGTGACTCAGCAGACCTGCCCATACAAGGTCCTCACAGACATGTGGGGGTTTGCTGTGGGCTAGTGTGGGCAGGTAATCCCACATTTATCCCACTAAAAAAAACACATAAACCAAATATGGATCTAGACCTAAAGAAGGTCCAGAGAAACTTTGCCCTTTTGGGATCCCATGTCAGTTCTCCATGACAAACCACCATGGGCTTCGCCATAACTAATCTGTACAGGCCCCATGTGGGTAAGTCCATACAGGACCCCAGCAGTTTCTTTTTCCAGTTTCCTGTGATGGATTCTTATGGGCATATCATAGAAAGAGCTCTGTTTCCTTTGGGCTGCCCATTTTAGCCCATACTTTGGGCCTTCCTATTGGTTTCCAATCTAAGGACCATACTATGGGACTTACAGGTGCCCCACCAGTATTGGGGCCCAACTTTCCATCCAGGGCAGCACTACAGGAGCCCCAGAAAGGAAATGGCTGCAAGGAAGGACCTGGAGGTTTGTGGAATCTGTGAGGATGGGTTTGCAAAACTCCTGTAGTTAAGTGCTCTAAAGAACATTAATTCATCAATAGACTAAACTGCATCCAACAAGGAAGTTCTGTATTCCTGTTGATGATAGATTTGAAGTTGGCTGGTGCTAGATTTGCACATCAGTGCTCAACAGTGAGAAACGTCCATCTGGCATCCTTATTACATTCTTCAGAGGGAGTGGTTTAGTGTCCTGACATATTGCATTTCAATATCATACTGCAGTTGCAGTATGATGCAAAAAAGGCTCTCCAGAGGGTAGTGAGAGGGTCAGCGGCGTGTCCTTGCCCTCAGTCCAGCAGGTGCTTCAGAGTACTTGCAGATATACAGTACTGAATATAGTCAGGACCCCTCAACCCTTCACCACAGACGATTTGAACTTACCATGAGGAGCAGTACTTCCAGTCAGTTCAACAGCTTCCTAACACAAGCATTCAGCCTTCCAAACTCTTGATTACTGCAGCGGAAACACTCCAAATAATTGACATGAGCACTTTCTAGAAGGATCTTGGTTCACATGTCTTATGTGTTACATTAAACACAGCTGGTCTCTGAGATTGTGATTATTTTGGAAAACAGCTAAAGCTTTAAAACCATGTTTTTTACAGAAGGGTAAAAACTATGAGGCTGGAACTTTATCAGGGCCGACCTTCTCAATCCTTTCAATCTTTGCGTCTCCATTTCAGTGTCAGTCCTGAGTCTGTCCGATCTGCAGGGTCTGTACCAACTTTTAAGGGCAAGCTAAAGACTCAGCTTTTTAAGCAGCACTTCTGCATCGAGTAAACGTATCTGCTCATCAGAATCAGTTAGAAGATTTGTCCAGCTCTTTGCATGACTCAGCACTGAGTAATCTGCGTGCACGTATGACAAGATGATAGTATGACGGTGTCTTTTAAGATGTAGCTTTCTTGTATAAAGGGACTGTTGTGTTGGGCGGGAAGGGAACACACAAAAAATGCACAGCTGTTACTGTTTACCCGCTGTGGGTAAACATACGCAGTGTATTACAATATTCAATTCAATTTCATTTATATAGCGTCTATTACAACATAAGTTGTATCTAGGCGCTTTCCAGAGACCCAGAACATGACCCCCGAGCAATTATTACATAAACAATGGCAGGTTAAAAAAAAACTGTACTAGTGGGAGAGAAACCTTAAGCCAAACAGTGGCAAAGAAAAACTTTCCCTTTAGGAGGGAAGAAACCTTGAGCAGGACCAGGCTCATAAGGGGGGAGTTAGTTTAGTTGTGTTCATAAAAGAACACAACTAAGAAAAAGAAAAAAAGAGACGATGAAGCAAACGAGAATGACAAGATAAACAGTGATGGAGCTGCAAAGGTTGCTGCAATTTTGTTTCCTGTGTTTGTTCTATACTGTGATGGTAGATGTGGATGAGGGAAGAAGATTTGAACCACAAATGGACATTGAAGGTGCTGTAAGTCATCAGTTTATTGGGGCTGTGCTGAAATACCAACTCAACGCAGGGACTTGTTTCAGAGCTGAACTTCCTGAAACTATAGCATCAACTTTTCCGACCCTGGAGAAACATTTACTCTTTTTATCTGTGTTACTTAATAGTGTTGAGAAAATTTACAACAAAGTTCTACTCTTATTTCAAAAAGTTTGTCTTTTAATTTGGTTAGCTACCATCACATTTAATGTAATTTAATTTTACAGAAGATATTGAAACTATAAATTAACGTAATCCTGGACATGGGAGCTATATGGACGAGGATCTATAGAAAAAGAAATAAAACAACTTTCCTGAGAGCATATATTCAGCATAAATTAAGTCTGAATATTTCTTATTCAGTGAGCAATTTAGAGTTGCAGACTGTGGAAGCGCTATTTAGCTCTGCGCCAGCTATGGGGCCAGCTACGGGGCCAGCTATACTGTATATGGAGGCTTGAGTCCTCCTGCCGGCAGTCCAGGTCTGAGTCCCGGCCTGTGACCCTTTGCCACGTTTCTTCTCCTACAGTCTTTGACCCCCTTACCTTTTTCCTAGGGGTGTGCAAACAAGGGTACCTCACGATTCAATTTGATTTCGATTATTGGAGCTTCGATTCTTCGATTGTTCGATTATAACGATTGTTCATTAATTCAAGTAAACAAGATATGTACTTCCATCAAATTTATTTAGTGTAAACATATCTGCCATATTTCAAGTGAACAATAAGAAATGTGCATTCTTGAAAATGAAATGATTCAGCAGCTTATTCAGTCTGGAATCTGGATAACTTAAAAAAAAAATAATAATTTTTTTTTTTTTTTTTTTTAATTAATCGATTCCAAATCGTCACGTGACGCATCGCGATGCATCGACACATCGATGAATTGCACCCACCTCTACTTTCTCCACACTGTCAATCAAGGCCACTAGAGCCACAAAAAAAAAAAAAAAGATTTGCGAACTATGACATCACAGACCAATTTCACATCGCAGTGCATTTGTTGTACCCCAACATTAGGTAGAACAAAGCTTTAATAGTCATTTACAGTATAAAGACACACGCCCTTGCAAAGGAAAAGGGGTGGAGTTACAGCTAGTGTCCGACTCCGCCTCCTAAAATAACTTTAAATTGGTTCTTCCGCATTGTGAGCTCCTTATTCTTGGTTGTAGTCATCAGTCTGTATATTGCTGGTGTGGACTTCTTGGTGGCTCTTTGTAAACACTACAGATACAGTATTTTGTTTGAATAAAAATAATTTGAACCTTTTGGATAATTCACTCAGGCAACATCTGTAATTAAGAAGGGACAGGAGCACTTGAAAACTTCTTTTAAGCTCAAACAGCACGACTAAGTCATATACATCCGTGAAACTTCCGCCCTGTATTCAGTAGACAGAGTGGTTAAGTTTTATTCAACTACTAATCTGTCACATAAAACTCACTTAGTGTAAATAATAAGCTTAAGCTGTTAAATGGTGTGTTTATGCAGGTAGTCTGATGCTCCTTCTCTCCCCTCAGATGGCCGTTCCCTCCTCCTGGCGCCCTGTCTGGCCGACACGCCGGCCGCTCAGGTCTTAGAACGAGCCGTCCTGGAGTCCCGGGTCCGAGAGGTGGAGGAGGAGAACCGACAGATCCGACTACAGCTCAGCCAGTCCCAGGGCACCGCCGCCCAGCTGGCCGAGGGTAACTATGGCAACCAGCAATGGGGGGCATCCGCGGACACTGTGCCGGAGGATGGTGACAACACAGCGGAGGAGAAGAACAACCACACGGACTGTCCCCGCTCACCCACCGTCCAGAAGTGTGAGGTCAGCAAACCCCCACCTGATACTTCCACTTTTGAAACCACTGATGCTCAACAAGGTGGTCTTAAATTAAACTTTACAGATCTGTCTGTACCAGTATTGAGATACGTGAAATAGGTTGTACCCCTTATTTATGTAACAAAAATGAACCCCAAAACACTAATGACCCCATAACCATCATTTGGCAGCAATAACCCGAAGCAGTTGTTTCGTGTTTAACTTTATCAGACTCTCACCCCCCGTTCACACTGAAAGCGTCACGGGCGTCATAGGCGTCTGGCTGCCATTCATTGTCTATGAAAAACGGGCGTCGAGAGGCGGCGGGAGCGGCGCGTCAATTTGAAGTTGAAAAATCTGAACTTTATGCAAATGAGCAGCGGCGACGCCGAGGCAGCGTCCAATCACACACCGGGATTCCCGAAGCGAGAAGCCTCAATGCTGATTGTACTTTCATGTAAACACAAACGTACACTCACTCACATGCGTACAGGAGCAGAGCTGTGCACTAACAAACTTATTTTATCAGGAATTAATATATTTCATCCAGCAAAATTACATTTTTGCTGATTTGACTGCCGTTTTTACCTGAACTGATCATGTGAAACACATATCTGATGGGTGAGGAGCTGGATGGTCCCAACGATTTTATTTGCTACATTGATCCAACGAAAAATAATTAAAACGCGTGCTTATTAATCACAAAACACAGGTTAGTCATCATGACCAAATCCGCTCCGACCCGGTGTGTGGGTGTTCACCGCAGACAGACTGCAGCTTCGCCTGAATTATGGTTCTGCGTTAAATCGACGGCGTAGCCGACGGCGTAGGGTCGCAGTACGGTGTGCGTCGCCGCGAACCCTACGCCGTCGGCTCTGCGTTGGTGTGACGCGAACCATAAATCAGCCAAAGCGGATTTATGGTTCACCGGGAGTGGGTTCTGGCGGTTGATGTTGATCCGCGGACCAAATTTGTTAAAGGAGTATCAAACTCACTCTTATCTACGCAGAAATAACGCTAAAATATAAAGAAGGCGTCCCAAACTGTGATCTATGGTGAAATAGCAAACTGAAGATGTGTACGCTGTTCCCAATGTTCCCTCCAGTTCTGCAGCCCAGCTTTAAGCCCCGCCCACTGCAGGCGTCAACAGTGCATGCCGCTTTCAGTGTGAACGCACCAAGCAGCGAGATGCTGGCGTCGGGAGATTTTTTACGCTTTCAGTGTGAACGCAGGGTCACATGGTTGTGGAGGAATTTCAGTAATTTCATCTTTACCAGTGTTCGGGCATTCGCTTATACGCAGCTTTCTGAAGGTCCGCCACAACGTTTCAGCCAGGCTGGGGACTGGACTTTATCCAGGTCCTGCCAAACGGTTTTCAGTCATCCTGATTGTAGATTTGCTGCTGCATTTCAGATCGTGTTGTATGACCCAGCGTCACCCAAGTGTTAGCTGTCAGAAAGGCTCAAATTAGCATCTAGAATAGGAGTTTATGAATCCTAACCTTAACTGAAAGGCGTCCAGGTGCTGTGGCTGAAAAACCAGCCCAAATAATCCCCCCCCCACCATCGTGCTCAGCAGTGGGGATGAGGTTAGCGTCATCAGCTAACCCAGTGGTTGACAAACTTTGGGTGTGGCCCCATTTGGTTTATAAGATTTTTTTTGTGCGCCCTTCTGGCTGGGGGCCAAGTATTTGTCCGGTATGCCTGTTGGCAAGCAGTGCCTCTGATTATGCTATCGGTGTCCTAGCATACATTTTTTTCATTCATACATACCCCCCGTTACTCTACAGTTTTGTTAAATAAGGATGTAAAGGATAAAAAAACGTTATGTGTTCTTGTTTGTCTGTGATTCAAGGATTGTATCTTATTACACAAAAAACTGAATTAGAAGAGGGAGGTTCTAAGTCTGGTCAATGAGGTTGTCCTGTTACACAATGTCCTGCGTGATTACTGCAGGTTGTTCTTCCCAGTGAATCCCAGCTTCACTGGAACTGATGGACCAGGGGAGCTGAGGTCACCTAGCACTAAAATCCATGCCAACACTCATGGTGCTTGATGCAGTCTGCAAAACTTCCACTTCCAACTTTTCAAAGGCTTTTGCTAATGAAAAGCAACCGAGGTGAAATCCTCCGCGTTTGGGAAACTAAATATGAAATTTCACATCAGAGAGGCGGATGAATGTCCTAGATTCCTTGGCTCTTTCTGTGAAGTAGTAGGTGGGTGAGCTGCATGTCTCCATAACGGTGACGGCTCAGAAACGGGAAAATGGGGCTCTGGCTTTTCAGAAGACGGGAGATGTACAGAAAAAAAAAAAAAAAAACCACACACACAAAAAAAAAAAACACGCAGAAACCTGATCTGTAGAGAGAGGGATGATGCAAGCCAGTGATGAAAGCTGTCAGCACCCTGAGAGAAAAGGTGTCGACGGGTGGTTTTTGAAGAGAATTTGCATGCCTTTCGATGGAACTCAGAGCTTCCTCTTGTGTCTCCACAGCTGATCCATGTAGCGTGCGTTTGTGCCGGTCACAACGCCAGCAGGGACGTGGTCACGCTGGTGAAGTCCATCCTATTTCACAGGTGAGACTCCATCATCTGCTTTCCTCTCTCCAGTCCTGTCTTGAGTCCCTGACATGTATATATTATTTGTAATCATCTCCATTCAGCTTTTATACTTACAGCAGAATCTGACATGGCTGTAGCCCAGACTGACAGAGACAAGAAAGATTCCTCGAATCTGGTTTGAAACTGATTGTTCTACTTGTAGTTGGACCGTTCAGAGTCCAGCTACTTGTATTTTTAACAACTTTTCATTTCCAAAAAGCTCATTTCAGACATACACAGCCTGGTAGCAATAGAAAATACCAGAGTAATGTCTGAATGAGCGCTCTGCAGCTTCTCTGTAACATTTTGCAACATCAGTCTCGCTTGGTTGGACTTCGTTACTAATGTGTAGATACCACTTTGAAAACAAGTCTGAGGTGCTGCAGTCACATTTACATTTACATATCATCAATGTCTTCACCTGCTGGATGGTTGGCAGCCATCGCACCCTGCTGAAGGTCACTTCAGCTGCAAGTCTGTACGTTTGTATGTTTTACGTGTTGCAGACTGGCCCTGCTGGTTATTCAAAGAACTGCAAACTTTACCACTTCTGAGTTAACAGCGGTTTATTTTGTTTATTTTTTGTTCAGTTTTTTTTAGTTAGTTAGTAGTTTAGGAGTGGTAGTTTAGTGGCTACAGAGGTGAGCTGGTGTCTGGAGGACCCAGCTTCAAGCCCCAGAATGGCAACCAAGATGAACCACCCTGGGCCCCTGAGAAAGACCCTTAACCTTGTTCCCCGGGCATCTGAGGGGTGAAATTCCCTCAGGTGTAAGTCGCTTTGGATGAAAGCATCTGCTAAATGTCAGTAGTAGTAGTATTTGTAGTAGTAGAGATCTGAATGTCCATCGCTTGTGTGGGTGCGTTTCTGGTGCTGGTCAGGAAGTTAAATGATAGTGTGTCTGTGATGATTAGTCAAAACTGCAACCAGTTTGGTAGTTCCTAAAGTTAATTTATCTCTTTTGCTCACCATTTTTAGGAGAAATCCTCTTCACTTTCATTTCATCACTGACACAGTAGCCAATCGCATTCTGAGCTCTTTGTTCCAGTCCTGGATGGTCCCATCCGTGCAGGTCAGCTTCTATGACGCAGATGAACTCAAGGTTAGTGGTCACTGTGAAATAACATGCCCCAAACAGAAGCCACAATCACACGCATTAAGCACACACCCCAAACACAGGCCTTAGTCACATGCGCCAAACATACACTCCAATCACACACCTCAATCACACGCCTCTAAGCCACGCCCCAAAAACATGCCTTAATGACAGGCCTCAGTCACACAGCCCAATCACATGCCTCAGTCATACGCCCCAGACTCACACCACAAACCCACGCTGCAAACATATGCCTCAAATATATGCCTCAAACATATCCCTCAAATATATGCCTCAAACATATGCCCCAGACCCACGCCTCGAACCCACCATGTCGGTCTTTCTTAATGGACCTCACATGAGCCACTTTTCCTGTGTTCAACTCACTCATCAAAGGGAAATGAGCGGCGTCCAAAACAGCAGAGAGATATGAAGTTCCAGTAAAAATGTATTTATGAATCTCTTCTAGCAGATGAAATGCAGAGGTTTAAAGAGATAACATGACGTTAAAAAGACACAGGAGATGAGAACGTGTGCCTTTATGTTCCAGTCAGATCATGTGCCTCTTTAACGGGAATCCGTTTTCAGGGTCAAGTATCAGTTTACCTTTGATTTTCAGATTCTAGGAGAGAGGACCTGTTTCATTTCAGCACAGGAGTATCAATGTTTGATGTCTGTTACAGATCAGACATCATCTGTTATCAGCACAACAGCTGCACATCCTCGATTACACAACTTGAAAGGGAACCAACAAATATAAAATGCAGCCAATACAGAACAGCTTTCCACTTCCTGCTCAACAGAACAAATCACTATAAATTATCAGCAATCAGGAAACATGACTCACCTGCATGACAGCACTTAGTTCAGCTCTTCCAGGAGCTCATGCTTCTTCCCTTTTATTGGTGCACAATCATAGGGAAAAGCTATAGCAGAGTGGTTTAAATCTGCAGATGGTTTTTATCTTTAATGAACAAACCTGCTGCGTTTGACATGAGGACACAAAACAAGCAGCGAGGATTACGCTGATTTTAGTGCCTCAGCTGATAAATGAATGTCAGATTGTCAGAGCGCTGCCAAGTCGTTGAGGTAGAAACTCATGTTTGCAGTTCGCCTGGCAAATGTTTCACTTCAACCATTTGAACCTGTAAGACATTCTCCCTATGATCCACCAAGATATCAACAACGCCACACACGTGGAGGGTATAGAGCAACGTCCCACAGCCCCTTCAGCAACTTGGACCACATCCTCATCGGTCCTGTTTACAACCCGGTATCTAGAAGCAGAGACACTGTAACTGAGACCATCCCTGTATGGCCAGATGGGGATGTGTCCGTGTTTCAAGACTGCTTTGAGACCGCTGGCAGATATTCAGAGAGGCTGCAACAACAGGAGTCCAGTGTGGACCTGGGGGAGTACACGTAACCAGTTCATGATTACATATGGAACTGCATGGATAATGTGACCACCACCAGGACCATCACCATCTGACCAAATCAGAAACCATGCGTGAATACAGAAGTTTTCTCCTTGGTGAGAACCCTTGATTCTGCGTTTAAGGACAGGGATGCAGCAGCTCTCAAAGCAACCAGAAAGAACCTCTTAAGTGTAAATGAAGCGGGCAAAGTCTGCATGCTCTCGAGATCCAGGGCCATTTTACATTAAATGACCCACAAAGCATGTGGAGGGGCATCAGTGACTACAAGAAGAGAGATGCACAGGGGCCTGATGACCCAGCACTCCCAGAACACCTTTTATGCCCGTTTGGAGGTGTATAATACCACCACCCCCTCCTGACTCCCCCCCTCCCCTAACAAGCCCCCAGTCATCAGCATACCAACGGTATGAGGTGAAGGAAAATGCTTCAGCGGATTAACCCACCGATGTTCCCAGGCCCTGATGGAATACGAGGAAGCGTTCTGAAGGACTGTAATCACCAGCTGTCTGAGGTATTGACAGACATATTCAACATCTTGCTGTTCCAAGGCAAAGTCTCGCCATGCCTTCAGACATCCAAAATCATCCCCATGCCTCTCTGTAGCATCGTGCTTCAACCACTATCGCCCGATGGAACTCACCCCTATCACCGTGAAGTGCTTTGAAAGGCTGGTGATGAGGTATCTATGTGGTGAAGGACTCCCATCAGTACGCATACAGGGGGAACCGGTCCACAGCTGATGGCATCTCTACTGTGGTTCACCAGGCCCTCTAGCACAGAGACCAAGGACTCCTCTGCGAGTCTGCTGTTCCTGGACTTCAGTTCTGCATGTAATACCATCACCCTGCAGAAACTGTTGTCCAAGCCGGCTGATCTAAGAACCCCTTCATCACTGCACGGTTGGGTCTTGGATTTCCTGAATGGGAGTTCACAGAGTGTCAGGATCAACAACACCTCATCCTCTACCATCATCCTGAACACTGGCTGGCCAAACTGACGTGTGCTTTGTCTACAGCAGTACACACTGATGACCTTTGATTGCAGAGCTCGGCAGGAGAGCAGGCCTGTTGTGAAGTTTGCATATGACACAGCGGTGGTTGGAGTCAGCACCCATGGAGACGTGTTTGCGTACAGGCAGGATGTGGAGGACCTGACGTGGTCGTGTGGAGCCAAGGACCTCATCCTCAACACCCAAGACCAAGACGATGTTTGTCAATTTCTGTCTTCCCCCACTAACCCCTCCCCTCTCTACGTCAACGGGGAGGCTGTGAAGATTGGCTCCTCCATGAAATACTTCAGTTTCCAGCTCTCTGACATCTTCAACTGGTGCATCAACAACACAGCTGTTATTGAGAAGGCCCATCAATGCATGCTACTTCCTGAGGAATCTGTGAAGGCAGGTCTGAACACTGATACCCTCACTGCACTCTACACCTGTGCCTCACTGTGTGCTATGGTGGCAGAGAAGAAGGCGCTGCAGCTGGTGGTTAAGTCTGCACAGAGGACCATCGGGTGCCACCGCTGGGGCACATTTACACCATCATATGTAGGGACAGAGCGTCTACCTGGCGTCTACCTGGATGCAGTCAGACTATTGATCAAGACCACACGCATCACATTCATCACTGCACACTTAAAATGTTGCTGCTGCTCCTTCTGGTCATGATGCTTTTCAAGTTACAATGTTTATTCATTACGCTGAAATGTATATTCTTCGTTCTTTTTATTTTTTTATTCTCTTAATATTTTAAGATTTTATCCCTGTATATATTTTTATTCTTACCTTACTTTTTATACTTCACCGAGACCGGAGTATCTGTATTTCGTTCATCCTGTAAATGGGTCGAATGACAATAAAAGAGTCTGAGTCTGAACACCAACATTCAAAACCACTTTCAGTCAGAAAAAAACGTCCGCTAACATCACACCATCTCAAAAAAGTAATTGTCTCTTGATTATCTGCTTTTAAAAGGCCTTTCAGAGAGGACACGGTTGGGTGCGCAACTCAGTCCTGAATCCATTCATTTGTCGCCTGACACAAGGACTCATGCCATTCCCACTCCCAGCTCTGAAATCCTCTGTGACAAGGCCTCGTCCAAGTATGGATAACTGTAGGCCTTTTTAATAAGCAGCAAACGCTGATCTCTTTTTTTCTTGTATTTCTGGTACTTTTCCCCCCATCAGGCTGTCGAGCTGCTCCCTCAGCCTGAACCTTAAAACCATCTGGGTTTCTGTGGCTATCACAGGATATCACAGACCCTCTTCCTCTTTGCTGCAGATTGTCTCGTCCTTCACATTAAAACATCTAAAGCCTGAGCTTGACCTAGTGGGCAGGTAGAACACTGGAGGGTGCATCCAAGTCCACAACTACAAAAACAATAGTTCATACCTGCGTTTTTAGTCGCTAAGCAACTGGGCTTCCATAAGTACAGCATGTGCATGTGTGCAACTCATAACCTGTGAAGTGGGCAAGTCACCAGCCTGTCTAATATCTAGTTCTATCTTTCACAAAATGACCAACATATTAAATTACTACACTTGATGGACTGGGATTGGACTGGGATAATCTGAAGCCCTGGACACCTCTAGAAGACTTGAACACGTTACCAGTACACAGTCCACGGATCGCACTAACTGTACATGCACTCATGGTGGGATGCAGACTCCAGCGACCGCAGCAGTTTGCAACACAAAAACAGAAAAAATTGTGTTTAACATGAATAACAAGAAGAGATCAGACATTGGGAACAGTTATGGTACAGTGATGCCAATAAGACGCACCAACTAAAGTAATTGTGTCTTTTTTTTTTATAAATTGTGGTAGTGTGGTTTTCTCCGGGTACTCCAGCTTCCTCCCATAGTCCAGAAACATGTATATTGGATTGATTGACTATTCTAAATTGCACATATCGAGGGCCGAAGAACATAACCCCTTATCCGCAAAATTGTCTGACTGGTGTTTTTCACTTTGTTTAGATGACATCACAAGGTGGGCTGCACCTATTCAGCCTGTCTGTACGTTATTTCCACCCATATATATAGAGGTATCTTTAAAAAAATATAGCATTCTACAACAAAACAACACAGTTTTTTGTGTTTTCCCAAAAAAGTGAAATTTTCAGATAGGAGGTTATGTTCTTTGGCCCTCGATATGTATAATGTGAGTGTGTGGTTGTTCAGCTGGGACAGGCTCCAGCAGACCCCATGACACTGGTTAGGATTGAACAGGTCTATAGAGAACGGATGGATGGATTTTGGTTGTTCTGGCAATAAATTGAATGTACTTTCACCGCAGGTAATATTGCTAGAACACATATTTAACTTCCCCTCCTGAAAGACAAATTGAAACTCCAGATTCCTTTTTTGCGAGTCTGCTGATCCTCTTCTTTGGGTCCTGGAATGACAGAGACACAGGCTAATTGAGTTGAAAAAGTGACACTTAAAGAGAAAAACAACAATTAGCTTGGGCATCAAGTTGATGAATGTGCTCTTAGAGTGAAGGGAATGAGAAGAACAGCGTTTGTGTTTCGAGTCCGCATCTCCCTCCTTCCCATCACCACATTCTCTTCCCGCACGCTCTTTGTGTTGAACAATGAGTCCTTTGTGCTGTCAGACGCTTTGACCTGCAACCTCTCTTCACTTTCCATTAACTGGCATTAAAGTGGAGAAAAACAGCTGAGACTAAGCCGATTATATTTGCAGATGATGCACTTATGCAGATCCAATTACTCTGAATCAAGAGAATTAATTAAAAGACACTGTTTGCAGATTCAGGAAGGAAAAAAAAGCACATTGAGTCTTTGCCAAAGTATGCTGAATGTGGCTTTGTGCGCAGCCAACATACGGACTGGTGCTCGAACATAATGAGCAGCTCAGTCAGAGCAGAGATGTTTCACCTGTTGGCAAAGTGAATTAGGACCACATTGATGTGCTTTCTCTTTTCAGTCTGAGGTGTCGTGGATTCCCAACAAGCATTACTCTGGCATTTACGGCTTGATGAAGCTGACGTTGACCAAAGCTTTGCCATCCGACTTGTCAAAGGTCATCGTCCTGGACACTGACATCACCTTCGCCACGGACATTGCCGAGCTCTGGGGAATCTTTAAGAAGTTTACTGGTGAGACCATTTTCATTTTTTACATATTTTTACTACCAAAGAGCGAAATTACCGGAGTCAAATTCCTTGACAATGGACAATGGACAATGTTCGAACCTGGCCAATAAAGCTGATTCTGATTCTGATTCTGATTCTGATTTCTATGTCTTGGTACCAAGTTGATTGAAATATTTTGATTAATTTGTCCATAAGTGAGTAAATAACATGAGATCAAAATCTAGCATCAGTGCTGTGGTTGAAGAAGTGTGGTTTGAATCTGCCGAACACTACGAACGACTACAGTTACAAATGTGAGCCCAGACCGACCGTACGTTCTACAGTCTAGTTGGGAGTGGAAGAACCGACCCAACTGCTTGGAGAGGAACTGGTGAAATAAAAATCTAAGATGCTATGAAGAAGAAGTTATAACAAGCTACGGTTGATAAGCTGCTCGTTGGGTAGGGTGTGAAAGTTTCTAAAGTCTTACCCAAGCATCCATCCTTATTTGACTAAAGGCTGCTTCACAGATGCAATCTTTACTGCGTAGCAGAGTAAGAGGAGACGGTCCAGCGTCGACTGGTCGGCCAAGATGTCTTCTGTCAGGTTTTCATATTGACAGCAGACCCTCCCGCATTCCCTGAATGGGGAAAACATTTATAAACTTGGACGGGATTGGCCACCACATTTCCGTCAGCCTGCCCCAGGGCAGCTGTGGCTACACATGTAGTTTACCATCACCAAGTATGAATGGAGTGAATGAATAATATACTACCATTGTAAAGTGACCTTGAGTTTCTTGAAAGGCACTGTATAAATGCAAGTTATTGTTATTATATTTATTATTATTGTTATTATTAATGTCAAGCAAGGTTGACCGAAGTCTGTTATGGGTAAAACTTAAGCAATATGAATAGTGTGCATAAAACAAACAACAAAAACACAACTAACCATAATGACACGCTGCCTGAACTCCAGTGAAGTTGAAGGCCAGCGAGTAGAAACAGGCTTCCAGCAGAGATTTAAATGCACCAGCAGCTACAGCTGTTCTTACCTGTAACGTTAAATTGTTCTGGAGGACTCGACCAGCTACTAAAAAGACCTGGACAGCTCCTCTTCTGAGTCTGTATCTCTGAACCTACAAGCAGACCAGATCTGAGCGCTCTGACTATGGGGTATAAAGGTTCAGACAAATATGGTATTATTAGTCAATTTAAAACTTTTAAAACAAGCAATAAAATCTTGAAATATAATCTAAAGCGTACGGGAGACCAGAAGATCGATGCCAGAATGTGCTAGGAGCATTTCCCACCATTTAAGAGCACACGTTTATCGAGACTTACTATGCAATTTCAAGCACTATGAGGGTGAGTTTGTGCTGCAGGGATACATTCAATTACTATTAAAAAACTGTCAGTTTAATAAGTGATTTATGAATCCAGTATAGTAAAAGAAAAACAGAAGAATGTTCTCACATGTTTTCTGGCCGTTTGAAACCTTATTAACCAGGTCTTTATGAGAGAGAATGCATTGTGTGGTGTGATGGTGACGGTGTCCTGTCTCCTGTCTCCTGCGTGTCTCCCTCTTGGTTTGTTACGTCTTTTGAGCCGGGCCGTGACAGCATAAATGTTAAGATTCTAGTCTATTTTAGCATCTAAAGAAAAGATTTTTATTTCATTCACACAAGGAGCCTGCAACTTCTAAATGTTTAACACGGAGCTGGAGACTCAGCATGATGCAGTTGAAGTGACGTGTGAATGAATGCATGACCTCTGCCTGAGTGTCTGAGGCTGCACAGCAGCTCCGCACATCTGTCTTCCAGCTGTGAAACGCATGCACCCAAATCAGCAGGGAGAAAATACGCCTGCGTCTTTGAACTTCAAGCACACATGGCATCACAAATGGACAAATATTAGCTTTTGTCTGAATGATGTACTTAACAGAACTGTAAACAGTCGTTTCTGCATAAATATGAGCCTGTATCCACAGTTGTTTCCATGGACACGACAGCAAAAAGGCAGCACATCATTTTCTTCGATAAACTTACACTTTCATCAATGAAAGAGGAGACAAAAAAGAGGAGTTTTCATCATCAGATGTTACCTGATGCTCACCTATGTTGGTCTTTTTTGTAGAACTGAGCTAAAATAAAATATTTTGCATTTAACTCATGCTGGTTTTTAGGTAACTGACTGATTTAAAATCTCTTTGCTGTTATTTGGCAGCATAATAGCATTCATAGTCAGGAAATTTAATATGTTTGGATAATAGCTGCAGAGTTACTAGAGCCTTAAAAAGTGTTGCATATAAAAATGGAAAAAAAATAACTTAATTTTTCATGTGAAAATTTACTGAAAATTGCTTCCACGCAGATTGCACCGAAGAAGGCAGCAAATGCAGTTATTTTCCATTTGTTAGAGACTTATGCTGCGCTTTTGGAGAAGTTGACATGATTCAGGCCTTCAAACCTGAGCGTCAGGGGTCAGCCCCTGGGAGAAGACACAACAAAGTGCCCCTCTAGTGGGGTAAAGTGGTATTACATGTGCAGGACTGGTCCCACACAGCGGCACTGATGCCTCCATGTGGTCAGAGGTGGTATTGCTACTCCGAGCAGCTTCAACACTATTAACCATGATATCACATTTGTTTATGACCCCGACTGTGAAATGACGGGTCATAGTCATAACATAAGATATATTTGAGAACTCCTCTGTACCTCCTGCTTCAGGAACATGTACATATAATTATACACTTACAATACTATTCTGTACTACACTTGAAGCATGACTACATGTCCTCCTTTTCAAAGAAAAATGACCAACAGAAGAAGAACCTTTGAAGAAGGGAAGGCGTTTTCACAGAGAGATAGCAATAAAAAACGCACTATGCACTAGTGGGGACGAGCCGTATATTTTCTCAGCGTTTCTGGACGGTGGCTGCACCCCATGGAAGGATTTTTATACCAGGGATACACCGCCAAGGAAGGAGTTTAGTGTGAAAACCAAAAATAGTAAACAGCAGCAACATTAGACTGTCTGCCATATCTCGACAAAAACAATGAATGTATTTGTGTTAATGATCCAGAAACACAGATACATTTAAAGAGTTTTGTAGCTGCCTCCGGTCCTTTGGTGGCACCTCTGATGCTGAGGCCCACCGCTGCAAGAGAGGATGAAAATACACAGGAGAACTTGAAAAATCCCTACAATTATGGAGTAATCGCTTGAAAGATTCATTTTATTATGTTTGCAGAAAAGCAAGTGATCGGTCTGGTGGAGAATCAGAGCGACTGGTACCTGGGGAACTTGTGGAAGAACCACAAACCGTGGCCTGCGCTGGGACGAGGCTTCAACACCGGTAAACAGCTGCTGTGTGATGTTTTTGTGCAGGACCGTATTCACCCAGGTGTTTGCTCCAAAGATGTTGGACTTTAGCCCTGATTGGCTGAAGATGTTTGCAGAGCTCCTTTCACAGTCATAACTGAATGACACAAACGCTGCTGTTTGCTCCTGATAAATCCACCCGGAGCTCATTCTGCCTGCAGAACGTTCTTCAACGTAACATGGACTGCAGCCTCCTTTGGCCAGTGGCTTTTCCACTGATGTTTTCTTCTTGGTCTCAGGTGTCATCCTTCTCTACCTGGAACGACTACGGCGAATCAGCTGGGAGCAGATGTGGCGGCTGACAGCAGAGAGGGAGCTAATGAGCATGCTCAGTACGTCGCTAGCTGACCAGGTGAGGGACACCTCCAAGTATTTATCTAATGTATTTGTCCTCGACATGTGACGGATGAAAAGATGTTTGACAACAAAATACAGAAAATCATAAAGATATAATCCTGCTCCTGTCTCTGGTACGAAGGCGGACCGCTCTGACATCAGTCCAGCTTTTTAGACACAAAGCATGACACAATATACAAACACTGCGCATCACATGAATGAGAAAATCCTCAGTGATCAGCTTTGAACTTGAAATGATTACATGAGTAACAGACAAGGATGCAGTTCTCCTGAAGAGCGATGCCAGTGTCCAGGTTCTGACCGGGACAAAGAGCTGCTGTCACCTGAGAGCTCAGTCACCACAGGCTCCACAGACACAGCCAATCGCCCTCTGTTTCCTTCTGATTGGTTGTGGCTGCGTTCACCTGGATTTGTGAACGTCCTCTCGATTTTACCCTCTGAACATGTCAGAGTAGTCGTTGGTGGTGATTCTCAAGCTCAATGGGGCAGGTGTGTACATGTCCTAAATGTCCGTGTGAAATGAATAAAAGGTAATATGTTAAAGAAAGTATTCCTGCAGGATTGAGTGTTTTTACTACATGACACTGATAATATTTACATACTAAAAGTGTAATATTTTATCAGTCAGAGATACGTTCTCTTTATTGATGCGTTATTAATGCTTCATTAATCCTGATGATATTTAGATACTTATGTTGATGTTTCTGCTGTAAGGTCCCATGTGTTACCTTAATTATTAGACCACATAAATTCAGTCTTATAGTAGCTGTGAAAATATACTTATTCTAAATAAGGGAGAGTTTTTGGGCAGAAACTCAAATAGGTTTAGTTACTAAAATTATTCATGCTTTTTGCGCTCAGTGAGGAAACTTATGGAGGACTGAAAACTGAAATATAAAATACAAAAATGGCTCAGAAATAAATGTGCCAATAAATGCTGCTAAGAAAGTACAAGACCCAACACAATGACAGATGGTTAAAATGTGAAAGCACTTTTATTTCTGCTTTAATTTTAACTGTATTTATTTAAAAAACCCCAATCCTACTTCACTAAATTTCAGAGTAAATTTTCTGTACTGCTTTCATTGCTTATTTGACTCTTTTTATGTTCAGGATTCTTCCCATTTTATAATGCATTAGCTATTGATTTTATTTATTTATAAATTCAAGCTGTTCTCTGTTTTCTTTATTTTAACATTTAACTTTCAGGAAGATGCAGAGCTGAGTCAGGTGTCAGTCTATGATTTAAAGGGAGGGTAAGCAGTTTCTGGATAGCTTCACGTCTGTTGATATCAGCCTGTCAGGAACTCCGGCCCCCACCTCCATGTAAATGAGCATGAACCCTCCCCCTGTCGGTGATTGGCTAGAGAAACCTTCGTAATGGTGTGGGGGGCAGGGCTACCCATTAATTTTTTTAATTATATTGCAATATACTCGGGAAGTGCAGAGGTAGAGTCCACCAAGTGTGAGACGAAGTGCTCTGGATTGAAAAGTGTGCAAAATCCACTACCCTACCTTTAACTAACTGATAAATATATACATGTTTCCTTCAAAAAAAAGACTAGTTTGACTGAACTGCATTTGATTCAGATGCTCAGTTAAGCAGCTTTTATCTGTAGTGTCATTGTTATAAGTATTTTAGTATTAAAAGTGTTTTTCATGTGTTAGAAGCTGGAATCTTTTCACGCAAGCACTTGCAGTTCATTTACACATGTTTGTGTATTCATGTCTCCTCACTAGTGTGCAAATTCCTTCATCTCCAGAATCTTATGGTGGATTTCAGAGTGAACCGGTCCTGTGTTCCAGATGTTTGGATAAACGCAGTAGCAGACAGGCTAATCGGAGCTACCAATGTGGTTAAAACTGTGTGTCTTCTCTGCAGGACATCTTCAACGCCTTCATCAAGCAGAACCCGGTCCTGGTCCACCAGCTGCCCTGCTTCTGGAACGTCCAGCTGTCCGACCACACCCGCTCCGAGCAGTGCTACACCGAGGTTTCCGACCTGAAGGTACGTCGTCGGCACACGCCATCACTCTTTCAGGTTTCCAGGTCCCCCAAGCCAACGGCGCTGCAGCAGGTGCTTACAGGAGGCCCCATCATCAGTTCTCGATAAAACAGCTGAATCAACTGGAAAAAAAACACTTCCAGAAGCTCTGGGATTTCTAGAGCCTGAAGTGGGGGGGGGTGAGGCGGGATTTAAAAAGCCCGGCTACCTCAGTGGGTTGAGCGGGCTCACCATATACAGAGGCTGTTATGCAGGTCTTCCCCCATCCATGTTTCCTGTCTAGCCGCTATCAGAATAAAGGCCTCTACAGCTGCAAAAATAAAAAATATTATTGATTCATTTACTTGAATATTCATTTCAGCATAAACCCCCATAAATGTAAAGACTCACAAAAATCAATGTGTTCTTTTGACTAGCAGCTCATCTGTGTACATGACAACAAAGCCACGATATCAGACTAGAAAAGAGAATAAAAGCCTCCAGCAATGGGACACACATTCATGGTTTCAAGTTCCTTTTTTTTTTTTTATTTATTAACATACAGTGCAAACAACGACAAAAGACAACATCAGTATGTGTGTGTGTGTGTGTGTGTGTGTGTGTGTGTGTGTGTGTGTGTGTGTGTGTGTGTGTGTGTGTGTGTGTGTGTGTGTGTGTGTGTGTGTGTGTGTGTGCGTGCCGTGTTTGTAAGATGAAAATAGATACATAAATTGAGAATATTAATTCGAGAGTAAACAAATAAATATTTATCATATAGAGTGGTGTAGCATGATATCATATAAATATAGCATAATAAATATAGTAATATCCTAATAACATAATTTTTATAAAATATTATAACATATAACCAAATTATACCACCATACTATTATATATAACAATATAATACTATAGTTTAACATCCCATGAGATTTCATAACTTAATATAATAATATGAAACAATATATCATGATAATGCCAGAAATAATTATTAGAGTTAGAATTGGTAATTTATAATTTATGTTTTGCAATGAGGGGTGAGGTCAGACCAGGGCGTCAAGTTCCTTTTTAAAAACCTTCAGTATCAATGCCCCACGGAAATAAAATTGGTGGAGAAATTTGCAGAAAGATCTATTCTGAATCAATTTGTGGCGTTTCCAGGTAATCCACTGGAACTCTCCGAAGAAGCTGCGCGTGAAGAACAAACACGTGGAGTTCTTCAGGAACCTCTACCTGACCTTCCTGGAGTACGACGGGAACCTGCTGAGACGGGAGCTGTTCGGCTGCCCGAGTCAGGCCAGCCTGGAGAGCGTGCAGGTGAGACGCGTACACAAACTCCTGCACAAACACCAGAGCGCTCAGCTCAGACATCAGTAGGGGTTTTTTACGTTTCATTTTACCTTGGAGCTGTTTGAAGGACTTATAACCAGTATGAAGGAGAATAAACATCTAAGAATCATTTGATTTGATATTTTTACTTTTAAATAGGGCTCATTTCCCCAAGCAGGTATTTCAAGTTGTTTTCCTGGAGATTTTACTCTTTCTCAGATCATGTTTGAGCAGCTACTTTTTTCCATTCCACATACACAGAATAAATCTCAGCTCTGCAGTACTTTACATACAGCCCATAATACTAGAGGAAATAAGAAGGTATGCAGCAGTCAGGAGCTGATTTACTGATCACAACATGTGCAAACCTCTACAAAACCAGACGCCTTGGCTGCTTTCCGATCTAGAACATTCTGGTGTAAACACAGTGCCAAAGATATCAGTAATGATCTTACAAAAGCAGCTAGCTGTCGTTCAATCTGGAAAGGTTATTAAGCCATTTCCAAACAACAGCAAGTCCATCATTCCACAGTGAACAAAAAAGTATGATTGGGAAACGTTCAAGACAATTGTGGCTCTCCACAGCGGTCGATCTCCCAGCAGGTTCACCCTGAGGTCAGACTGTGTGGTATTCCCCTTAGTAACCACCCAAAAACAGCAGTCAAGTTAAAGCTTCGCACAAGCAGCAGACGGCCAGGATGAAGCCTCTTCTCATCAACGGGAATTATTTTATTGTCATTTGTGAGCAGTGTAAACAAACAACTTCGCATTTGGTGTTTTTAAAACATTAAAACTCAGAACATTTGAAAACTAAAGAATGAAACAAATTCAAACTTGCTGTACATTTCAGCTGCAAGCTGCTCTGGAGGAGCTGGATGAGGACGATCAGTGTTACGACTTCCGGCGAGAGCGGCTGACGGTTCACCGAGTGCACCTGTACTTCCTGCAGTACGAGTACACGCCCACAGAGGACGATGCCGACGTCACGCTGGTGGCCCAGCTCTCCATGGACAGGTACTGCGCTCAAACAAAGCCTTTAACCCGTCATTTTAATGAGCCACTTATCAAAACCCTGTCATCAGACCATTTGTGAACCTGACAAAGTTTAATGTTTCAGTGAAGACAGATGTCTGCTGGTCAGTGCTGGAAGTTACAGTTTCGACTCTAAATCCTGCACAGAAACCTTCAGCTCCTGTAATATGAAGACATGATCAGCTCGGCCACAAGTGTTTCCTACACGAGGCCCAGCTTCATACGATTCTGTGGACGTAGACCAGCACAGAACAGTCCTCCTCTGATGGTCCACACGGGGACTTTGAAGATAACGTTCAGTAGATTCAGTAGAGTCAACACTTTCAGCAACAAAACCATGTTTCATTCACAAATATTCCTCTTAAAGTTCCTCTCAAAAGGAATTGTGTACAAGTGAGAAGAACAGATAATCATTAACAACCAGTGGAACTGAAAATATAATTTCTGTGGGTTGTTTGAAGTACGTATGACTTGTTAGAGTTTTTCCTGTTGCAGATACAAGTCCTATAGCTCGCAGTTTGGAGAACTGATGAGGAATCCTGATGGGTAGCTAGGCTAACAGCTAATGGCCAACAGCTAACTGCTAAAGTGTGAAACAAATCGCTTTTGTACCAGACAGTTTCTATGTCGCTGTAGTTTCCTTCCCCCATAACATTTCCACATTTGTTGTTTTTCTACTTTTTTTCTGAAAACATTTATGATTTCTTAATAATTTCTTATTTACAACTCATGTCATGAAATTGGGTATTTTTGTTTTAACTCTATGTTAACTAATATGCTAATGTCTCAACTAGCTGCATTCGTAGCTCGTTGCTGCTGCAACACCTGTAAAACACCTGTAATACAACCAGAATCATGTTTGGTGTACTTATCCAGTACTTATGTAATAACTAGGGTTGCCACCCGTCCGGTAAAATACAGAATTGTCCTTTATTTGAGAAAAAAATGTTGTGTCCCGTATTGAACTAATACGGGACGCGATTTGTCCTGTATTTTCATTAACGCCCCATACGCACGTCTGTCACACACACATCAACACTAAATTTACCAATACTGAACAAAATAAAACACAGGAAACATTAAGGCCAGCAAAATCTTTGTGGCAGGACAACAGGACCTGCTGCGCTCTGTATATTATAGTTGAATTATTCAAATAAATGAACTTTTACACTATTTGCTAGTTGAATTATTGAAATAAATTAACTTTTACACTATTTGCTAGTTGAATTATTGAAATAAATTAACTTTTACACTATTTGCTAGTTGAATTATTGAAATAAATTAACTTTTACACCATATTCTTCACCTGTAGGCTATATTATACATCTTGGCTGATGTGGACATACATAGAATAGGAGGATATTTCAGTTGCTAGTATGGTTGGTTGTCTGTACAGTCATGCAAGTTCAATGCTATTAAAGCACTTTAAACTTTAAATCAAAGCATTTTGTTTTTTCATATAAAATAAACACTTTTTTATGCAATTTAGAAGTTTTGGGGCTTTTTTTTTGGCTCCTGCGCTGCTGAAATCGGGTGTCCCTTATTTCTATTTCTGAAAGGTGGCAACCCTAGTAATAACTGCAGTAGGGGTGTGAGTTTTGGACCTTGAGGACCGCCACGTGAGCTAACCAAATGTCATGTGAGCCACTTAAAGGGGAGTCTGTGCATCTTCCAACCCAGAACACTTTCTGTAAAATATCTCCTCTCGTGGGCACTAAGTAAAATCTCGGTCTTCATATACATGTTCATGCCCATGAAGTAGGAGAGGGAGGAAAAACATCAGAGGGAGATTTGTTGCCTCGATGAGCACTGGAAAGGGAGGTACAGCTGTAACAGACGTGACCTTGTCCAAAAATGCCATACCCTGCCTTTAAAAAAGTGGTTCATGTTATCATCCATCAGCCTCCAGGAAGTGGAGCAGTTTTGTCTCTTTCAAAGCAAGACTTTCCTCAAATTTTTGACAAATAGTAAAATTTACCGATTTTAATAAACATTGTATATTATTACCTGGTAAGTTTAGTCATTAATATCAGAAATGAGAGAATGAGAATCCTTGTTACAGCCCTGATCTGCCTCTTCTTCACCATGGTCTTCCTCCTCTGTCCCGTGCCGCCTGCAGGCTGCAGATGCTGGAGGCCATCTGTAAGCACTGGGAGGGTCCCATCAGCCTGGCGCTCTACATGTCCGATGCCGAGGCGCAGCAGTTCCTGCGTTACGCTCAGGCCTCCGAGGTCCTCAAGAACCGCAAGAACGTCGGCTACCATGTTGTCTACAAGGAAGGCCAGTTCTACCCGGTCAACCTGGTGAGGAACGTGGCCCTGAAGAACGCCAACACGCCCTACGTGTTCCTGACAGACGTGGACTTCCTGCCCATGTACGGCCTCTACGATTACCTCAGGTAAGACCAGCCGTCCTGGAAATATATCTTTATAACTGCCAATAACTAAGATTATGAAAGACCTGTTCAGATGTTCGTTAGAGTTAATATGCAATCAGGAAGTCACATGGCAGCAGCTCCGTGCACGAAGGCAGGTAGACGTGGTAAAGATGATCTCAGCAACAGCATGGGGAAGAAGGGAGATATCTTTGACATCTTTGAAGATGGCATGGTTGTTGGCTGCAGAAGGGCCAGGGCTGCAGCGAATATTTTCAACAGTGTCTCTGGGGTTAACAGACACTGGCCCAAAATACAGAAAATATTCATCGAGGTGCAGTTCTGTGGGCCAAAAGGCCTTTTTGATGTCAGAAATCAGAGAATGGTCAGAGTAGTCTGATATTTTGGAAAAGCTACAGTAATAACCACTCGTTACAACCGAGGTGTGTGGAGGAGCATCTCTGATCACACCACAGGTCAAACAAGCACATGGTGCCACGGCTCATCTTAAATTCTCCAAAAAATATGGGAAAATAGAGGATTTGAAGAATGCTGGCTGGTCTGGGATTTGGTGCAAGCTGCATGAAAGATCCATTATATGGAGGACCATAACTGACATCATTAAAAATAAAAGTAGAAATATATACTGTGTATATATATATATATATATATATATATATATATATATATATATATATTTTCAGGTTAATTGATCTATGTAATTCTTTGTACAAATGCTGTATTGTTGATTAATTGTTTGATTTAATGTGGACCCCAGGAAGAATAGTCTTCATATTTATGCGGACTAATGGGGATCCAATAAATAATAAATAAATAAATAAATAAATAAATAAATAAATAAATACACATACAGCCCTCCTCATTTGCATAATGAGGCCTAAATGCATAGGATTAAGTAGAAAATGCATGAGTAAGGAAAAGGAAAAACAACAACAACTACAACAAACAACACATATATTTCAGATTTTATTTTTAACTATGTCAGTTTTGGTATTCCATACCATCCGGCCTGGTTCAGGTTGGTGGTGCATCGGAGCCGGACAGTTGATTGAACTTTATTCATGAATTCAGTTTAGAAACAGAATTTTTTTTTTTTTTTTTTTTGATGGATTATTTGTTTTGGCTTTTTTGACCCAAAACCATCTTTATTTTATTCAAAAGAATTTTGGTACGCTTTAGGCCCAATAACACCAACCAACCAATGTTGAAACGACACCGCCGACCTGAATATCAATGCCAGTGAGTGTAGTGGAGTAAATAAATGTGTCCTGGAATCAAAAGAGTTATTCCAGATAAAGTCCCTTAAAGGGGACCTGTTATGAAAAACACGTTTTCTCTTGCTTTAACATATATAAAGTGGTCTCCCCTCAGTCTGCCAACTCAGAGAAGGAGGAAAGCAACCAAATTCTGCAGTGTCTGTACAGCCGCCCGGATGAGTCGTCCAGTGTGATGTGGATCTACGAGCCGTTCAGATTCTGATCCCGTCGTTACGTAACCAAAATGCGATTTACATAGGTTGGCCTCCGATGTGTGAAACCACGCCCACAACTAACTCCCCCGGCCGGAGTTTCCTCCATTTTTTCGTAGCGGTGTATCGCATCATTCAGGCAGCCAATCAGCACAGTGATCATTATCATAGCCCCGCCCACTTAGAATCCCGCATAGATAATGAGGTCAGAGAATGGGAAGATAAAGACATGGCTCAGAGGCTGAATTCCTAATTTATTTAGCAAAAACAATCAAAATCTTGTTTTTAAGACAATCAAGGCCTGTTTAAAATAGGTATTAGATGCCATAATACCCTTTAAAATGAACGTGTCATTGGTTTATTTTTGTCTGGAGTAATTAACACATTTGCACCTTTTCAAGATGAAAGCAGTCTGATTTAAAATGCACAAAATGAGACTATTAAGCCTTCTTTAATCGTGTTAATAGCACAAATAATTAAATCAGTTAAATTTTAATTTAGAGACCAATTACTACTACAGCCTGACTCTACTAATGCTAAAAGAAATTACTATAATTAAGCATCAAACCTGAGGCAGGACGTTGTTCTGTGCCGGAGGGTCGGAGGAGTTCGCCACTCATCACGTCGCTGCTCCGAGGCGCCCGCTAACCCTCTGCTGACTCATACCTTCTGTGCCCTGGGAGCCAAAATGCAGAAGACAAAGTGGAGACACACAAGTCAAGTTCAACTTTAGTGAACGTGTCCGGAGGCGAGTAGGCTGCACGGCTGGACGTCACAGCGTGCAGCTACGCTGCAGCGGGACGTTGGGTCTGCACGACTCTTCAAAGATGCTTTCTTTAACGGGCTCTGACAGCTTCCGACCCCCTGATTCAGCCATGAAAACACTGATTGACGGAGCATTAGTGTCAGTCGTGGATGACACCAGGACCTGTGCGATCGCCGCTGATGGCGGATGAGGAGAAGGTCAGGCTCAAGGACAGGATCGGGAAACCGTCCCCTTGCTGTGACACGTGACTGTCCCCGCAGTCTTAGCTTCTTTCAGCACAACGAAGACAGTAAAAGTCACCGAATTGTTCTTTCACATCGCTGCGGGAGCAGGGAACCTCCTAGGCAACGACGACACACGGGTCATGAAAGACGGCGGGCTGCGATTGGTCGAGCGCCGATGTGCAGTCTTACACGTCTCCTGGGAAATCACAACGAGACTTTAAGACTCCACGATGGTCCTAGCAGACCCAGCGACCACATAAATGTGCTCCTCTGCACTCTGGACTCCCTGGTAGCCGTGCCTCCCCGCAAACGCTGCGTTTAATGGCTCTTTTCATAGACTTGTTTGGGGTGCTGTGTAAACTGCAAATAAAAAGGGGTTGAAATGATTTGCAATCCTCACAAACCCACAATTCCTTCACAGTAAAACATAGACGGCACACGTGAGAAAATAAACCATCTTAAGAATAAAAAAAAAAGACTTTTGAATTTGATGGCAGCAAATGTTGGGACAGAGTGAAGTTTATCTCTGCTTTTAACAGCAGACTGTAAACGTCTGGAACTGAGCCGTTGATGGAGTTTTGGGAAAGGAAGGTTTTCCCCTTCAGGTTAAAAAATGAAGCAGCAAATGTTTTCTGCTGGTCAAAGCTCTGAACTGCAGGCAGACCAGATCAGCACCCAGACTCTGGAGCTGTGAGGCCGTGCTGTCGTAACTGCTGCAGGGTGCAGCTGAAATTCTAGCTGAAAGATGCAAGACTTTCCCTGAAAGAGTCGTCGTCTGGATGGATGCATATTGAATCTCATTGAATAACATTTCATTAATCCCAGAAGCTCTGAAACTTGTAGTTACTGTACCTGTCAGCATCGTTGTCTTCTGCTTCCTGATGGACCTCCATACCACCAGAGTCTACATCACTGATCACAAGCCAGACAGTTACACAGCGTCTCTGCAGAAACACCACATGCACACCGGCAAGCACCATTGTGGAGGGAGAGATGCTTTGGAAATGCTTTGCAGATGTAGGGACTTGTAATGACTAACCATGACCTGACCAACAGCTAAAGTTTTGTCAAATTTGGGTATAAGATTAAGAAAATGAATCCATCCCATTACTGCTGCTGAGGATAGATGTACAAGCTGATGGTGGTACTTGGTATTGCCCACATTAGGAGTTTTGTGTTTGGCTTCATCTTCGTTAAAGCCTGGTGAAACAACTTATAAGCTCCTGTTTATCTGACGTATAAACTTTTGCACGTGACTAATTTAAAAGTGTATTTGCACTCACTTATGCAAGGGACCTCCACAAGCTGCAGCGAGTGATACGCTCTGCAGAGAGAGTGATTGGCTGCCCCTTGCCCTCCCTGAAGTCTCAGTATGACTCCAGGGCATTGAAGAGGGCTAGGAAGATCATGGCCGATCCCTCTCACCCTGGCCATGGCCTCTTCACCGTCCTCCCCTCTGGTAGGAGGCTGAGGCTACCTAAGGCTGTGAAAGCTGCCACAGACTCAGCTTCTTCCCCTCAGCCGCCAGGCTCATCAATGACTCTCCCCCTCCCTCTTCCCGTTCCTCAATGATGACAAAAAAAAAAAGAAATAATAATAATAATAACAATAATAGTAATCATAACTGGACTATAATTTATGTATATGCCTGCACTTTATTTTTGCTTATTCCTCACTACGGTGTTTGTGTCTGTGTTTTATTTATTTACCGGTACATGTGAAAAGAATACTGAGTAGGCACACTGTTACCAACGTGACAATTTCCTATGTGTGTTACACAAATGGCAAATAAACGTAATCTGAATCTGAATTTAATTGTAGATTTATGTTATTTATTTATGTATTTCTACATATTTACACATTCATATCCATATTTACATTCATTCATTAATCAATACACAAAGTAAAGTTCTCTGGTGGTAGAACTGACGCTGCCCCTCTTGTTTGCCGCTGCAGAAAAACTGTGGTGCAACTGGATATGGCTCACACAAAGAAGGCTCTGGTGGTTCCTGCCTTTGAGACACTGCGTTACCGGCTGTCTTTCCCCAAATCCAAAGCCGAGCTGCTCTCCATGCTGGACATGGGGACTCTCTACACCTTCAGGTACTGGAAGAGAACCTAAAATCCACATAGCAGCTGCCAGTTCGTGTCATATCAATGGATAACGTTTAATTAGGAAACAAGAAGCCGATAATGAAATCCTTCTTCTCTTGCCTCTCCAGGTATCACGTGTGGCCAAAGGGCCACGCCCCTTCCAACTATGCCAAATGGCGAACAGCCACCACACCCTACAAGGTGGATTGGGAGCCCGATTTTGAGCCGTACGTGGTGGTGAGACGAGACTGTCCGGAGTACGACCAGCGCTTCGTGGGCTTTGGCTGGAACAAGGTGTCCCATATCATGGAGCTGGATGCACAGGTAACTTTATCTTCTTACAACCACAGAAGATACTAATCCAGTGCGCATACCAGGATGATGTTTGTCTAAATTCGTTGTACGTTTGAAATGACTACTTTCCATTAACACGCTCGTCAGGCATCATCGCAGTTTCTTCTCTACAATAAGCCCTAGCAAGAATGATGGAAAGTTTGCCAGAAGGTTGCAGGATGGATCTCCGCCCTTGAGTGTCCTTGAACAAAACACCGAACCCCACAGTGGCCTAATTACAAACGTGTTTTCAGTGTTAAATTTGTCATGGTTCTTGTTCAAACCCTGGATAAATGAGGACGGATGAGTCCAGATGGGCATCCGATATATAAAGGAAACACAGCACCGATCCACTGTGGGGATCCCTGTAAGGAAAGAGCTTATTACAAGTTGCTTATTTCCATATCTGCAGCCACTCTGTCATTAGTTTTAGTTAAACTACCATAGAGGTCAGCAGTGAAGCCAATATCTTCAGCCAGCCATGTCTGAAGAGGTCATTTTCCGTGATTTCATGAAGGAGAAGTGGATTCCGTGGACTTTGGAAGACCTGCACAATTTTTGATTAAATATTCTCTTGTTACTGGTTCCTGCTCAAAGCTGTCATATTTTTGTTGTTCCAATATTATTTGTGTGTGCGTATCTCAATCTGTGTGTGCGTAAAAAGATTTGTGTGTTTGTATTCAGATTTGTGTGTGCGTAAAAAGATTTGTGTGTCTGTATTCAGATTTGTGTGTGCGTAAAAAGATTTGTGTGTCTGTATTCAGATTTGTGTGTGCGTAAAAAAGATTTGCGTGTCCGTATTCACATTTGTGTGTGCGTAAAAAGATTTGCGTGTCCGTATTCACATTTGTGTGTGTGTAAAAAGATTTGTGTGTCTGTATTCATATTTATGTGTGCACAAAAAATCAGCTGGGAGCTCTCGATTGGTTGTCTTTGTACACGTGGATTTTGACACACTTCTGCCGCGGCAAATCTGTAAAAAGATCCGTGTGTAAAACGATTCGTGCGTCCTTAATGTTTCCTTTGCCCTGAGCTCGGACTCACAGGCTCACGCCAGGCTATAGTAGCAATACAGCCGTCACCCACTAGTCGGCGCGTAGCTCTCAGTCAGTACGTTTACATGCAGCAGTTCGTAATGATAAACATTTGTATGTAAATAAAAAAGTTGTACCCCAAATTCTGCTGTCACACACATGAGTCTGATAAATTATTAGGGTTAGGATTGTTTTTATGTGAGTAAGAAATTAGGTAAGAAATTTACTTTTTACGTCTCATTTATTCATTCACACATACACTAATATACTTGGGAAACAGTGAGGCACCAAATATAATATATTTTATTTTCTCAGATGGCAAAAATAAGAACTTTATTCATACCACATAGGAGTAATTCATATTATAATATTATCAACTTGCATTTTTGGTTGACACGATTCTAAGGGCGCTACATTCACACTTACTGTCACTCCATTCTTTCTTTTTCTCAGGAGTACGACCTGATGGTCCTCCCCAACGCCTTCATGATCCACATGCCCCACGCGCCCAGCTTCGACATCTCCAAGTTCCGCTCCAGTTCCAGCTACCGCAACTGCCTGAACACCCTGAAGGATGAGTTCCACCAAGATCTGTCCAGGAAGTACGGGGCGGCGGCTCTCAAGTATCTCACCGCCCAGAGGAACATCTAACAACACAGGCCTGCTGAGAGCCAGCACATTTGTCGGCTTCCTCGAGCCTCGGGACATGCGCTGATGCCGGGGACCACTTTACAGCAGAGCCTGAATACGATGATACAGTAAAGCTTTACAGCCCTTTCGAGCATTCTCGGGCTTCTGTGCATTAATTCTCCAGTCGACTCCACCTCGATGCGTCCGAGGAGGAGGTGGAAATATAAACAGGACAGCACAATGTTGGATTTCCTAAACAGGATTCTGAAAAAGGCTGAAAGGGATGTGTGGATACTCACAGGACTAGCTTTAAGGCCAGGAAATAACCATGTTCTTACAATTTGTTCTGACAATCAGGGCTTTTTTCAAGAGGACACGCCAGTCTGTCTGCATGGCTATCTGGACACAGAGGAACCCCGTCATTCTGGGGAATAACTTTGGAGGAAGGACTGTTGTGAGGCCGGTCGAACTGGAGAATGATTTAAGCCTTATCACTCTCATGATATTTACTAAGATATTTAATGGTATTTTCATTTCTTTTTTTCTTGCATAAATCAAAACCAATGATAGTGAGCATTTCCATTAACGAGTTATGATTACGGCTTTACGCAAGTTAATTTTATTTTTATTTTGTTTTCTACGTTTTCTGACCTCTTTAAAAGAAATCCATGTAGTGTCCCAGTCAATTTATTTGAGATTTTCTGTGGGCTTCAGGGATGTGTGTGTGTGCGTGTGAAAGTGTGTGTTCCAGCCGCATCATATGGCGCATCTTCAACACGCTTCCTGCTCGTGGTCAGTGTCATGCTTGCTTTCGTCTTGCATGTGAACAGTTGCACTACATGTTCTTTTCACGACAGAAAAATGCATTTTCTCTCCTCATTCACCCTGAAAGCAGCAAAGATCTGCTATCGATGTGATGTGTCATCGCCTATTGGGACCAACTCACGCGACCAACACTGACATGTGACAGTGAGTGGTTTTAACTGAAGCAGGTGCATATTTTAATTTGTTGTGTTTGTGCCATTCTGTCTGTAAAATGTCTCAATCACTGGATATTTGTGCCATCTACTGAATCATTTTACCTGTAACCCCTTTTTTGTTTGTGTAAAGTCCAACTGAAATCACGAAATTCCTGCCTTTCTGCTGCCACAAGTCAAATTCATTATCAGTACGACTACTGGGAGAGGCCGAAACAATCGGGTCATGAAGGAATGAGCTGACCCAAATGAGTTCGCCTCGAGGCGTGACTGGGCGAACCCGGAGGTCTAGGTGAACAGTGCAAACATTCAGCAAGGAGTCCAGAGAGGATTTACTGCCCTTTAACATCAACAGGAGGCAGTTGAGGTGGTTTGTGCATCTGGTTAGGGTGCCTGCCGGAAACCCTCCGGGGTAGGGGTGTTGGACATGTACCATCTGTGTTCTGTTTAGGGCAGAAACGAGAGCTACAGGAACAATACTATCTGTCACTTGACTCTGGAACATCTGTCTCTTTGGTAGAGCAGGTGGCTCTAGGACGGAGATCTGAGGGCCGTTGCTCAGGGTGTTGCCCACGTGAGCCAGTCCTGGATGGATAGACGGACGGATGGATGGATGAAATGTCCATTTAGTCTCTATACAAGATGTCTCACCCTCCTACAAATGTGAGGCATGAGGCGGTTTTCCTCCAAGGCATCTGGACTTCTTTTCACTTTTCTCAGATCTTGAAGAAGATGCTCAAGAACCCAGAAAAAGGTCTTCAAGAACTGAGAAAGTGAAGCCCAGTGTCCTGACAGAATCTTCATGACCTAGGATCGAATAATGTGTCATCAATCCAGCAAGTTTTCTTTTAGGGTAACTAGATATGTTCTGCATATGATTTGGCATAGATTTTCATGTTGGTTTAACCTCCTTACGGAACTTTCCCATTTTATCTGGTCTCGGGACCAGAACTATGCGGTGGCTGAAGCAATGAATTGATCTGTTGACCGTCTGGTTGGAGGGCAGATGACTCCGCCCACCAAGTCATCTAGGCCCCTAGTAATTTTATTGATTAGAATTAAAAAGATTGTTGCAGAATAAACTGAGGGTGGACTGATAGAAAGAGTAGCAGAAGAAGGTCCGGTTGAAATCATATCCAGGATTAAACCATCTATTGATAATGTGGCCCGTCCTCCTTTATCCTTTTCGGTCTTTGCAGTCTCATTCTGGCTGTGTAGCGTACAAGTCAGTCAGAAAAACACTGCTGTTCAGAAGATCTTTGGCTAAACATCGTGTTGTCACTGGATTTATGATATTTTCACTGCGTTTTTCGCCGGCACTCCAAGCTCGTCTATTTTATTTACCATGGACCCCACAGTTTCCAGGATGAAAGTGGGATCTTTCACCCTCCTACATCCGCCACATATCCACAGCTCAGTCAGATGGCCCAGTATGTCATGGGAGGAATTATTTAAGAAGAGAAAAATCTGTTGATAGTTAAAAATATTTAACCATGAAAATGTGTGACGTTTTTCAAAATGATATCCTGCCTATGTTTACAGTCTTTCCGGTCCCAAGGAAGCCCCACTGCTACGACACAGTGGCTGACGTGATGTAGACAGAGAGTACCCCAGACCATTTTTAGCCGTATGTGGCAGTGATTTAACATGGAGTTTAATTTCAGATGGACTTTTAAAAAGCATTTTTATGTCCATTCGACTTGTCCTCTGGACTCAAAAGTAGCGTAGAAATATGTCGAAGGTATCTATTGATCATGCTGCTATGACATGTAATGTGCTGATCGGAAAATAATTGTTTAACATATTTGATGGGAAACTGCTGTTGAAGCATATCACAACCAAAACCGGTACCACCAACCAGTTTTCCCAAATGACTCCGCAGTTCAAGTTTGTTGAGATTTGATGTTTCCCCAAAGTATGCGATGGGATTTTCTTTTAAAAGTATCAGAATTAGAAAACGCAGCTTACAACTGCATCAGACAACCATTCTGTTTTTTTTTTTAAAGTTTGTCAGATTTTTACTTCACACTTTTAATTTTAATTAAGATTTATTTTGCGCTCATCTTTCATGGTGTCAGCCTGCGTGCGAGAGGGAAGAAGGTGAGCAGAGAAGCAGTGACTCACATCATGCGATTTCCACTTAGGACACGTCAGAAGAAGAGTGTTGTACGACGCATCGGGTCGTGAGCGATGTTGTGTATGACGGCTGCTCGGCGAGGAGGCGAGCGTGACCGGTGCCACGGCGAGCCCCTCCTCCCCGCTGCCATCCACGCCGCCTCCATCGACGTGTTGTTGATTGTGGTCAATGCTAGTGCCTTTGCTGTGTTGTGAAACTGGATATTGATTGTACAGTTGTATGGACGGGGCCTGGGGGAGTCAGGCGCTCTATTTATTATTGTTGACTCAAATCAATCATATTTTTCTATGTAAGTGCTTTAAATAAATTTGCCCTTTTTTAATTACTTCATCTGTCTTTTGTTGGTTTTGTTGTGTTGCAGCCTCAGCAAATCTGTGTTGGATTCATTGTATTTAAAATTAAGGAGAGCATATAATACATATTTATATTATTACTTTGTAGGGCAAAACTGTCCTGGGATATCCAGAAAAATTATAATATTTACCAAGGTCAGTGGGTTTAAGCCGATTGAATCTTCCATGTGTGTAATTGGTCCTGTGAAAACCTCCAGACGAAGCTACACTGCATTGTTTTGGATGAATAGGTCCCTTGACTTCTCTCATCCTGTTTAAATGCAAATTACAATTAGAATAATTGAACTCAGAACTTTTCCTCCATTGTGTTCAAAATTTAATTATTTATTAACAAAAGTAAGCTTTCCATTTATCACAAAGAAAATAGAAAATCAGAACAAACGCAAATGATGAGGAACTCATGAATACAGGTGCTTATTAGGTGATAAGATAGTCCTCCAAAAGTCTGAAATGAGAACAACACAGGAAAACACATAATGGGCACACAAGCCTTTGAAATCTGTAGGAGAGAAAACAAGAACAAACAAACAGACACGAGAACAGGCAGAGACACAAACAACCATTTCAGGTCTGTGAAACTGAATAAAGACTAAACTTGTGCGATTATCTGTCCTCCAAAACTGTGGAGTGAGTATGTAGGTGAGTGAGTAGGTGTGTATGTCTGTGTAAATGTGTTTGTGCAAAGTGAAGACAAGGCTTTACCTGAACTGCATCTACAGTGGAGGAGAGAGGGAGCAACCACGCCACCTGAGAGACCAGAAGCCGACTAGGAAGAAACCCGAATCCAGGCCACCAGCAGCCCCACGAAGGACCAGAAGAGGGACAGGAGGAAACCCCCCCACCAGCAAGCCCCGCCCCCTCCCACAAGGGACAGAGGGAACCCCCGGGTGGAGCTCCTATGACCATGGGAGGAGGCAGCCAGGGAACCCACGGTGATGGACCAGGAGCCAGTCGAGCACCAGCCACCCAGCATGGGCCAATCACAGGGCCAAGAGGACCACACCCTCCACGCCAACGACCCCCACCCGGTAAGAGGACAGCTGCCCGGAGAGACGGGGCCACCTCGACAGTCTACGCCGGCGGGCCGGCACCTGCCCCAATGAAAGCGGGAACCACACAGCCAAAGGCGCGCCCAGCTGCAAGGGCAGCGGGGGGGAGCGGAGACGGAAACGGAACGCGAGAACCCCCCAACACGGAACCACCCAGACAAGCCCAACAGCAAAGAGCCCCAAACCCAGATAAGACAACAGACATCCATCCATCCATCCATCCATCCATCCATCCATCCATCCATCCATCCATCCATCCATTTTCTTTACCCGTCTTGTCCTTTGCAGGGTCACAGGGGTCTGCTGGAGCCTATCCCAGCTAATTACACATGAGAGGCAGGGGTTCACCCTGGACAGGTCGCCAGGCCATCGCAGGACACCCATTGACACACACACTAACATACACTCACTGACAAAAACATGGAAAAATAATTTTCTCACCACTCTCATCTCCCCCTGGAGGCCCGGCACAGCCCAGCAGCCCAACACCCCACACCCCAACCAACACCGGAATGGTTCAGAGAACCGCTCAAGGCAAGCGGCCGCCACCCAGGCCATTCCCAACCACCCCACTCGCCGCCACAAGATAACACCCCGCTATAGACGACCAAAGCTCCACCGGTTTCCAGTTCGTTAGAATGGTTTCTTTGCGATACATAAGGCAATGAGAACCAAATGAGCCAAGTTAGGTTCCATGTGGATGTCCCTCAGATGACCTAGTATGCATAGTGTGGCGCACACAGGAATTCTGCAATTGAGCCATGTAGATAAATATTTACATACCTCCAGCCAACATTTCTGCACAGGTGCACAAAACCATAAAGCATGCATATAATAATAATGACTTGGTTTTATATAGCGCCCTTCAAGGCACCCAGAGCGCTTTACAAATATCATTATTCATTCATACACATTCTCACCGGTGGTGGTAGCTACGTTTTGTAGCCACAGCTGCCCTGGGGCAGACTGACGGAAGTGTGGCTGCCATATCGCAAATGAAACGGGGCAAGGTGGGTAAGGTGTCTTGCCCAAGGACACTACGACAGCAAACTGGGACGGAGCGGGATTCGAACTGCCAACCTTCTGATCATTGGACAACCCGCTCTACCACCTGAGCTACTGCCGTCCCTATAATTATAATTATAGTAGTGGGAAGGCTTTTGCTAATCCATTACACCAGACATGACTGAAGTAACATTGTTTCCGTGTCTTCAGGGCCGTAACATATGCACATGCCCTGGACCTCTATTTTTTAAAAATTTTTTTAGCATCTCAGTGTTGTCTTAAGGGATATGCCTTCATACGCAGAACAACCCTGGGGTGCCCCACTCCTTCAACATTAGCACACACAACACCGTTGTTGTATGAGCACACCCTCAAGCTGTCAGCTCACAGGAGAAGTTAATCCACATCTCTCCTTAGAGGCTCTTAGCAACAACTTATCAATTATTAGTTATTGTCTGCATGTAGGCCAAACAAGCCCATATGTGCACAATATCAGACTTACTACTAAAGTATTCACTGAGGAAAACCTCAAAATCTCTTATATACAGTTTTAGTATTTTTATGACTGCCAGTAGGTTTCCCTGAAATAATAACGTTGCTGGTGTTTGTCTTTTCTGCAAATGTTTGCATTTGTGCAATTTCATTGCCTTGTGAATGTGGATTAGTTTAACCAAAACTGATCTCCTGATCTCCATCCATCACATCACACAGTGAGTGTTGTGTGTGTATTTGTCGAAAAATCCCAATAAAACAACTGTGATTCTTTGAGAGTGAGAATGGTTAGCAAACGATATAATTAGAGAGAGCAGGAGTGATATTTTCTGTTTAACAGAAACATGGCTACAGGAGGAAGAGTATGTTAGTTTGAATGAATCGACTCCGCCCGGCTACGTTAATCATCATATTCGTAGAAGCACGGGCCGAGGCAAAGGAGTCGCAGCAATTTATAACTCCAGTCTCCAAACAAAAACTGAACCTAAGTGCAATTATAATACATTTGACAGCCTCACGCTTCGTCTGAAATTTCCGAGCTGGAAATCAGAGAAAGCCAGTTTTGTTAGTGGTAGTCTACCGGACCCCTGCTGGTGCTTATCTAGAGTTTCTATCTGAATTTTCAGATTTCCTATCTGGATTATTGATCAGTACAGATAAATTCATCATAGTGGGTGATTTTAATATTCATATGGATGTTGAAAACGATAATCTTAAATTAGCTTTCAATTCTCTTCTAGAATCAATAGGTATCTCACAAAAAGTGGACAAACCGAAGCACTGTTTTAATCATACCCTCGATCTTGTTCTCACCTACGGTGTTGAAACTGATGATCTGTTGGTGTCACCTGTAAACTCCCTTTTATCCGACCATTATTTAATAACGTTTGAATTTAATATTGTCGATGTTGAAGTGCAAAATAGGAGGTATTACTTTAGCAGATGTTTGTCTGATGAGGCTATTGCTAAATTTAGGGAGGCCATTGGTCATCTTATGATAGTGGAAAATAGTGAAGTTATGGAAGCCAGTGGGTTCTACCTCTGCATATGTCGATTTCCTTGCTAGTAACACTGCTGATTTGTTGCATTCAGCTTCAGATGAAGTTGCTCCTTTGAAAAGGAGGGTTTCTAGCCACAGGAGCTTAACTACCTGGTATAATTCAGATATCCGCATGTTGAAACAAAACGTGCGTAAAATGGAAAGGAAGTGGTACTCTTGTAAGTCTGTAGGCTCCTATCGTGAATGGAAAGATATTCTAATAGTATATAAAAAAAGCCATTCGCAAAGCCAGAACAGCTTATTATTCAACGTTGATAGAGGATAACAAAAGTAACCCACGTTTTCTGTTCAGCACTGTAGCCAGGCTGAGAAAGAGTCACAACTCTGTTGATCCGTGCATTCCTGCAGCTCTCAGTAGTGAAGACCTTATGAGCTTTCTTAGAGAAGAAATCAAGCAGCCGGTTGTGGGCGTTTCTTCAGCTTTAGCGACTTCCCTAGGCTCTGACTTGACTCTAGACTGTTTCGATCCTATAGAACTCCTTGAGCTGACCTCACTCGTCAGTCAACCACATGTATGTAAGACCCCTTCCCGACACGACTATTCAAAAATGTTTTTTCTCTTATTGGTGCGACAATACTGGACCAAATCAACCTATCCCTAAACTTAGGATATGTACCACAGGTTTTCAAAGTTGCAGAAATTAAACCTTTACTTAA